>NW_024609846.1:197579634-197883496 GCF_016920785.2 Ixodes scapularis | reverse complement strand
TGTTAAAAAAAAAACCTAAAAAATAAAAAAATAAAATTATTTTTAAGAATCTAATTGAAACGCTTGTGCAAAAAGTTAATTTTACGCGAAAAAAAATTAGAGTAATATTGACGGCGAGAGATTTATTTGGAAGTCTGCGTGCAAAGACCTTGACGTCACGGGTCATTCCGGAATGACCATCTTGGTCTTTCGGTCTTTCCACCTCAACGCGAAGGTGAAGACGATTCACCTCTCCTCCACGCTCCCGAAATGCCGAGAGAAAACAAGTGGAAAGGAGGTGACTGCCGACTAAATCCCGTCTCCACGCCGTCAATATAGCTCGAAAAAAAAAAGTATATATATATATATACATATTTCGCGTAAATTTAATTTTTTTACACGCGTGTCCAAATTTGCCTGTTCAATTGGCTCTTCCCGTCGTCCCAGTGCACCACGATGCCTCGACACCCGAATGCGTGTTGAAGCGTTGATTGTTACGAGCCCAAATGGAATGCTCACGCAGTACTCGGGTCCACTGTATGAGTGGCATTTACGCCCCTGGGGGGGGGGGGGGGGGGGGGGGAGGGGGGGGGTCGCAAATCTCGATGACGAAATCCTGTGAATCGTTGACAACGCCAACAAAGATATGGATCCGAGCGTCAAATCGAGATAGGACGACTGTGATCGGGTGCGAGAGGAAGAGGCAGAGAGACTATTTTCAAAATCCCGAAGCTCCCCAGCCCGCACTCAAGGAATTATGGGAACGGTGTTTCTTTCGTTCCCCAGTGATCGCTAATTTCGACCCATTCAATGCCTTCACACTTTCGAGTGTAATCTGGAGTTATCTCGAATGAGCGTCGTGTAGAGAGCAGAGACCCGATATATCACTTCGAAAATTTATCCTCAATGTCATCGTTTTTGATACTGTGTACTCAATTCACCCTTGAAACTGGCTGAGCCGCAGATTATTTCGAACAATATTATCATTCTCGTAGAGCTTCAAAGACGCTGATACTAACTCGCAGCGATTGTGGTCTCACCTTTAACGGCAGCCGCACCTCGATGTAGGTGATGAAGGCGTACGCGACGAGCACGGGAGCGAGCAAGATCACCAGCTTCAACGAGGGCCCCATGGCGAGAGCTGAACGGTGGCGACGTCAACCTGCCTCCGCGACGGCGAGCCGACTGTGTCAGAGGACCGAGACGCAGGCTTTCGCCCCTGCCCCCACAGCGTCGCCGAAGGGTCGTTCCCTGGCAGCGCAGGCGAGGGGAGTTCGCGGTACTAATTGCGAACCAGTTTCCCAAATCCCGTTCTGTTATAGCTCTCGTCCGGTTCGCACAAGCACCCAGGCCAGTCTGGCGAGTCGGAAGCAGACTGCAGAGGCGAGGTCCGCGAAGGCGCCGCTCTTCCCGGCCGCTGATTGCGGTGGCCCTTATCACGCGGACGCCTTGTTCGATTCAACGGCAGCTGCAGGTAGAGAGATAAACAAGCCTCTACTTTCGGGTGACGAGGTTCTCTTTGCTTGCGTAATCACACTGAGACAACTTTGTCCGTCAACACGAGGGATACACATTATCTGCGATCATATATCATGTTGAGGAAGATGTCGGGAAACCGAATGTACCGCGTTCCTTGTATTATAGTTACTTCTTTCGGTAACAAAGAAACGTTTACTGCATGTAAACCAACGCTTCTAGGGCACTTTAGATGGCACGCAAAAATCGGTTTCTCAACGTATCGCCCTGAAATTTATTACAAAGGTGCAACCACCTTTTTGCGGGTCGTCTAAAGTGCCTTAGAAGCGTTAGTTTATATGCTGTAGTTACTTTTCTACGAGAATGAACGAGTAATGTCTTTTTGTTAATTTTCGAATATGTAACGAGTGATGATAGTTAGTTAAACTGTAGAAGAGTATGCACTTGGGCTAGTTGGTGATCCATAATTCTGTGGGTAAAAGCGCTTAAAAACAACCGACAAGTAAACGAAACGAACAACACAGAGCTCTACTCGCGACTGAAGTTTATTCTCGGGAAACATACATATATATACACCGTGAAATCACGACATGTACGACAGAAATGCGACATCATCCAATCAGTGCTTGTCTATCTACTATATCTACTTTACGAAAGATTTTAAAAACGCTACCTCAGAGCCAAACAGGGCTGTCGATGGAGCGCTGACACACGTGCCTTCAAAGCACTCCGATATGAAAAAAACGCTTCGGGTGGCTGAGTGGAAGGTCAAAGAGTGTCGAAGCCAGGCTAGTCAGAACACGGAATTTCTATGGTGACAACTACTTCTGTCGGTACCGAAGCCGTCTAAGAGAGCAAAGAGGGGCGTATATGACGTGATAATTGTGGGTGACACCAACGTACCTGAAGAGGTGGCGAAGATTCTGGAGAAAGGACTCAAGTTTGCGTGTGAGACAAGCCTCAAGCCTCCGGAAATGCTTACGCTAGTCAGAAATGTGGGATGAGATGATGTATGAGATGAGAGGGAACGATGCATTTTGGATGAGGTTGACGCCCTCCCTCGGAGAAGGGGTGCCCCAAAAGGACCTAACGTGGCAAAGGTTGTATCCTTCTGCTTGGAAGAACAACTCAAGTTGGTGTTAACAGATAAGGAGGGGGGAGGGGGGTTCGTCCTTATAACCGAAGGTGACTTTTGGTTAGGGGAAACCAGGCGCTGGAGAAAATATTTAAGGAGGTGAAGAAGGTTTCACTGATAAGGCTATTGAAATGTTTCGAAACCTGGGCCTTGACAGATTGAAAGCGTCGGTCGTACGCTTTCAATCTGTCAATCTGGCAGTTACAAGTGTCGTCGTACCTTCAACGACACCTGTCGCAGCTCCATTTACGCGATCCTTTTAGGGTCAGTAATTCCGACAGTGTGGTGGAATTCCTTAAAGATTCAAACCCCGGTACTTGTGGCGCGGTTTCCTTCGACGTCGAAGACCTTTTTTATTCTATTTTCACGAGGCACTTTTTGAGGCGGTTAAGGGGTATTCACACGAGGGAGAAATTCCGGGGATTTCTCCCCGACACGCGCGCATCACGAGATGAAAACGCGAGGCTTTTGCACATCGCAAAGCCTGACGCTTTCGTCGTGGGATGCGCGTGCCGGGGAGAAATCCCGGGGATTTCTCCCTCGTGTGAATACCCCTTTTGGAGTTTTAAAGTTTCAGAATGAGTGTGGCGTGTTTGAGTTTTGTTACGCTTCCATTCGACCTCTGCCTATACTGTTTATGAAGCGGTAAAGTTCGTACAGAAGGAGGGTGTATGTATTGGGCCGAGCGTGGCGCCCGTGCTGAGCGACCTGTTTTTAGCAAAGTGTGACAGAGACATTGAAAGACGGTTGAATGAAATCATTCGTGTTTTTAGGTATGTGGACGATTACCTGGTGTTTCTTCGTTCGAAGAAGGATTCTGAAAGAGAGGGCTTCACTTCAAGAATGTTAGGAGTATTTACGGACAGTGCTTCAGGGCTCAGTTTCATAAGCGAACATGGGCGTACCAACCCGGGGGGGGGGGGGGGGGGGCAAGGGGGGGCGCTCCCCCCCCCCCCCCAAGTTCTCATAGTGGGGGGGCAAGGTATGTGTTTTGCACCCCCTTCCCTATCCCCCCCCCCTTGAAACAGCCGCCACTGGGCAGGGCAAACACTGTCCGGCGGCGCCCAAGGAATACCAAGAGCACCGCCCCTCGGCCCGGAGGGGAGAGGGGGGGGGGAACTGGTTTGGCCCCCTCACTCAAGAACAAGTTGGTACGCCACTGCGAGCGAAAGTCCCAGGGATGATAGCTTCCAGTTTTTAGATCTTATGTTTTTATTTCGGCATTCACATGTCTGTTGGTTTTATTCCCCTAGGGCTAAGAAAGGGGTGTTACCATTTGATTCTAATCACTCGAAAGTAATTAAGGGGGGCATTGCCTCTACATGCCTGAGGGCTTCCTTAAAGGGCAACTCCGCTTAATTTCAAAAATTTTGAGATAGTGGCCGATTTTGCTTTTTGAAGCACTCAAAAACAATCCCCAATCCTTTGTTTCGCGAAAAATAAAATATTTTTCGTGTAATTTTACTCTAGCCATGATCACAAACCGAGACCGAAACGGTGGCAAAGCCGGACAACATTTTATATTCGGCATCACTAAGCATGTACACCCACGTGATATACAAGGAAAAGAAGGAGCTCCCCTCTTATCAGGATCCTCCTTTGTGCCTCTTGGATTAGCACAGGCGTCGCTATTCTCCTCCCAGAAGATTATAGAAGATTAACCTGTCACTCAAAATTCTTACAAAAGCAGCTTCCCTCTCCTCCTTTTACTTGGTGTTCAAAAGTATGCGATGTGACGTCAGTCACAAGCCGCGCTCAACGAGGCGATGGGCCTATCAGTAGTATCAATAGTCGAGCGCCGGGCAGGCCGAGCGCGTCACTCACGTCTCTCACGGCGCTGGCGCCACCCGTGCTTTCTCCGGGAAAGAAAACCAAATTGAAAAAAAAAAGAGAAGAAGCTGTACATGCTTGATGACGTCACGGACGTGCCTGGAGAAGGAATTTGGAGGAAGCGGAAATGCAGCCGGGCAGTGTTGTCTGGCCCGCACGTCTCATCCAAAACCAGTGGATTCGTGCTTGTCAAACCTTGACTGCGATTTTAATGAACTTCTAGGCGGAATTCCGTCGTAATATTTGCCATGGGGGTTTCGTAGATGATAACAAAGAGAACTGTATAGTTTTGCACTACTGGAAAAGAATGGTTTTGGATGAGACGTGCGGGCCAGACAACACTGCCCAGCTGCATTTCCGCTTCCTCCAAATTCCTTTTCCCGGCACGTCCGCGACGTCATCAAACATGTACAGCTTCTTTTTTTTTTTTCAATTTTGTCTTCTTTTCCGGGGAGAGCACGGGTGGCGCCAGCGCCGTGAAAGACGTGAGTGACGCGCTCGGCCGGCCCGGCGCTCGACTATTGATACTACTGATAAGCCGATCGCCTCGTTGAGCGCGGCTTGTGTTACATCGCATACTTTTGAACACCAAGTAAAAGGAGGAGAGGGAAGCTGCTTTTGTAAGAATTTTGAGTGACAGGTTAATCTTCTATAATCTTCTGGGAGGAGAATAGCGACGCCTGGTGCTAATCCAGGAGGCACAAAGGAGGATCCTGATAAGAGGGGAGCTCCTTCTTCCCCTTGTATATCACGTGGGTGTACATGCTTAGTGATGACGAATATACAATGTTGTCCGGCTTTGCCACCGTTTCGGTTTCAGGTTGTGATCATGGCTAGAGTAAAATTACACGAAAAATATTTTATTTTTCGCGAAACAAAAGATTGGGGATTGTTTTTGAGTGCTTCAAAAAGCAAAATCGGCCACTATCTCAAAATTTTTCAAATTAAGCGGAGTTGCTTTTTAACGAAGCCTTGCCCACATACGATAAAAGACAGCTTTAGGTTGCAGGTTGTGAGGCTAGAGGAAGAAGGCTTTCCACCTACACTCTTTGTGGCGGTGGCAGAAGGCCTGATAAAGAAACTTCGGGGAGGATGTGGTGTCGTAAGAGGGGAGCCAAGGCGTAGACCAGTTGTAATACCTTATGTGCATAAGTTGAGCCAGAACATAAAGAGAGTGCATTTAAAAAAAAAGGGAGTCACCTTACACGCTTTTGTCCCATATAATGTACCCCAAAACTTCAATTTGAAGTACTACAGCGAACTATAGTCGAACAGACGGCCCGAAATTTTGCGAGGGCTTGATAACGGTGCGATATAACTTATTAAATAGCTAAAGTACGTATCAAATACCACAGAAAGAAAACACTGAGGTTTTTGCACTAAAGCCAAGAAAACACCGTTTTTTTTTGTTTTTTTTGTAGTCAGTAACACGTACATTCGCTATTTTTAAAGGGTTGTACCACACGGCTATCAAATCTCTCGTGAAAGCTAGTACCGTCAGATGGACGTCACTGCGCTCTACGTCGAAGTGAAGTTTTGGGGTGTATTATATGAAACAAAGGGTGTAAGAATACACCCCTTTTTCTGTGAGTGTTAGCAAAAACATGGGGTTCCTGTATTACTCTCAGCTCCTCAAAAATTGAGCAGAATATGTGGAAAAGTGGGACGAGGGGAGACACGCGTCGGTGTCTGTCAAATAAACATAAGACGAGCCATGTGGAGTGTAGCGAGGGCGTGGTTTACAAGATTCATTTATCGTGAGGCAATGTATACAGAGGCCAATCGGGACGTTGCATAAGTGATAGGCCCAGGGAACATGCATTGTCGGGTAGATCGTCACCCTCGGGAAATCTGGCTGTGCACTCTGATAGATGCGGGTGTGTTCCGAAGTTTGACAACATTGTTATCTTAACCGGAACCGAAACACAATGACAAAGGAGATATTCGAAGAGTTTTTCATATCGGAGTGCGTTGAAGGCACGTGTGTCAGCGCTCCATCGATAGCCCTGTTTGGCTCTGAAGTGGCGTTTTTATAATCGTTCGTGAAGTAGACAGAAGATAGACAAGCACTGATTGGATGATGTCGTATTTCTGTCGTACATGTAGTGATTTCACGGTGTATACATATATATGTATGTTTTCTGAGAATAAACTTCAGTTGCAAGTGGCGCTCTGTGTTTTTTGTTTCTTTTACTTATCCGTTGCTTTTCGCGCTTGTACCCTCGGAAATATAGTTAGTTACTTCTGGAGGGGAACACCACAAGCATCCAACCTAGTTCTCAGTCCAGCTCGAGCCTGTAATTTGTACTACGAGAAAGCGCTAGATGGATCACAAAAGTGTTGCACAGAGTATGTCAGCATAACCGCCGTTATTCCCGAATAAACGCGTTACAAAGTAAGGTATTATAAAAGACGTCGGAAGCGGCTAATGATTTATAAAATCGACATATTCGGAGTAACGATAAAATAGCTCGTTTCTATTGAATCGTAGCAGCGACTTAGTTTCGAGTGAGCGGCGAGTAACGGCGTTCCTTTACTTTATTTTACTAGCGTGTACGTGTCCGCGGAAAACATGTTCTTGTTGCCCGGACCATCTTCGCCGATTTGTTTTCCGACAGTCGTGGAACCCCTTGTCACACCGCGCTGACGATGCGAACAACGACAGCAGCGCTTCGCTCTACTTTATTGTTCGTTTCCCTTCGCTCGTGTGTGGTGCGGCGTCGTTGAAAATGCGCCTTCGCAATTTGGGAGGAAGTTCAAATGGCCTAAAATTACCACCGGACGACACCCACCAGAAGCAGTGATCGGAAAACTCAAAGTGGGAAGTATCTTCCACTCTTTAGCTTCTCCGAAAGATCTTCATTCATTGAAAAAGCAGATAGCCCTAATCGATGAAGATGTGGTTGCCTCTAAGCAATAAGAGATACCGAATCCCCCCCCCCCCCCCTCCCCCCGCCGCCCGTTCCGCCAAATGTCCTAATAAAAGTACACGGTAACCCCTAAAAAAAAAATTGTTTTCTTATTTTTTACAAAAAATTAAAATAAGTGCCCGCATCGTTGAACACTGCCTCCACTCAAATGTAGAGCTAGAGGTCTAAGGCAGATGCCAACGTTTCAGAGATTTTCGTTATCTGATTTAAAGGCTCTTCGAACTTTTTTTTTTTTAATTTCCAACGAGGAAAGTGGCGGTCAACGAAACCCAGGAAAGCACGGAGACGAATAGCGTCAGCTACCTGAATGGGCCCCATTTTTGAGTTTAAGGTTGCAGAAAATCACCGATAACGTTTTAAGAAGATAATCGTAATCTTTGAAACGTTCCATCTGGTCCGGACCAGATGAAAAGGCGGAAACTGAGCGCTCGGCGACGCGCAATTTATACTTGCAGCTAAAAACAAAACAAAAAAACGTTGTAATTTTTTTTTATTTTTTTTTTATCGGGGCATGTTTTACGGAAGCATATTTGGAGTACACTCGGCAAGAGGGCTTCGAGAAATTTGTAACCCCCTCCAGATTGACAGTCCTGGGTAAATTCTTGCTGCTATTTAACAAGATTTACGCCAGCGTATGCACTCTAAGAAAGGAGGGGAGTTCGAGGGAGTTAGACGGCGTGACAACACCCACAGCGTGCGCCAGCACCCCTTCGGAAGGAATATCCTCTCTCAATCAGAAGGAGCGAGCAAGGGGAAAGAGAATGGGGTGCTACAAGAATCCCCTGGGGATTCGAAAGGATTATGGGAAGGGGAAGCCTGCCCTCGGGCCAGGCTTCCTTTGCGAAGGGGGAACGTGGATGACTAGCCTTGGGAAAGTTAAATCCGATCCTGGAGTTTATGCTTTTACTTTACTTCTTTTTTTCTTTTTTGCTTCACAGATTCTTTGAAATTGCTGACGTTCCCTTTTTCTTCGTTTTTCTTTTTTACGTTTCCCTATTTACTTCGAAGTTCAAAAAGTTACCTGACTGTTTCATAGAGGGCGCTGGCGGGCAGGTCGACGTAGAGTTCATGTATTCACCACATTCGGTGGGAGTTGATACCACGAGGGCGCCACAGTATTTGGTGCCCCAGTAGACTTCCGGTAGTGTATTTATTTATTCTTCAGCAACGCGCAGCGGTCGGGTAAGGAGAGTTTCCTTCAGAGAAGTTTCTGTAGTGTCTTTGTAAGAACATTAGTGCATTGTAAAAAGTAGTGCGAATAACAAAAGGAGGAGAGACAAATGGAAAAGAAGAGGAAAACCGGAAGCGCGCAGGGGTCCACCGATAGGGGGTGGTAGTGAGCTTGCTTGCAAACAAACATCGGTGAATAGGCTCCCTACGGGAGCCAGAGTTCCGCGTTCATGCATGGCATGTGGATACAGCTCCTCACGTGACTGAATTCGGCGAATAGCAGCGCCGCGCCTTCGAGGCGCGCTCAAAAGCCAGGGAACGTACGCCGGGGCGCGTGCAACGTCTACTTTGCTGCACGACACTTGATACGGCTCCTCACGTGATCGGATCTCGGCGAATAGCGGCGAGGGCGGCACGCGGCACGTGGAATCAAACGCGCAACTCTGGCTCCTGTAGGGAGCCTATACAGGAACTCTAGATCGACAGACCGACACACCATGCCGTGGCTTACATTTTGCGAGATCGAGTTTTTACAAGCTTACGGTTGAGCATGTAACCTTCAAAGCAGGTTTAGATTGGTCTTGTTTACGCTTCTGATACAAATGTCTTTGTCGCTGGTCTGATCCGGTAAGATAGAGGACACAAACCAATGTGAGACAATCTGGGTAGCTAAAACGATAATAAAAATATCTCGCCATTAATTTGTTTAGCGGTGGGAGACACTGAAAGGTGCATTCCGGTGACAACCAATTTAGTCAGCTGCACGCGCTGGCGACCGAAAAACTTTTAACTTAGGAAATATATAGCAAAAAGATAAAATCGTGGAGAAAGCGTGAAGACAGCATTTATTCTAGATTTGAAGTTCCGCGGGCACGACGTTTTTGCGAACTCTCTAAGCTGACCCGATATTAATTTATGCCGCGTTTTATATATCGTACAAATAAATTGTGAAATAAAAAGCCCGCGACCATACTCATTCAGGGCACAACTTTTCACAAAGTTTTTGTTACACAGCGCCCTACCTCGCCCAACCGAAGTTATTAGTGCTGAGGAGTCAGGACATCGTCGGAATTTTTCACTTGGTATGATGACCCTCTCTGTTCGCGTTAGGATATTTTAGGGTAAAAACTTCTGGGAGCCATCCTTTTTTTATTTTGTCCGTTTGAGAAGTTTCTTGACTGCTTCATGTACGGCGCTGGCGCACTGCCTGGTGGGCCGAGACGCCATTCCGTAAATTACATTTTGTGTGTTCCAGTTTCGACAAGCTTATGGTTCTGGCGTAAACTGCGAGCGGATTTTAGGTCGTTTTCGTTTATTATGTCCCTGTTATACGAGGGTTCCGACCGAATAGAGGTAACATTACAACGTGAGACGGGCTGGGCGGTGGATCGGAAACAAGAATATTTAAAGGGGCGATGGAATGGTTTTAATGCTGAAGGAATTCGCAGCTTGTAACTTTTGTATCGTTTATCTTAAAAAAAAAAAAAAGATAGAAATCACGTCTATTTTTTTTAAAATAAATATCGCGATTCCGTTTCGTAAAATTCAAAGCAAAAAACGGTAATATCTCGGGTCTTTAAACCACGCGCGGCGGCTGGAGTGACGGATATTTGGGTACATCTGGGTGAGTTTTCGCGACGCCATCTGCATGAGGCGCACAAAACCATTCTATATATGATGCTGTGGTGAAAGAATGCGAACACACACACGTTCAGACACAAAAGGGACGATGAAAGGGGGCTAGACCTTAAAAAGACTATTTACAGAACCCAGACACACAGGTTAAACCTCTGCTCCTGCTTTTATGCGAATGACTTTGGTGTAGTTAGGTGTGTCTATTTCCGCTTTCAAGTCCAACAGGATGGCGCCATTCCACGCGGGTACGAATGAGTGCAAAAGGGTTATCTTGAAAAATCAGTTTGTTGGAACAGTGTCGTGTATGAAATATCTCTAGCTTGCGGGTCTACGCATGTAGGTCAAACATAAAGACGCATTAACGACAGATTAAATGAGCATAAAAGGAATGCCAAGACCAATACAACGACCTCTGAAATAGCTAAACGTGTTCGTGAGCAACTCTGAAGTTGTGGTTGGGGCCCTTTTTAGGGAATAAAATGTACAAAATGCAAAACATGACTTTTTTTTTTTTTTTTTCAGGGTTGTGTTTTTATATTTTGCTTTACGATTCCGGGGTCTATTAGGGATTGTCTCTCTAAGTTTTCGATGTGTTACGGTTAGAAAAATGGCTTACAACGTGTTGTACTAGCTTTAGGGTTTCATGACGCAAGTTATCGGGAAGGGGCGCGGCATGGGCAGCACAGGGAGGGCGCTCCTCAACGATAGAAGGTGGCCTGCAGGCGGACATTCCCCAAGAGAAACAAAGGTCACGAGCCTCGCAAGTTCACTTTTCCCCTCTTCTCTGGCGTTCATGTCCGCCCATCGTCTTTTCTGCGTCCCGATCAATATTATAGCGTTAACAGAACGCCCTTCCACATTTCGCTTTAGTGCGATGACTGGCTATTCAGATGCTTGTTTTACAGCAATCTAGGAATCCCACGCATTCATCGAAAGTTCGAAACACGTGCTCCAAAAATAAAACAAAAACAGCACCGTGATTAAGTTTAACAAATTCAGTTTATGTTTTCGGGTGTTTGCTGCAATGCACTCTATTTGACATGTCACACACTGAAAGGTATGTACATATTTTCTGTGAGGAGGTCTAGGCAATCAAAAGTTGTTCTGGATTGAAACTGTTCCTACTGTAGACGAATAGTTTTGCCAGCGCAGTGCGGAAGTTAACGTGGGATCTTAACGTTCATCGTGCAATAATAATAAATTTTGCCATGAAACGATACTGAATTTAAAGATTAAGCACTTCAAAAAAGAATGCTGACAGAAGTATGTGAACTTCATGCTCTCATGCAATGCCTCTGAACTGTGCGTTTTGTTTTTTGTTTTTTGTATAGTTTTAAAAGCACAAGCGAACTCCTCTTGCAGTCGCTAATACGCAAAGCTTGCTGACGCAGTTTCGGGAAACCACGACGTTGATATACCACGGGTATATCAACGTCGTGGTTTCCCGAAACTGCGTCAGCAAGCTTTGCGTATTAGCGACTGCAAGAGGAGTTCGCTTGTGCTATACCACGGGTATAGCACAAGCTGATATACCACGGGTATATCAACATCTGAACTGTCTTGACTGATATTTGAATGGGGTTCATGTGTTTGACTCGAGAACTGCGTTGGCACTGCACTTAGGCTTAGCCGCAATTGATGCCTTGCGGGACATTCAAATTTTGGCTCGAGCTCAATCACTGCAGTGACCGCCGGAACAGCCAAATGTACGAAGTGGGGAGTGCGTACGGAGTGCGGAGTGCGGCCCGTGCACCGTTCATTGACAACCGCTGCGCATTGCTGTAATGATCATTCGCGGCACATCATCTGCAAGAAATACATAGGGCAGGCGAGCTGGTTGGTAAAGAACATGCTGTATTTGTAAACCCTGGGACGGAGAGAATTGAAAAAAAAATAGACAACACAGCTCATTGCCTCAAACTTGTGGCCGCTTTTTCTGTTCAAAGTGCAAGAGCAAGTTGTTTTTATTAAACATTTTCTGCGACTACTCGTGCGCGGCCAGAAGTGCTAATAGGTGTTTGATAGGTTATAAACTGGAGGTATCTGACGATAGTGGAGAACAGTTTTATTGTCCCTTTATCGCACTCCTGTACGATGATAATCCGAATCCAATGGGGCAGTGGCCGGGATCTAAATCAGTAATTCTACAAAAATTCACAACCTTTTTTCCCATTATATAAGCAATATTACGACTTAAAGTAAGAAGCTAAAAATAATTTTAAAAACTTCCATAAATATTCGTTTCTCAAAGCGTGAGTTTTTTTTTTTTTTTTTTTTTTTATACATAAGACGTGGATACAGGACGTCAGAACAAGTCTGGTCAATGTTTTATTAATTGTTCTGCTCTCCCATAAAATCACGATGGAGAATACAGAGCGCGGCCTAAAGAAGACGAAGTAATTATGAAAAATAACGTCAAGGTGATTTCTCCGGAGGCTCTAAAATGTTTTCGCTCAAAATTTCCCAGCGTACGCTGACAATGGAGGCACGTGCGCCAGCACCCGGCCGCTCTTCTATAATCCCTTACGTCCTCTAACCCGACTTCGCTAAGCTAGGGGAAGGACAGACTCGACAGGTTTGTTGTTCCCTTCTGCCCTTGGATGGGCATTGACTTTCCTCTAAAGCGCGAAACACATGTACGACGAAACCGTCCGATCCGACGTCCGACCGCGCAATACGACGGTCGGAGGCGAGGGTTTTCAACGCTCTCCGATGCTACGAAAACCCTCGCCTCCGACCGTCGTATTGCGCGGTCGGACGTCGGATCGGACGGTTTCGTCGTACATGTGTTTCGCGCTTAAAGTCCGGTTCACAGCCGTGTCATCTCGTGCCCTTATGGCGTCACCGGCGACGTGGTACGGCTACGGGTGTTGTAAAAAAAGAAGAAAAAAAAAGTTATAAAAAATAAAAAGAAAGCAACAACTAGAGGTTCAGGGCGAGGGAAAAGTACGCTGGGGAGGGGGAAGCAGGCGGAATGGTGCAGAGAAGGGATGTTCCTTCCTCTCCGCTCCAGCAATCCGTCTGCTTCCTCCTCCCGTCCTACCTTCAACGGCGTGCACCAGTGTCACTTGTTCGCGACTTCCAAGACATCCACAAAAATTATCGTTGTTGGTGGCAGTCGAACAGAGAAAGGAGTGCGCCAAGCGTTTTTAGAATCGGCCCTCAAGGTGTTCGTCAACGAGACTGATGATTCAGGTGAGATGTGGCGCTTCATATTTCTCTTAGTACAAATTGCTTAGAGCGCACTGGTTCCGTCAAATTATATTTAAGGCCATCGGAATAGTCTGCTGTCGACTGGTGTTATAGTCGAATAATTCGTGCTAGAAAACAAAAGTCGCATAGTCAATCGCTTGCCGAAATTGGCGAGCTTATGTTGTAAGCAGAATATTCTCGGAATATTTATTTAAGTTCCAAAATGTTAAATACCGAAATATTGACATAGATATTGGCTTGTCTAGAAAATTCTTGCCTAAATAAAAAGACTACAAAATGAAAGAGCTCTCCGGGGAAATTCAGTAAACCATTCATGTATTAAACTTTCAAAGCATCTCAATCGCTTGGTTACTAGTAGGGCTAAACGTCGGTAAAAAAACATGTTAGCACGATTAAATATTTTCTCTTATTCAATTAACTAATTGATCAATCGGTTTCGTTTATTACCATGAATAATAGACTAAAAAAGTCAAAATGGGATATTTTGCTTTCGCTGAATATTGTTATAAACGGCGCAAATTCGGGACTTTAAATCAACCTTGATGTGTAGTTGAAATCAGCCAAAAGGCATTCACACTCCCAATTCATGACTCCAGCCGCGAAGGCAAAGAGGTTCCTTCATATTCTCCGGCAATAGCGAACTGCTTTGATTATGTGCTAAACGGACTCTCGCCAGGCGTTGAACGTTACTGGGACACGTATACCTTCCACTTGCATTACGGCGAAGGCGTGTTTATCGTTGGTGATCTGTTCAGGACTTTGAGGGAATGCGAAGAGATTGTTGTTTTATTCACTAGGTAGTAGGGTCCTTGTTTTATCTATGCTTAACATCTACTATATTCAACCTTTTACGCTTCTTCAGATTTATACTAATTATTTCTAAAAACAATATTAATTTCAGACAATCATTTTTGTTTCCACAGATTCTCAACAAATTTGAGCAGCGCAGTGATAAGATGCCTTATGGAAGCCTCACTGTATTTTTCGAGCCAAAGTCCTAGCATATCCTTGAACTGACATGGAGAAGGTGGGCTCACGAAGGACGCCTCGCTATTCCTCAGACATGCGCAGCTGGAGCAGAGCATAGCTAAAGCAACCGATCAAGAAAACCTACCCATCACAAAAATGCAGCGAAACTCGTGTCGATGTCCTCACAGAATACGCGGTGGGTTAATCACTTTGATCTACAGAGCTCTTTAAGCGAATGACGCAGCTCATAACACTGTTTAAATCGAAAACGCGATCTGCGCAGGACAATATTTTCCTTTTCCTGTGCGTGCCTGGCGGGGTTCCTTACGAGTCCTGACAAATTACGAATTTAAACTGGCCCAGTTTTCTAGCTTAGTACATGACCAAATCGTGTGCGACGTTTCGAGAATTGGCGTTGCACTAATTGGGTCCAAATTGAGCTAAATTCATATTCGAATTATATGCATCCCCTAAACATGTGCCCGCTTTGTACTACGCACATGAAGGTCATATGTATGTTAAAATAATTTAAACACTACCTGTTCGCTTCATCTTGTGATATGTGAGCATTTGGTGAAAGGCCTCAACAGTCTATGCGAAGTTATTGGCTGCGAACATTGAAATTATTACGTGACATTAAAAGAAAAATTATGCACTCACACAGCATACGGAAGCAGGCAATCTCTGATTATTATATCTAAATATGAAAAATAATAGAACGTATAATCATATGACGCATGTTTGCATACTTTTTTTAAGTGTGGTACTTTATTATATTGCAGGTTCCAGGAGAAAGATGAACTCATCTGACGGCCCTATTCTCTACAGAGGACGCCTTCTATTCTGCAGCTGTCCAAGTCCAGGTGGAGGACCTGTCGGTGGATGTTGGCGACGTCATCCATGGCTTCAGCCTCATAGTCTATTGAACTTTGGATATTCAATATGCAACGGGGATCAAGTCCGCCTTGGCTCTCTTTGAACGTACGATCGGGCTGAAAGAAACACCACTGGAAAAGGTTGCCCTGAAGCTTCTTGGCAGGCTACAAGCTTTTACTAATTATTTTTTAAGCTTTTGACCTGTATCAAGTTTTTGATTTTACAATAAAAACGTGTTTGACAATATTGTTGGCGGACATGACTGGCAGGAGTTTTTTTCAAATGTCTGAATTGTGTTTCTAGAAGTTTTCAGTTAAATTTTGATGCCGGCACGTTGCCCGTGGGTATTATTCTCTTATCCCTGAAACCTCCTCGAAGTGCCTCCTTAAGGAACTTGACACGCAAAGAATTCAGAACTCTCTCGTATGACAGCTGGCCTTAGAAATCATCGCCCCTCCAGCACACCTGAACAAGCCAGTTAGCTGAGTCTTGGGGTCTGAAAAAGTGACTTCACTATTTGGAGCTCCGCGAGACCCATGGTGTACAAAAGCGACCCCAAAAGTGGGGAGTCGCGGAAGACCTCGAAGGTTGTGTATAGTGTCTGACAACACTCGCAAATAGGGGGATCACGCGAGTCTCTAGGTATAAAAACGGGCACCACAAAGCACCCAATTTAGGGGCGATCAAGTGATTCTCTGAGAGTTGTAAGCGGTACTAAATAATGCCTGGATTTACGGGTGTCACATGAGTACCTGGGTGTCACAAAAGGCGCCAAAAAGCACCCTATTTAGAAGGGATTCGTTGACTCCCTGAGAGTTTAAAATGGTTTCATATAATTCCTCTAATTAGCAGTGTAATATAAGTACCCGAATGTAACAGAGGGCGCCAAACAGCACCCGAAGTAAGGGGTGTCGGTTGAGGCCCGTGGACTTTGAGGGGGGTGCTAAGTGATCCCGTATATCTGGGGAGTACTTGAATTCCCCAACTTGAGGGGATACCACAAACACCCCAGGGGAGTGGGGAGTCACATATGGGACACGGTCTAACTCCCCTGAGGGGAGTACCCGTATACACCCTTTTTTCTTAGAGTGTGCAGTGGTTCTGCCTTGTTGCGTGCAATTCCTATTTCGACAGTAAAAGATACCAACGCCGGCGTTACCTCAAACGTTTTTGTGTACCGTGGCGCTCAGCTAAGCTGACATTGTTTAAAAACTGCGAGTGATACGGTAGACTGTCACAACGATCGGCGTAATAAATATGTTGTAACGCTGTCTAGTGGCCTTTTCTGTCTGGTTTCTGATGGCTCCATTGTCTGAAACCTACAAAAAAATCCGTGTACGCAGCGGCCCCATTCGAGACACCTTATGGAGCGCGAGGGCGTGGCATCTAGATTCTGAAGAGTTTTTCTTAAGATCGCCATGCCAATGGCTGCGGACCGATCATAAGATGCTCGAGATTCGCCCTCCTTCGAGGGACCTTGAAGTCATGCCTCCTTAGGTTTCTTCCTCAGCTCAAACGCGAGAAATCGCGTGGTCGTGACGTGCTTGGCCACCGGTCCGGTGACTTCAAACTTCCACCGTGTCTTTTAAAGACAGCATGTAACTTGTCACTTGCGAGTGATGATAAGTGCCTTCACTGCACTTATTGGCCACGAACGGGAACTGAAGGATCAGTCGACGGACTGAATCTTGCCGAGCGAATACGTCCCAGTGAGGCGGTGCTAGTATCCAAGGCGTCAGCTGGGATTGGCTGACGTGCTCGGGCACCGCGGATGCATCATAGTAAAAAGTCTTTTAAAGGAAACGAGGTAAGAAATAGTCAGCTATATTTTCAAACGTTCGTATCGAAAGGCAGGCTCTCCACCTTCTTTCTATTCGCCTATTAAATGATATCCGATTATCCCAATCAAAAGTTTTGTATCCTTGGGCCCAAAATCCCCTGGTCGGTGACTAGGCACGCATCAACGGTCTTGATCGGCGGTTGTCGTAATCACGCCCGACTTTTGTATCGCTTTCGTGGAAGATAGGTATGATATTTTTGGTGCTATTTTTGTTCTTCTAGCGATCACGTGTGCTGATCATTGCGGCTTTTCAAATTTCCAACGACTGTGAGACTGTTCAAGAGCTGCTACTTTCTTGGGAATTACTTTCCGTACAGTTGCATCGAGCTCGGTTTTTGCTAAATAGCATGCACCGGGTCTTTATTAAGCAAATACTGAGAAAAGCCTCGTTACTGATCGGGCGATTCACAATTGAAACTATCTATATTGTCTTCTTGAAGGCACGAAATTCGCTCACCTACCGAACCGGGCCGGACGCGTTGTCCAACACAAACGTCTGCGGCTTCTGTTGCCTAAAGCTGTCACACCGAGGAACCGTTGTCGCTGTTGCTCAGGTTGTGCTGATGTTCCCGTAATGTGACAGGATTGTCGAGAAATACAGCCAACGAGAAACAAGTTGTCCGACCGTTGATAGACGTGTCGTGTTTTTGACGTCGCCACCGTGTTTCTTCGATGTGTCCTTTCAGGAAAAACTGAGATCACTTTGTGGCAATCCCAAATTGCAATGCGTCACTCAGAGATTGCGAGGCTGTTCCGACGTACGCTCAGTTCGACTCGGGCGCTTTATTATAATTTTGGGTGATACACGATTGATTCCCCATTATCCACATGAGTTGCAGAACACACAAAAATAGAACGAACGCAGAACAGGTGTGATACGTACTCTGTTTTCGTATGCTGCTTTTTTTCCATTCTGAAATTTCAGTGTCAAAGCAACATTAACTTCTTGTCGTCGGTACTATTTTACGTGGAGTACTTCGAGATGATTGGCGCGCAAAGCTCTTCTCTGGCCCTTGTACAGTGGCCTAGAGGGGTAGTGGGTTCACAGTCCTCTTTCGCTCATTTTCCAGCTAAAACAGCCTATGTCGGATTTCTCGGAGGCCGACGGAAGCGCTGCTGCCGGCTCCTCCTACCACCGCCCCATTGAAAGGGAATTGCCGCCATCCATCTATCCATCCGTCCTGAAGCGTCCTGCATCCCGGCTACGCCCGTCCGTGCGTGTTTCCCTTCGGCTTCGGTGTTGGTTTTGGGTGAGTGACTGCAGTTTGGTTTAGCCCGCCACAGAAACAAAACTGTGAGGGACATTGATGTAGCTTTTTTTATGTTTGAAAGGAGAGGAAGCGTGTGTCAGTGCGCCGCCCTTAGCTCTGAGGAGTAACGAAGTAAACTTTCTTCATGACTTGTGGCAAATTTGTTTGATCGCAGAAGCGTGTGCGTGGAACCATTCTGGCGGGTTGCTTGTGTGCTTTTTTCCCCTGTTTATTTCGTGTTTTGTGCACAAACAAACGTTCAGTTGCTAGTCAGCGCCGCCGTGTCTGTCGTTACCTCTTCTTCTCGTGCCTCGTTTATTTTCGCGCTGTTCCCCTTTCACGAAGTCAAACGAACTCGCCCAACTTATGCGTTGTTGCTATGGGGGCCGCGCTGGCGCCTATTAAAATGGCTGTCATCTGGATCATCGTCGTAGTAGCGCAGTCTGAGGTTGGGTTTGCGACGCGTGAGTAATTCTAGTTTTGCTTTATATGAGCAGTATTAGAGCCTTACTTTATTTTTCTCCCCATCAGGAAGGTGATGGCAAGCACCTTTGTTGTGAAGCCAATTATACTGGAGTTGGGGAGCGCGATTCTTACACAACTTCCATCGCTGGAAGTTGTGAATATATGCAAGATGACGACGAGATGAATTGTTGTTTTCCAGATTTCCGGATATCGTTGAGGCGGGTCAGCAACGGGCCAAGGGAATCTACACCCTGCCCTTCGACCGGTGCATGTAGCACAAAGAAGCCCTAGAGCATGGTGGTGCTGTTGCCCACTGGGGACAAAGTAGAAAGCTGCAGTCTTCGAGGTATCGAAGCCGAGGGCTTAGATTGAGGTACCGCCGTTGCCCGGTATGCCATCCTCTCAAAGTCATGTTAACGTAGCAGCTTGGGCGAGTTGGTTGCACATGATTACACACACCACAGCGCACTATAGCAAACAACACTCACACCTTACACACAAAAAATAAAGCAAAATTCAAACAAACCGCGCTGACTGACAACTCTTTTTATATAACTTTGTCTTCTTCAACCTCTAGCACCACCGAATTTCCCAAATCACGCGCACCGATCTCCTAGATGCCTAAAAATGTTTTCTCTTTTTCTGTCAGGTGTAAAGATGGTGTACTTATACAGCTGTTATAGTTCCTGGCGATATGTTCTGCTTCGATAATTTCTCGAGTTAATTGGTTTCTGTTCCTACCTAAAATTTTAGGTAGGAACAGAAACCAATTAACTCGAGAAATTATCGAAGCAGAACATATCGCCAGGAACTATAACAACTGTATAAGTACACCATCTTTACACCTGACAGAAAAAGAGAAAACATTTTTAGGCATCTAGGAGATCGGTGCGCGTGCTAGAGGTTGAAGAAGACAAATTATATAAAAAGAGTTGTATGTCAGCGCGGTTTGTTTGAATTTTGCTTTATTTTTTGTGTGTAAGGTGTGAGTGTTGTTTGCTATAGTGCGCTGTTTTGTGTGGAAACTCTCAAAGTCGTCGTCTTCTATACTGTGGTTAAAAATTACTTTTTAAACCACAGTACGTAATCAGAGGGGGGATCGGTGGCCGAGTCCTGTTTTAGTGGATGTTTTTAACGAGGCTTTCGATGCAAAGACTCTTCCGCCTTCTTTCCTAACGGCTCATACCGTCTTAATTCCTAAGACAGAAGATGTCACTAAACTTAGGCAGGTCACATCCTATCGGCCCATCAGTCTGACCAACGTGGACTACAAAATCCTAATGAAAATTTTAGCAAGAAGGTTGCAAAGTGTAATAACCGAACTAGTTGGTCCTCACCAAACATGTGGGATAAAGGGAAGAACAATTTTTACAAATACGCACACAGCGAGGTGTGTCCTCGAGTGTTGCGATGCCATGCATAGTCGCGTTGCCATGCTTCAGGTGGATCTTGAGAAAGCTTTTGATCGGGTACCACATGACGTCCTTTTGGCCGTCCTTGATCATGTAAATGTAGGATCTGTTATACGGGAAGGAGTTCACATGGCGTACAGTGGCAGTACGACTAGCCTAGTAGTAAATAAGTCGGTCGGAAAGCGTATTCAGGTGCAGCGTTCAGTGCGCCAAGGATGTCCTTTATCCCCTCTCCTTTTTTGTATATACATAGAATCAATTTGTTTAAGTATTATTAGAAACAGTAGAATAAGTGGATTTAAGCTACATTCATCCGAAGTGCGCGTTTTGGCCTACGCGGATGATATTGCCTTGTTTTGTTCAAACGAAGAAAGCATTGTTGAAGCAGTTAATATAATCAAACGGTTCTGTAACGTCAGTGGGAGCGCAGTAAACTGGGACAAGTGTATAGGTTTTTGGCACGGGGAGTGGTTTTCAACGCCGAGCGTCTTCGCGAATATAAAATGGGTGTGCACTCCAGTAAAGTATTTAGGTGTGCCCCTGGAGTACTACCGCGATAGTGAGCCGTACTGGAGCAGACAGGTATTGGAGCTCCGTGACAAAGCGGAAAAGTGGAAGGGGAGCGGGCTTTCTATTTTTGCACGTGCCACAGTTTGCAATTTGTTTCTTGTGAGCAAGCTGTGGTTCGTGTTGCAAGTGTTACACTGCTCTCGGGTGAATGTACAGAAATTGCACCGCGTTTTCGCAGTATTTATTTGGGGCTCCTCTTGGGAGAAAATGAGCAGAATTAATCTTTTTCGTCGTGTGCGCGAGGGTGGACTAAGCTTGTCGCACTTGTTTCTACGTCAGGTAGTAAATCGTTTTATATTTTTTCGCGATACAAGTGATCCGTTTTTGCGAACCGTATGCCAAGTAAGGCTAGGTCGGGCTCTGCCAGAGTTTATAGTATCTTCGTCAAGTGAGCCAGGCGGAATTCATGGGTATTTCAAAGAGCTAGTGGCGTCATGCCGATTCTTAGCAGCCCGTTTTTCTCTGGACTATTTGAGCGAAGTGACACGCAAAAGATTGTATAAAGATGTTTGTGATGTGGTTTTCCCTGCGCCTATGTACAGAGTTTTGTTTTCCTCGGGAAGAGGCCTGGACGTCTTAAAAAGGGTGAAAAGAATGCAAGTGCCTCCTGGCGTCAAGACTTTTTTCTTTAAGTTGCACACCGGTACTCTGCCAGTAAAGACCTGGATGGAGGAGAAGGGCCTGTTCGTTCCCTGGGGGGTCCACTGTTTTGTCTGTAAAACGCCGGAGACAGTTGAACACGTGTTCCTGGAGTGCTGGGACGGTGTCTTCTTGTGGGACGTCCTTCAACGCACCCTGAAAAAGGAGTTACCGCTAGATCCACACGGGATCAGGTACCTGTCGGTAGAAAACGAGGGCGATGTACCGTACGATCTGGTAATGTTATTATGTTTGCATGGCATCTGGAGATCTCGGATGGCAGTGCGTCATGCTGACAAAGATGCGCGTGAGGCAAAGGAGTACTTTCGGGAAAATATTATTTCATTTGTCGAAGTTTGCAAGGTCCAGCAATATGTCCCTGAGTGGCTGCCGCATATTGAACGGCTCCTGACGATGGAAAAGTTTTAACCGTACAAAGATAGCCAAAGGCTGACTGTTTTTTTTTATATTTACGTTGTATTAGTGTGTCGTGTCTGTGCCTGTGCTTTTGTCCGGCAATAAAGAAAAAAAAAAAAAGGGATCGGTGGCCGAGTGGGCTAAAACGCACACCCAGCTCGACGCGCGTGGAGCGAAAGCTCGCGCTGCAGAACCCAGGGATCCTGGGTTCGAGCCTCACCCCTGCCCGTTTCGATCTGGATGAGCATCGTACCGGCGTGCGGTCGTGTATCACTACTGCGTGGTGCACGTTAAGGTGTATCCACACGACGGACCAAATTGCTCTTTTGGTCCGCGGGCCGCGCATCATGTGATCTTACGTCACCGGTTTTTGAGGTCCGCCGGCGGTCCGCGGCCCGCGCTTGTGAGAAATGCCAAGCGACTTTTTTCGCCCGGACCTTGGCGGCGGACCGCGGCGTTTTTAGTATAATTGAAGCGCTAAGTCTGGCAACAAGCTGACTTTTGTTGTTCGGATTGAAATCCAAATCCAAAGTCGTTTTCTTTTGGCTCCAACTGTGGAAGACGAAGAAGACGAATCTTTTGTTGTGCGACGATGCAACTTTTTACTTCATCGCGCTCATGGAGCAATTCCCCGCTCCGTGGGACAATAGTCGCGACGACTACCCAAATAATCATCTAAAGATGTCCCCATGCCTTTTTCGGTTCACTTAAGTCCTCCTCGTCCTCAATATTCAGCGCCAGGGCCACCGCGGCCAAACGTCTCTTTCGTTCAACCTCCATCTTGGCTCCTTACAAATAGCCTCAAAGCAGCTCTCTGCATGCGTCTGGCGGAGCTGTGAGGTCGAGGGTTAGACCGGCTCGTTCGCCTTGTAAACATAGAAATAAAACAGCGCAAACGAACACAAGGACAAGTAGAAGGAGGGACACAGACACAGCGCTGTGTCTGTGTCCCTCCTTCTACTTGTCCTTGTGTTCGTTTGCGCTGTTTTATTTCTATGTTTACAATGCATCACCGACTAGCCCACCTCCAAACATTACTGCGGCTCGTTCGCTCCGTCGTCTGCTCTTTTGGTCCGCCGTGTGGATGCTCATTGCAGCCGGGCGGCCCGTGGGCCGTGCGTCACGTGATCAATCGGTCCGCGGCCCGGTCCGTCGTGTGGATACACCTTTGAAGACCCCAGGCTAGCGGTTGTACCGCACTGGCTAAATTGCTCATCTACAGTGGGTAACAATGTCGCCATGTTCTGGCAGACTAAACTCCTGCTGTATAAACAACTAACGACCAATTTGTTTGTTTACGTAATCAGAGATTACGTGCACGTCATCAACTATGAAGAGGTACGCACTAAAAAAACCTCTGACACGCCAAAAAAAAAATTTTTTTTTCATGCTAGGCGTGTAAATGGCATATGAGGACATTACAAAAAAATTGTTTCACTATAGAGTTGCGTAGTCTTTTTTTTATAAAAAAATTAGAAATACGAGGCCCAATTCAAAGTTCCCGCCAGTGCACTGTGACGTCACAGTGTACCGCAAGCTGTCGGGGCGGTCAGAAAGGAGGCATCACCGGAAGTCACGTGAGTTGTATTCCTCCTCGTGCTTACCGCGAGCGCGTGTAATATTTTTTTTAATATTTTTGTTATTCTCCGGATTTCCACGAGCGATCCAAGCAGACAACGTTTCTTTTATTTGCTTATCATCGCTTAATGTTGCTGTAAAGGTAGAAGAAGAGTCAGTGAATTGACGTGATCAACTACAATGCCTAAAAGGTGTTTTGTGAGGGACTGTCCCGGTATTTCAGCAACTTATGAAGAAATCACCCTGCATGCATTTCCGAGACACATACAAGAGATGAACCGGTGGCTGAATGCGGTTCCCGCAGGACAGGTATTAGAATCCGTGGGTAGGCAGTGGATATGCTCGATGCACTTTAGTGATAAAGATTAGAACAATAGGCAAAGTTTACTAAAACTGACAGTTCTCAATGCGAGACCTCAACTGCAGGTCTGTAAGTTTCCTGGCCATCTCCCTGCAGCAGCGGCACTCAAGAGGCTTGAATTCAGGCATTACGACGCATCGGCTGCATGTGCACCTAGTAAACAAGTTCTACTCATGTTCTAGACAAAACACGTACTTTATGCTTGACGTTTACTTGTACTTAGTACACTCACCAGTTCGTATTCTTTAGACGGCAGGCACCTTCAGCCTGGAGAGTATCTGATGATTCAACGACCTCGGTGTCTGAACCTTCAGCAGTGAGATCGGGCATGTCCTATGCTAGCAATCCTAATTTCTGCGAGCGTTCTAATATTTTTTTTCAAAGCTTGATAGCTTGTTTTGTGCCCAGTATAGCTCTGTATCATCGAACTGACGGCGGGCACTCGTACACTGGCTTGTACTCGCAACGCTTTAATCATTGGCCTCCATCACGTCGATCCACTGAGTCTTCGTCCTCAATTTTTACCGCACGCAAACTAACCAACGGTGCAGCGATAAAGAGCAAGTGGAACTGAAACTTCGTTTTCTACGATCGCTCGTACGAAGAGCAAAATAAAAAAAAAAACATATAAAAAAAGTCTTAGGCACGGTCAAGGAGAGCACGAGGAGTGAAACTCACGCGACTTCCGGCGAACCCACTTTTAGTGATGTATACTCTGTTTCATACTTAGGGTGCAACGCTGTCAAAGCTACTGGCACGAGTGCGTGGCTTCATCTACGGCTTCGTTTGCGCGAGAGGCGTGCAAATGATCCACGAGATCAAGCCCCACGCTCGCGCCAGTTGCTTTGACAGCGTTGCACCCTATGTATGAAAGGGAGTATAGGTTGATGCCTCCCTTCTGACCGCCCCGACACCTTGCGGTACACTGTTACGTTACAGTGCACTGGCGGGAACTTTGAATTGGGCCTCGTATTTCTATTTTTTTATAAAGAAACTGCGGAACTCTCAAGTGAAACAATTTTTTTTTGTAATGTTCTGATATGCCATTTCAACGCCTAGCATGAAGAAAAAAAAAATTATTTTGGCGTGTCAGAGGCCTTTTAAGGTGCAACTTCACCATATATGCCGTTTTGCTTTATTTTTGACAATTTGTAACTTCCTTTCTGTGTAATCTACACTCATAAAGTTAATGTTAAATTAAATAACTGGTTTTTAGTGGAATTTAATGTCTCGATATTACGTTTATTTTTAGGTTTTAGTTTATTATTTAACTTCTAATTGACCACCGTTTCTGATAATTAAAAATCTTGTTTCTCGACTTATAACGTCCCCATATCTACGATCATATACGTGAACGGTCTGTTGGATATAGTGAGTTAAAAAAATAATCAATTCACTGTACTGAAATAATACTTAAAAAGCTAGCGAGGTGGTAGAGATTCATAGTAATAAAAACCAGAAACTTAGGAACACAGAAGGGGACGTGGGTTGTGTTGTGTTCGTCCCCTTCTGTGCTCCTGAGTCTCAGGTTTTTATTCAATGAACTGTACTAAGAATGTACATTTTCAGATAAAAAATAAAATCTAAATTAGTGTTATTTCCTCGAGCTATAAGAACGGAATCAAGTCAAGTAACAAAAATAACGAGACATTAAATTGTGAAGCCTCTTTTGATATTACATTTTCCAGAACCTGCTTATCGATAGATTACACGTACAGCACAGTATTCAATCACAAAGTTTTCTGATTCAGTAGAGGCAAGTTGCCGTTTTCTAATATGAAATACGGATGGCGACGCGTGTTCAAGAACAGCTTGATATGAATTTGTCGTCATGTGCCGCTTGAAACGCCACGTGAGACAGAAATGGCGCCGGATGTGTGGATGCCAAATGCCTTGGTGCCCACACCGAGCGAGGCAGAGATATTAAACAAGTGCGAGGCTGCGGGTTGACCACAGCTGCTTTTGCGCGCGTTTCACTGTGCATCGGTATCGGTATGACCAAATGAAATTAACACCGTGAAAGGGATTCTGGTGGTTGCAATTCCACCCTGTTTGCGCATTAAATTGTTTTTAATCAATTGCAGAAATTATTTCCGCAATCACACTATTTCTTGTCGGAACGGTACGACCGACTATATTTTGTCTCATCGCCACCTCGGTGGCTTTTACCCAAAATAACATATATATACATATAAAAAATGGTCACTTAGAGGCAAAGCGTTGGACTACGGGTCTCAATTTTGAGGGTTTTTAATCCTGTCCTGTGTTCCCGCAGTCTGACGGAGGCCCATACTGAGAAGGCGCCCTGCGATCGAGATTTCGGTTGCACGACGAAAGGTCTCCAGTTGGTCAAGAAATTAAGAAGCTGCCATGACCAACGAAGGCCTAATGCCCTTCGTTGGTCATGCAGTTCCTCATTTTTTTGTGTGTGTTTGTGCAATTATCGGCTTTGATGTGTATGTCTGTGTTTTTTTGTCTCCATATTTCTTTTGCTGTCTTACTTATGATGAAACAGGGCATAGTGGTTGAACTTCTGGGAAAATATTCTATGTTTAAAAAGTAACTCGTTACTGGGAATAAAAAACAACAACAAACAAACAAACACGGAGATCAGAGCAGTTGTAACAATAAGCTTCTACAGTGAAGCTGTTTATTCCTAGGGTTCCGTGGATCTTTTTTGTGCATGTCAACAAACACTCGCAGCGCCCTCTCTTTGTCGCCGTTCCAAGCGCTTGCGTGCCTGGTTTCCTTCCGCTCTCTCAGAGTGGCGGTTCCGTCGCGCTCTTCTACTTTCTGCTGGGTGGCGGTCCCGTCGATCGTGTCTAGTTTCCTCCGGCTCCTTGAGGCGGCGATAGCCGTCCACGCGAATGTATATATAAAAAAAGTAAACAGAAAGAGAAGTTGCCGTCCTCCATTTTCAATTTCACTTTTCTTTTCTCGTCGTAATGGGGAGGCCGCGTATTCGCGACTCTAGCGACCTATAGGGGGCGCCACCACCAAACAAATATGGCAGCAAATATGGCAAATATGGATGGGTATACGGACTCAACTGGAAGCATATTACTAGAACTGGTGGAAAAACATGACTTAGTTTTATGTAATACCAGTCAGAAGTGTGACGGGCACATAACTTGGGAAACTGGCAATCTGCATTCAACTATAGATTACGTACTCATGTCACACAAAATATATGGTAAGTTACAAGTAATGAAAATAGATGAAGAAGGTTCCAAAAGTCTTGGTAGTGATCACAAACGTATTAAGCTGAATTTTGCCAGAGGAGTAAATCCTGAAACTAGACAACATAATTCAAAGCAAACTTTCTGCAGCGACAAAGAGTTGGAAATAGTTGTTGAAAGAATAGAGGCAGCAGTTTCAGGGCACCGGCATACAGATTGGACCTATGAGAGCCTAACTAGGCTTTTTGCTCTAGAACTAGACAAAGTTAAGAGTAAACGAAAGGGGAAGCAAGGACATAGACCAAAAAGCTGGTGGGACAAAGAAGTGAAGCAAGCGATACAAAAACGTCAGGAAGCCTCTAGAGAACACAGGTATTCCAAGCGTAGTGGGGAGTCCGAAACGGAAGTAAAAAGAAAATGGGACAATTTTATAACATGTCGCCGAGAGGCATCCAGTTTGATCAATGCGAAAATTCAGAGAAAGGGTGAGGAATGGATGAGTAATGTAAGTAAGAAAGATAGAAACGCTGCCAAGAAGTTTTGGGAGCACTTGAACTCACTCGGTGAAACAACGCAAGCTAGACAGAGGTTCATACTCTCGCATCAGGGAGATCAATTAGAGGGAGATGATGCGATACAATATATAGGAGCAGTGATGGAGGAGAAATTTCGGGAACGGTTACATGTGGAAGATAGGAGAACCGAAGGAAGTAGCAGTCCAGTTTGTGACATCGCGGATTTTGGACAAAGAGAATGGGAAAAGGCGGAACGAAGAGTCCCTAGTGGCACGTCGACAGGCACAGATGGTATCCCTATCAAGCTGGTGAGGAATTTGGGTCCTAAATCTAAGGCAAAACTAAGGGAGGTAGTGAGTACCATGATAACAAAAGGAAATATTCCAGATGAATGGAGGCTTAGTAGGATGAGTATGATATATAAGGGAAAGGGAGATAAGTCTGATATTAGGAATTATCGTCCTATAACCGTGACACCGGTTATTTACAGGTTGGTAATGCAGATTATAAAGAACAGACTGGAGGAATGGGTAGATTGCGAGGGCATACTGGGCGAATTACAGAACGGGTTTCGAAAACAAAGAAGGTTGGAGGACAATTTATTTTCTCTAACACAGTGTATAGAAATAGCGCAAAAAGAAAACAGACAGCTCTGGCTGGCATTTCTGGATATCAAGGGTGCCTATGACAATGTGAACCAAAGAAACCTGTGGGACATAATGGAGAACTTAAACCTAGATGAAGGACTAACAGCACTATTAAGGAACATTTACAAAGATAACAAGGTGATTATAACATGGGAAGGAAAGGCGACAGGGAAAATAGAGATAAGACGAGGCCTTAGGCAGGGGTGCCCGTTATCGCCTTTGCTGTTTATGTTGTATCTGAGAGGATTGGAGGATAGACTAGAGAAGAGTGGGCTTGGGTTCAACCTTTCTTACAGTAAGCTAGGCCAAAAAATTCAGCAATCCTTACCGGGATTGATGTATGCGGATGATATTGTACTAATGGCTAACAACAGGACAGAGTTGCAGGAATTAATGAGCATCTGTGGTAGGGAAGGAGAGGAATTAGGTTTAGGATGCAGTAGCGAAAACTCGGCAGTCATGATTTTTAACGAGGATGAAGTTGAGAGGCTGAAGATACAGAATATTACAGTTGAGAGAGCTAGTAAATACAAGTATCTAGGAGTATGGATATGTGATGGTGCAGAATATCTCAGAGACCATGAAAAGTATATAATAGGTAAGGGCAACAGAAATGCAGCTGTAATGAAAAATAGAGCACTTTGGAATTACAACAGGTATGAGGTGGTGAGAGAGATTTGGAAAGGGGTCATGGTGCCTGGCTTGACTTTTGGAAACGCAGTGCTATGCATGAAATCCGAAGTGCATGCGAGACTAGAAATAAAACAGCGCGGAGTAGGTAGACTGGCTTTGGGGGCACATTGCAAAACGCCAAACCAGGGAGTACAAGGAGACATGGGATGGGCATCATTTGAGAGCAGGGAAGCGGTGAGCAAGGTAGAATTTGAGGATAGGTTAAGGCAAATGGACGGGGAGCAATGGGCACGAAAGGTTTTCAGCTATTTATACATGAGGAGTGTAGACACAAAGTGGAGACAGCGCACTAGGAAATTAAGAGGAAAGTTTTTGGGCTATAGCGAAGATACCGAAGAGCAAGTCTCAGTTAAGAAGAAAGTTAAGGCCACAGAAAGAGATTGGTGGCTAGAGGGAATGCAGACAAAGACGGCTCTGGAAAGCTATAGATTAAACAAAAGAGTTATTGCCAAAGAAAGCATTTATGACAATTCTAGGGGAAGCTCATTGCTGTTTGAGGCAAGAACGCGTGTTCTGCGAACCAGAACATACAGGGTGAAGTACCAGGAAATTGATACAGTGTGCACTGCTTGTGGAGAGGAGGACGAGACGGCTGAGCACTTGATACTCTACTGTAAAGGGCTTCACCCTATGCCTACCGAAGACAACATAGATTTAATAAAGTCATTGGGTTTTAGAGACAGCGAAGGGAGAGTGGATTTCAAGACTGTAGAGATTACCAAGCAAAGATTAAGTGAATGGTGGCAGGAATCGAGAGAAAACTAGGTATTTTCTTATCCACTGATGGCAAGGGGGTTTCATAGCCTCACTTTCTTTGCACTGCGGAGTGAATATAGATTTCACATTTAAATATTCTAAGCTTAAATGGTAAAACAAAATGGCTAGGTGGCGTAAGCTACCGCCCGATCCAAAGGGCTCAGCCGTATTCATCCATCCATCCATCCTATGGCGGCTGAGTCCAGGTCGCGTCGGCTCGGCCGGGCCGCCTGAACAGGTGGCGCGTTCAATTTAACAGATTTTCTTTTGTTTAATTCCCAATTTTATAGGTATTTGAACTCAGACGGTTAAGTGTAGCCGGTGCAGATAAACTTGCAAAGCATAGTTTTGTTTTGCCGGTGTTTTTTGTTCTCTTCGTGTCAAACTTTCGTTTCGGAGATTTCGTTCAAAAGCGAAACTATGGACTCCGGAGAGGCGGTAATATACTAATCAGTTTTGATCATCTAAGGAAAGCGGCGATGACTACAGAATTGTTCCACAGAGAGTAACTTTTCAGCTAACTCGCATGCCTCGACCATACGAATTATCTGTTCGCGAAATCCAGCTTGTGTGCGTATCCGCGTTTAAGAAACAGCTCCAGTCGTCTGCTCGTTCAACAACACAGGTTGCAGGAAAATTACGAAAATTAAGCAAGCGCTTCTTGAGTCAATGACCATGTTAACCCGCTGGCGCCCCACTAAACTCGTATTTCAATTCAGGTTTTAGTAGCAATCGAGAAGTTATTTTGACGAGCGGGTTATGTATTATATTACGTAATATGTCCACTAAGGTGATATTAGTATATTCTTCGGGTTGAAATATGAGTTGACTAGCTATCAGGTGAGCTGCTTAATAAAAGTATATTTGACAGACAGAGAGATACTACTTAAACTTAGCCAAATGGTTCTATAGCTGGCAGCACAGAGACAGACTGAAGAAAGTCTTCATCGAACATTCACGCAGAACCTCTCTGCACTGAACTTTGCTTCGAATCCTGAACGCAAAAAATTAGTATTTTTTGTGGCCGGTCAACCTGAGCAATGCAGACGTATATTGCTGCTGGCTTCGACGTCCTCGTAATATAAATATTGGAGGCGCGATAGGTCAAAATGCCGTGACAGCATCTAACGTTGCGAGACTCGTCCCCCACCTTTTTAAAACAGATAATTTCCATCATTCATAATTTGCAGCGAGCAGGTTTTCCTGAATCAAGTGATTGCGAAATCAGCCCAACTCCTTCAGTGTGGTCCAAAGGCTTTTTCGGCGAAAAGCAGTCAAGATGAATAGCCAACGAACCGACCGGGGTGGGTGGCTCAAGCTATAGTTGAACACAACCAAACTCAAGAAAAGCAGCTATCGAACCTTCCCATTCACTTGACTGCAACATTGATGCTCCCTCCAGTGAAATGCCTCGTCTGTCGTCCTCAGTCCACTGTTCTACATCCTTATAAAGAAACCACTTATTAGTTACCAAGTAGTCGTTACTTTGAAAGTGAATCGAGACAGACAAGAAATCAAAACGTTTTTCCGTGATTCCTCCCCATCCAAGAAATCGAAAGCACGCGACCGTGTGCTGTGGAGTAAACGGGCTTTCAAACACGTAATAGAAGAAAGCAATCTACTGAGGCTTCACCACACTAATGATAACTCAGGCAAACTTAAGAAATATTCGGACCTTCGTCAAATTACAGTCTTCGCGACCGCTCCGACTACACGCTTCCGCGAAAGCCACCAGAGACGCGGAGGGGCGCGAGCGACCTGGACCGGCTGGTTCCCGGTTTTCCCGCTTGGTGGCGTCCGTTTTGCTGGAGTCACCGCAACTCAGAACAACGGGACCGTTGTTCTGAGTTGCGGTGAGCGGACGTGTTTCCTGGTTCTCCTCGAGCATCCGAAGCTAAGTGCCAGTTTTTCTTCTTTTCTCTCTCTTTTTTTGAGAGTTGATTGGAAGTGTCTATGCGGTAGCAGTATTAGGTTTGAACAGCAGCAGTTAACGTTAGTTTCGCAAAGTAGGCTCTGTTTGAATTTTTGGCGGGAAGGGACGGTTTGTTCCCGGTCTAGACATGGGTCTAGATTTGGGTCGGCATGACAAGGGTGGGGACGAGTTGGTGCAGTGCGAGGGGTGTGGGAGGTGGTGTTACCTGGAGGAGACGGGTTTCGGGAGCCTGGAGGAGGCGGCGGGGGTGAGTTTCGAGTGTCGGCTTTGTGTGAAGCTTCAGCAGGTAACTGGGGAATGGGAGGGTAGAGTTCGGGAGATCGAGGCCCAGCTTAAGGCAGAAGGAGAGAAGCGGGTGGGTCTCGAGGCCCAGGTAGAGGAGCTGACTAGGCAGCTTAATCATGAGAGGGAGCAGCGGGTCGGCCTCGAGAAGCAGGCGGAAGAGCTGGGGGAAGTATGGAAGGCGGGTTTAGAGGAGCGTAAGAGGGAGTGTGACAGTAGGGTAGAGCGCCTGGAAGGGGTAATTCGAGCGAGTGAGAGTAGCGAGGGAAGAAAGGAGGAAGTGTCAGTTTTAGCGAGACGAACCACCAGTCTGCAGGCTGGGGTCCCTGGTGGTCGGGAGTCCGGCCTGTTGGCAGGCGGGCTCGACGACGCTGGAGAGCTGATTGAACCTCAGCTCAATGGCGCCTTCGAGCAGCAGGCGTCGGGCAGTCAGGTGACAGGAGATAAGTCGCAGGACAAAGGCGCGCAGGCACCAGGGGGATCTAGGGTACTGGTAGTGGGGAGCTCTAACGTAGCACGGGTTAGGAGGGGTGTACATAACAGGGTGAAGGGAGACCAGAGGGTAACCGTAGAGGTCCAGCCAGGGAAGTGTATGGTGGATGCTATGACCGCAGTACGTGAGGGGGTGTGGGATAACCGGGAGGGAAGGAACCTAGTAATAGTTCATGCGGGGCTTAATGATGTGCTGAAGGGTAGGAGCCAGAACCTCGGAAAGCAGCTAAACGTGGGAATACGTAAGCTGAGGGACGTGTCTGAGAATGTGCATGTGGTTGTGTGCACCATTCCAGAAGTTCGGGGGCAGTCCGGGTTAACTGAGAGGAGGGTTGTCGAAGCCAACGGAGTAATTAAGGGTATGAGTCGACAGCTTCGGTACGACGTAATGGAAGTAAACAGAGAAGTGTACGAGGCTGGCTCCCGCCCTTTTGCAGATGGCATTCACTACAGTGAGGCCACGGGTTACAGGGTGGGGGATAGGATGGGCCGCACGGTGACTGCTTTTTTGGGGGGACCGAGGGCCCTGGGGGCACTGAAGTAACTGAAAACCCAACAAAGTCAGGAGAGGCACCCAGGGTTAAAAAGAGGAGAAAACGTAAGAACAGGTATAAAAAAACAGCACAATCAGACATTGGATATATTAACATGCAGGGTGGTAGAAATAGGTTAAAATGGGAAGAGATAGAGGAGCAACTAAGGAAGGAGGATTTAATGGTGTATGGGTTTGTGGAAACACATCTCAGAGACATGGAGCAGCCACCTTGCAACCCTGACTATGTGTGGGAAGAATGCAACAGAATGGAGGGAACGAGGAAGGGAGGTGGAATTGGAGCATTTATTAAGAAGAATATGAACTTTCAAAGGATCAGAAAGGAGTGCGTCGAACATTTGTGGCTGAAAGGAAAAGTCGCTGGGGAATCAACAGTTCTTGGAGTGGTTTACTTATGGACAGGGACAGGTGCTAAAGAGGAAAACAGAAAAATGATTGATTGCATATCAAGAGACATTAGTGAATTAGGGGAAGGCTCCGAAATAATTATTATGGGAGACATGAATGCCCATATTGAGGATCTGGATGGGTATACGGACTCAACTGGAAGCATATTACTAGAACTGGTGGAAAAACATGACTTAGTTTTATGTAATACCAGTCAGAAGTGTGACGGGCACATAACTTGGGAAACTGGCAATCTGCATTCAACTATAGATTACGTACTCATGTCACACAAAATATATGGTAAGTTACAAGTAATGAAAATAGATGAAGAAGGTTCCAAAAGTCTTGGTAGTGATCACAAACGTATTAAGCTGAATTTTGCCAGAGAAGTAAATGCTGAAACTAGACAACATAATTCAAAGCAAACTTTCTGCAGCGACAAAGAGTTGGAAATAGTTGTTGAAAGAATAGAGGCAGCAGTTTCAGGGCAACGGCATACAGATTGGACCTATGAGAGCCTAACTAAGCTTTTTGCTCTAGAACTAGACAAAGTTAAAAGTAAACGAAAGGGGAAGCAAGGACATATACCAAAAAGTTGGTGGGACAAAGAAGTGAAGCAAGCGATACAAAAACGTCAGGAAGCCTCTAGAGAACACAGGTATTCCAAGCGTAGTGGGGAGTCCGAAACGGAAGTAAAAAGAAAATGGGACAATTTTATAACATGTCGCCGAGAGGCATCCAGTTTGATCAATGCGAAAATTCAGAGAAAGGGTGAGGAATGGATGAGTAATGTAAGTAAGAAAGATAGAAACGCTGCCAAGAAGTTTTGGGAGCACTTGAACTCACTCGGTGAAACAACGCAAGCTAGACAGAGGTTGATACTCTCGCATCAGGGAGATCAATTAGAGGGAGATGATGCGATACAATATATAGGAGCAGTGATGGAGGAGAAATTTCGGGAACAGGTACATGTGGAAGATAGGAGAACCGAAGGAAGTAGCAGTCCAGTTTGTGACATCGCGGATTTTGGACAAAGAGAATGGGAAAAGGCGGAACGAAGAGTCCCTAGTGGCACGTCGACAGGCACAGATGGTATCCCTATCAAGCTGGTGAAGAATTTGGGTCCTAAATCTAAGGCAAAACTAAGCGAGGTAGTGAGTACCATGATAACAAAAGGAAATATTCCAGATGAATGGAGGCTTAGTAGGATGAGTATGATATATAAGGGAAAGGGAGATAAGTCTGATATTAGGAATTATCGTCCTATAACCGTGACACCGGTTATTTACAGGTTGGTAATGCAGATTATAAAGAACAGACTGGAGGAATGGGTAGATTGCGAGGGCATACTGGGCGAGTTACAGAACGGGTTTCGAAAACAAAGAAGGTTGGAGGACAATTTATTTTCTCTAACACAGTGTATAGAAATAGCGCAAAAAGAAAACAGACAGCTCTGGCTGGCATTTCTGGATATCAAGGGTGCCTATGACAATGTGAACCAAAGGAACCTGTGGGACATAATGGAGAACTTAAACCTAGATGAAGGACTAACAGCACTATTAAGAAACATTTACAAAGATAACAAGGTGATTATAACATGGGAAGGAAAGGCGACAGGGAAAATAGAGATAAGACGAGGCCTTAGGCAGGGGTGCCCGTTATCGCCTTTGCTGTTTATGTTGTATCTGAGAGGATTGGAGGATAGACTAGAGAAGAGTGGGCTTGGGTTCAACCTTTCTTACAGTAAGCTAGGCCAAAAAATTCAGCAATCCTTACCGGGATTGATGTATGCGGATGATATTGTACTAATGGCTAACAACAGGACAGAGTTGCAGGAATTAATGAGCATCTGTGGTAGGGAAGGAGAGGAATTAGGTTTAGAATTCAGTAGCGAAAAATCGGCAGTCATGAATTTTAACGAGGATGAAGTTGAGAGGCTGAAGATACAGAATATTACAGTTGAGAGAGCTAGTAAATACAAGTATCTAGGAGTATGGATATGTGATGGTGCAGAATATCTCAGAGACCATGAAAAGTATGTAATAGGTAAGGGCAACAGAAATGCAGCTGTAATGAAAAATAGAGCACTTTGGAATTACAACAGGTATGAGGTGGTGAGAGAGATTTGGAAAGGGGTCATGGTGCCTGGCTTGACTTTTGGAAACGCAGTGCTATGCATAAAATCCGAAGTGCATGCGAGACTAGAAATAAAACAGCGCGGAGTAGGTAGACTGGCTTTGGGGGCACATTGCAAAACGCCAAACCAGGGAGTACAAGGAGACATGGGATGGGCATCATTTGAGAGCAGGGAAGCGGTGAGCAAGGTAGAATTTGAGGATAGGTTGAGGCAAATGGACGGGGAGCAATGGGCACGAAAGGTTTTCAGCTATTTATACATGAGGAGTGTAGACACGAAGTGGAGACAGCGCACTAGGAAATTAAGAGGAAAGTTTTTGGGCTATAGCGAAGATACGGAAGAGCAAGCATCAGTTAAGAAGAAAGTTAAGGCCACAGAAAGAGATCGGTGGCTAGAGGGAATGCAGACAAAGACGGCTCTGGAAAGCTATAGATTAAACAAAAGAGTTATTGCCAAAGAAAGCATTTATGACAATTCTAGGGGAAGCTCATTACTGTTTGAGGCAAGAACGGGTGTTCTGCGAACCAGAACATACAGAGTGAAGTACCAGGAAATTGATACAGTGTGCACTGCTTGTGGAGAGGAGGACGAGACGGCTGAGCACTTGATACTCTACTGTAAAGGGCTTCACCCTATGCCTACCGAAGACAACATAGATTTAATAAAGTCATTGGGTTTTAGAGAAAGCGAAGGGAGAGTGGATTTCAAGACTGTAGAGATTACCAAGCAAAGATTAAGTGAATGGTGGCAGAAATCGAGAGAAAACTAGGTATTTTCTTATTCATTGATGGCAAGGGGGTTTCATAGCCTCACTTTCTTTGCACTGCGGAGTGAATATAGATTTCACATTTAAATATTCTAAGCTTAAATGGTAAAACAAAATGGCTAGGTGGCGTAAGCTACCGCCCGATCCAAAGGGCTCAGCCGTATTCATCCATCCATCCATCCATCGCGAATAGTCCGGACTCCCGAAAAGCAACGCGCCTCCGCAGAGCAACGGCGGGAACGGCAACGAAAATGTTAGCGGCGGCGGCGGGCGGCAAACACCGCCGATGAAGATCGCGCAGAAAAGGCCAAGCTCGTCGGGCAAACCATGCAGACAAGACGAAGAGCGCCGCGGGGCGGAGAACGCGTCACAGAGACGCAGGTACTATGCTGTTAAAATGGACAACTTTAATGGAACATACGCTAAATTCAAAAGGGACTTTCTGGACGGACAGTTTCGGTGTAGTTATAGGGTATGTGATAAGCTGTTTCAACAACGACTTGACCAACATCGGCAATGTGCGGGATCCTGTAAAGCGGACTCGTCGCTGCAAGTTTTGTCGGTGACCACTTGCGCTTGATCGATGACCACCGATCGAAATAATAAATGTGTTCGTGCTTTTGTTCAAAATTCCGTGTCACGTCTGTGTCGTGTGCTAAACAGCTTCGCTGGTCATCTGCCTTCACAGAGTGGCATGGCTCATGATTTTTTGTGATCGTCAAATACCTCACTCTATACTCGGAGCGACGCTAATTGTTCACCATGACATGGAAAGAAGAGCCCGGCTGTTCTGGAACGTTCTCGATATTGGTTTTATTGATATGTTTTTATTGCGAACATTTTTCTTTCTATGTCGTCACCAGAACAAATCCTTCATCCGCACTGTCTATTACCATTATACGACTTTATTTATTTTCATAGCCGCCTCGAAGGCGAGGCAAAGCGCTTGCCTACAGACCCCCTTTAGTTCCACAGATCCGCAGACGCTCAATGATGATACTTAATAATTAAACGTCTGATCTCACCCTTCTGGGAGTTATGATCAAGAGTGGTAGAAATTTTAACATTCGTTTGCTGTATACTGACGGTTAGCTCCTGGTTAGTTTCGTTGGTAGAGCGCTTCGCCAGTCTTGCAGAGGACCGGGGTCGGTTCCCGCACCTGTCAGATGCTTGCCCAACTAGCCCAACTCGCCGTTCTAACCTGTCAGATATTTTCAGCGACGACAAGTCGCCTAGAAGACGACTTGTAGGGGTATGGTTTCAAAGGTCGTGGTGATATGATCCCAAGAAAGAAGCAGCAAGCTCGTGTAAGACACAACGATTATTGGGACGGGGATAAACTCAGCTTATCCCCGTCGTAAAACGATTATACTGGCCGATGTAAGATCTATCTTAGATTTATAACTCTGTCTCCCTATGACTGTCTATCTGTTCCTTTTTCTTTCGCTCTCTCTCTCTCTCTCTCTCATTCTTCCTCTCTTTCTCTTTCTCTATCTGCCGGTCTGTGTGCTTTTGTGCGGACACATACTTCATATGTCTCTTTCCGGGTCTAGGACTTTTCGGTGCACGGATGTTTCGGTGCACGGACTTTTCGGTGCACGGACTTTTCGGTGCGCGGACTTTTCGGTGTGGGACTTTTCGTGCGCGGACTTTTCGGTTCGCGGACATTTCGGTGCACGGACATTTCGGTGCGTAAGAAATCAAAATCACGAGTTTTTTTTAGTTTTCTCTAAACGCAATAAAGCACTATTTTAGCTAGAAATTTAGTTTTTCGCACTTTTTAGATTTTTAGACTTGGTCATTCATTTACGGCCACTTACTGTTATACCACCTAAGTGGCTTTGTTAGGCGCAGTACCATCCTGCGTGAAGATTGGAGACGTTATGGTTCGTTTGTTGGTGTCTCTTTTCCAAAGTACGCACTAGTCGCCTCACATGTCTCGGGTAATTTTAAACAATAGCAAGCTCCTTGCTGTTGGAGCCTTTCCTTCACAGGTTGCCAATAACAAAACCGTTACCTTAACAGAAGGCGCCGAGAACGCCTGTATCGACCCCACGCGTAAACACTATGTTACGTTGGAAAAGAGACACCGGTAAATTAAACATAACGTCCAACGTATTCAGTCCTCCCGCAGGATGGTGCTGCGCCTAACAAAGTCACTAAAGTCGTATATAAGTAAGGGACCGTAAATGAATGACCAAGCCCACAAACTTATAAAGTGCAAAAAAAAAATCACTTCTACATAAAATTATTACTTTCAGAGAAAAAAGAAATATTCTCAATTTTGAATGACCGTGCACGGAGATGTCCGTGAACCGAAAAGTCCATGCACCGAAATGTCCGCGCACTGAAAATCCCACACCGAAAAGTCCGTGCACCGAAATGTCGTGCACCGAAAAGTCCGTGCACCGAAATGTCGTGCACCGAAAAGTCCGTGCACCGAAAAGACCGCACCTAAGCGCCCTACACCGAAATGTCCTACACCGAAACGTCCGGATCCCGTCTCTTTCCTTCCTTTGCATTTCAACCTGCTTTCATAGGATGCCAGAGAACTAAGCGGAGTGTGGCGGAAGGTAGAAACAAAGCTCTTTTCCGATTTGCCCGGAATACCGTATGTTGCTTGTGTTCAGCATGATGTATATATATTTTCTTAGTTTGGGTAACATTTTAATTAAATACAAAATAAATGCGCATGAAAAACACCAAGGAACAAACAAACAAATAAATAAAAAGGTTAGGATTTTATTTTTAGGAAAAGTATAATTTAAATGATCACAATACAAGTTGAGTACTTCAAATCACGATATAAATTCTGCTTAAAACTACGGTTGAAACCACTTTGATTTCTATTCTCTACCATGCTTTGCGCGACCCTGCACACGATTTGAAGATAAAGCATAACCGTAAGTTCACAAAAACTACAAGTTTGGGATGCTGGGCAGCTTTGAACGCACGCTGATTCGTCGGTTTGATTCACTGCGAGGAACCAACAGCGCAGAATCTCTAGGAAACTCGTGCATCGTGCGTTTTATGCACCGCGTGGCAACCGATCTAATTCGTAGCAGTGAAGAGCAAGCACGAATCAACAAGAGTCATATCTGTCGTCTTTTCTATATCTGAATGGTTGATCGCGAGTAACTTTTTGATTTGGTTGCCACGGCTGTCGCGATGAGGTTGTCGTTTCTGTCGTGCAGGAGCCCCTGCTTGGACTTGTCGCTCGCGCTTGTATCCTGCAGCTTTCCTTTTAGAGGAGAACATGAGGCAGATATACTAAAATTCATACAAAATTAACTACACAAACTTTGGGACGGTGATAATACTTTGATGTTTCCCAGGCAAATTATGAGCATTTCAGAACCGCAAATGCTGCAAGAGCGAGTTCCGTGCTATAAACGGCCTGCCGAGCTGTGGACATCAGTTCGTCGAACGACGTCTCGTCGACAGATTATGTTTCGTATATTGCGACGTTTCGTCGATAGTTCGTTTCATCGAAAGGTTCTCGCGACCGTTTCATCGACACATCTTGCGTCGTTTCGTCAAATACGTTTGTGCGTTCACATCGCCTCTGTCGCCGGCATCCAGATGAGCCTAACTTGCTGAACCCTTGGCGGTTCCGTTGAAGACTGGTACAAGCTCGGGACTGAGATATATTAAAGTTTTCCGAGCGGAGTGAGGGGTTTCCGCGTGTAGCATGGAGTGTTTGAAAGCCCATAATTAGGGCTCTCAAATTTGTTTTTGCTCTACTGGAGCCGCCTGAGTGAGTTCGCTTTACTTCCGGTATACTTTCAGCAAACCAGACGAAGCCAGTAATTCAATCGAATCCACAAAAAAAAAAAAAAATAAGAACAACGTTGTCGACGAAACGTTGCAGTTGCATGTGTTCACGAAACAAGTTTTCACGACACACCCAGGTGTAAACAAAACGTAGGTCTATGAAATACATCAATGAAATGTGAGCCCATGAAAAGTTGTCCAAGAAACGTGTTTCGACGAAACGATATGGAGCCCTACCGAGCAGACGTGTTTATACAGTGAAAGAGTATTTTAAGGCAGCATGCTCGCGCGTGTAGTTTCCGCTTCGCTCTCCCTTATGGTGAAACTGAGGTTGCTTTCTGCACATGAGCAGTGCAAACCACTTTTCCGTGATCACACGTTTGTTTATCAATATTGATTTGGTTTATAGTTTACTCAGCGACTCAGCTCGGATTAGAAAAAGATTTACGCTACTGGCCACGTGTTACACAGTCAACGCAAAATGTTCACCTGTGCCGCTCGAGTGAGTAAACGTTGTTGTTTTCTAAAATTGGGTTGTGTGTATGTTTATACAGCTTAGAACTTGGTTTGCCTCACAGGGGCGACGAGTCTCTCAGCTGTAGATGAGCAATTTAGCAAGTGCAGTACAACCGCTAGCCTGGGGTCTTTAACGTGCACCACGCAGTAGTGATACACGACCGCACGCCGGTACGATGCTAATCCAGATCCAAACGGGCAGGGCTGGGGATTGAGCCCAGGATCCCAGGGTCCTGCTGCGCGAGCTTTCGCTGCACATGCTCCGAGCTGGTGTGCGCTAGCCCACTCGGCCACCGATCCCCCCTGTTGTTTTCTAAGAACAATTGTGACGGTGTAAAGCCTAGTTCACATGCAGCGGTTTTGGCATAAGAGCGCCGCGACGGCAGAAATCGCGCCGCTCTCGGGCCAAAACCGCTGCATGTGAACTAGGCTTTAAGATCACTGGGCGAAAGTTCGCTGTCAGCGCGCGCTTTGTGGCAAGCCCTTGACCGAGAAGAGTCAGCCGTCAGCACGTGGATTTGTTTGAGCAACAAAGCTTCCACTTGTTCTATTGCAGGCAATCGTGAGACACAGCTTACACCACGCCCGAATGTAATAAAGTATTATGGAAATGCAGACATTACAGCCTGAGCAGTAGGTGCACAAGCTTGAACTTACGGTGCGCTCAAGAGTGTAGAATGTAGCGATTTTCCAGTCTTCATCAGCGCGCGTGATATGCGTATCTACACAATATTTGACATAACGTCACACTCCGCCCCTTGCAGATTTGTTTTTACATTTTTTGCACACAACTAGTTGGTTTGTACTAATCACCAAATCATTATTGCTACATTGTTTAGACTCTGTCATAGCTATTCGTAAAATATATCTGATTAATAGGCTGCAGTCATTTTAACTGCTTCTGCTCTCAGTGCTAAAAGTGATATTGATCGTTTAAAGGTGTGAGTAATTCTTTCACACTGGCATTACTCTCGTTATGTTGTAAGCATAAGACTTTTGTGACGGTCCTACTTCGTGTTTACCAAACTGAATATCTACAACAACTGAGGCTCATTTTTTTTTGTGTTTTCAAGTCTCACGGTCAAAATAAAAATCGTAGTAACTTAAAATGAGACACCGGACCAGCAGAAATTTGTTCCTTTGTTTTTACTTTTTGAGGTATTCCATTCCTCAAGCTAGAATTTTGGAAGCTCATGTCTTTTACCTCATCACACCTTTGTGGAAATCTATGAAGCCCCAAACACGTGCACCACAAAATGGCGGCTTGCCATACGAATCCGTACACGTTGAAATATATGATTGGCCTCCGTGATCCTCGGGTTGATAAATGCGCACCTCCAGTGTAAATTTTTTGACGCGTGATTTATTTGTCATGCATGTGCCTCGCGATTAGCTCAGGACGACTTTCACGTTTTGTTCCGACCACATTGGCTGGAGACGCGAGCTTATAGCGTTGGCAACTGCTTTCGTTACACGAGAACTGGTGCAGCCGGGCCGCATTCCACAGAAAGCTCGCACATCGAGAAGCAAGTGGAAGCCCAGGGATGTGAATTTCATAGAGTTATTGGAATGTACGCTAGAGGTTCAACTGGCGCTATTGTGCCAACGCAAATTGAAGCAGACAGCAACCAGTCGTAAGTTGACTTCCGGTAAAGCATTTCAATAGGAAAAAGTAAGTGGATTATTTCCCTGCACTCCGTCATAAGAGCAAATATCCCGAATAATATGTACGCACTAGGTAGCTTGGAACATTTCTCAGTAAGGCACATGAACTAATTAGTCAGTTACTGCATTTTTCTTTCAAATTCATAGCGTTAAATGCGGTGCTAAAATGGCTTCGTACTTGTGTTTATGTACACTGGCGGACACTGTTAGCGCCAACACGACGTCGGCACTTTTCAGCATGGGGGATATACGTGTTGAACGAGCGAAGGACATCTGGAAACCAAGAGAGACGGCAGCACTACGCAGCAACACTGTATCAGTAACTACCCGTGCATGTACGATTAAAATGAATTGAGGGCCACGTAATATATTCAGACTTTACATAAGTACTGCTTTATTCTTTCTGCTTAGTGCGAAGATGCTGGTTCTACGTTCAAAACATCACCCGCACGCTCGAAATCTTTGAGAACAAGTGCCCGATAAAAGCTGCGCGGCAGAGAAAACAATACGAAGAGACATCTTTCATAGCCCACGTACTTTATTCTTTACGTTTTGAATGTTTGCATCCACTCATTAAGATGCACGACGGGGTCATATCCATTTAGTGACAGGACTGGCATATAGCAATATATATAAGCGTCACCGGAATGCTGGCGAACCTTGGACACATTCTTTACTCTTTTCGATTGTTATTTTGCTTTGAATCGTCGCTTGTTTTTACACACCTGCTGCGGAACACATATTTGAAACTGAAATGTAGCGAAATTAAACATCGTTCACTGATAAAGAAAAATGCGCAAACTGAAAAAAAAAACGTTTTTACAATGTTAATCAAGATACTTACTGTTCGGTATGACCCAAATGACTAAAGTGTTTCATTTTATTTTCTGGCGAAGAGACAAAATGCACGCGCGTTTTCCCATAGAAATGCACAAGATTACGGCAACAGTAGACTGGTTGCTGTCAGCTTCAAGTTGCGTCACGGAAGTCGCATAGACACTAGCACGGTTGAACCTCGAGCGTACATTTTAATAACTCTATGGTCGATTTCAGAAGAAATAAAATTACCACACTATATGGAAGTGCCACCACACACGATTTATTGCGCCCCTGCACATTCTCACAGGTCTGGAATGCGATCCTGTCGCCATCTGTTGGTTTAGAATCACACTAACCAAGGGTGGGGTTGCACCTTCAGCGTGCAATGCAATTTCTACAATTCTTCCCAGCTTCCCGATGCAATTTCTACGATTCTTCGGAATCTTCCCAGATATTTGACAAAGAGAACACCGGCGCACACACGCGCTGTTACGCACACGATCGCACAAGAGCGCGGGAAAGCTTCAAAAGGAGTCGACCGGAGCGCCATCTTTCAATTTAGACATAACCACCTCAGCAAGCGGGAGCGGTGAGTCCACTACCCTATTCTAGACCTCTGTAGCCCTTCTAAACTCTCGTTCGCCCAACAGAAGTAGCGTATGTCAAAGCCTCTTCAGAGCTCAGCAGCACGATGCTCATATAGAGCCAGCATGAGCATCTCAAACATTAAATGTATGGACGCTGTACAGAGCTTGTATCTTTGTCGACACTGCAAAGGCTGAGGCGAGCGAAGGCGTTGAGATGCGGTTCAAGTGACGCTCAGCTCGTACGCTGGCTTAGGCAGTGCTTTCTTTCCCAGCTTTTGCTAAGACGCGGCTTCTAGCAAACCGGCCGTGATCACCGGTGAACAGTGGGAAAGGTTGACGCTGAAAATTACAGTGCAGGGAAAGGGGTGAGGCCGTCAAAACCCTGCCAACCTCAAAATAAGTCACGGCGAGACGGCGTCCAAGGAACACTTGAAAGAGAATAAAAAAAGGACAGAACAAAACGAAAGATAAGACTAAGCGCACAAAGATAGACAACAACAGTCGGATTTCACCATCCCGCTTCTTTAAGAAGGTAATCTGTGTTGTGGTGAGATGCAACGGGTTTTATGGCGGCAGCGAGGCCCCGTCAGACCATCTGATTTTTTGCCGTGGTTCTGCTGGCAAAATGTATTTTCCAAACAAACTAAAATTAAAAACAAAAGTTCGGGAAAACTAGCGCATTTTTAAGCCCTGTGATGATGATTTCAAGCCCTTTATACCTAGTGCACCGCGGCGGAAAAACCTCCAGCCATTTTTGTTTTCCATCTCATCATTTCCTGACGAATGGTATGGGTGGAGAAGAGTGTAGAGCGCCAAGAATCTCGGAGGACATGGTCGGATCGTCACAACGCCCCTAAAGCAACGGTGAGGGTGCAACGAATTTCTGGAATGGTCTAAATACATAGCTTGCATGGGACGTCATTTGCGGCCATGCCAGTATTTTTTGCACCGTGAACGTTCGGTTCGCTAGTCAGTGTCACATCGCACAAGTTGCAATTCGAACGAATCAGTAAGTCTAAAAACACATCAGTAGACAGTAATGGCGAAACTTGGAAGCTGTGCATTGCGAATGCCGGAGCTATCTTGAAAGAGGCGTGATCCGAACTCGTACGACGCCGGTGAACGTGGTTTGCGCACACGGGCAGCGAAAGATTCCTGCAACGCTGGATTCCTGTTATTGGCATGCGTCCAGTTGGGAGGAGCCTTCACTGGCCGCTGTGTTGTCGCCGCCGAGCGCGTTTCGCCAACGAATTCCAGCACGTTCATTTCGCTTCCTGACAGTTGTTGTTCTTGGCGAGAGACAGTGTTCCTTCCTCACAGCTCGCGCTCGGCGTCAACGTTTCGTGCCACCTTGTCAAGCCAAATTGTTGTCAGGGCTCGCGTAGTTTCCTGGAGTAGTCTAACGCTGTTAAAGCCGGTCAAAGTTAGTTGGCACGTGAATTCGTTCTGCCTCTCGTTCTCACGGGAGTATGTGTGAATGAGACGCAGACCAAGTCATGTGCTCTCGCAGCACCGCCATGATGTAACATCAGGTAAACTGTACACCATATTTACTAGCCCTCAGGCCAGCGTGCGATCTCCGCAGTCTAGCACGCGCATGTTTGGCGCTTCGGAAAGCAAAGAAATGACGCGCCATGCGCATGAACACTGCAAGTGAAATCAGCAAGGAGCCTTTTTTTTTTTGGAAAGGTCCATTCCAATGCTTAGAATATCGTATCCCCAGATCCCAGCACCAGCATGTTTACTCCATCGGCAAGCGAGCAAATGACGCACCATACGCAGGAACACTGGAAATAGAACCGTCTAGGAGCACCTATTATTTGGAAAGGTCGATTCCAATGCTTAAAACATGTGATATTCACAGCTCTGCACGAGCATGTTTATTCCATCGGAAAGCGAGCAAATGAAGCGCCATATGCACAAACACTAGAAATAGAACCGTGTAAGGAGCCCTTTTTTTTGGAAAGGTAATCTATACAGCCCTGCACGAGCATGTTTATTCCATCGGAAAGCGAGCAAATGAAGCGCATACGCACCAACACTGAAAATAAAACCGGCCAGGAGCCCTTTTTTGGAAAAGTCGATTCCAATGCTTAAAACATGGGATCTCCACAGCCCTGCACGAGCATATTTATTCCATCGGAAAGCGAGCAAATGAAGTGGGTACGCACCAACACTGAATATAGAACCGGCCAGGAGCCTTTTTTTTTGGAAAGGTCGATTCCAATGCTTAAAACATGGGATCTCCACAGCCCTACACAAGCATGTTTATTCCATCGGAAAGCAAGCAAATGAAACGAATACGCACCAGCACTGGAAATAGAACCGGCCAGGAGCCCTTTCTTGGAAAAGTCGATTCCAATGCTTAAAGCATGGGGTCTCCACAGCCCTGCACAAGCATGTTTATTCCATCAGAAAGCGAGCAAATTTTTATTTCAAATACTATCAGTCCCTACATTGGACTATGATAGGGAGGGCATGAACAAAAACCTTGATAAACACTGAAGGAAGAAAATAAAAAGAACACAACAAAAACTTAACAACTGCATTCGTTGCAAACCCGTCCTAAAAATATATTATAGAAGAATCATTCGGGCACTGTGGAAAAATGTAAAAACAATACAACAATGAAAGAATGACGCTGGCTGGAAGTCATGACGCGACAAAAAGAGGGAATAGTAACTAAATAAGCGTGCAATTTCAAGGATTCCTGTCCACGTCATCAAGTGCAAGATAAGAACAAAAATATTACAGCGATTGACACGATACTGCTTGTTCTGGGAGAGAGTTCCACTCGCTTATTGTTAGGTAAATAAAGCGCATATGCACCAACAACGCACCAACACTCAGCAACACTGCTGAGTAGCTTAGCTGGATGCTGCCACTTTAAGTAACTTGACCTTGCACGAACCTACCTGCAATTGACCGTCGATGATGAGTCAGCTAGACTTTTCCCCATCATGATGCGCAGATATTCTTCAAAGTAAACCATCTAACTTTTGGAGTATCCATTTCAGCAGCCATTTTTCTGCGTTACATGGAGGAGCTACTTGCTAAACTTTATATGGTCCTCATCATTCTAGATGACATTAATCGGAGGGAAGTCCATTGATTGACATGAACAACTCTGAGCTGTTTTGTAGCCATTACAATAGTCTTTAGTCTTTATTTATTTGGCTCTGGAGAGCCGCGGCGCCACGAAAAGGCAGCAGCCCGTACCATGGAGGCACTCGGTGCCGTGTCTAGCGAACATGATAATGTGATGAGTATATGCATGCATAATGACGACGACATGGATTGTTGGTACTGGGGAGGATGGCAGTCCAATTTGCAGAAGTCTAGATTTCATGGAGGCGGTTGGGGCGGGTCAGCAGCAAGCCATGGGGATTTGGCACGCCGTTCGATCGGTGCATGAAGGAGCCTCAGGAACATGATGGCACTGTTGCTCACTGGGGTCCCCTGGTGTCGAAGCATCAGGCTCCAAGGAGGTAGCCCAGTCAAAGTAGAAGCTGCCGCCTCCGAAAAACCGAGGCCCAGGGCTCAGATTGAGGCACCGCCGTCGCCCGGTGTGCCATCCTCTCAACGTCGACGTCGTGTACAGTACGATGGGCTGTGGCTTAACAGAGCAAAAGGATCGTTCAACGTAAACCAAGTCGTGTTCTTGGGATTCAAGATTGACAAGAAAGAATGTACGACCGAATGAAGACAAGGTCATTGTCATATTAGAATCTCCCGAGCCCAAGAACAAGCAGGAACTATACAGTCGTTTCTGGGCTTATTCAACTTCTGCCACCACTTCCGTAAAGAAGCTGCTCACACCTTGGAGCTATTGCAACGACAGCTTATCAAAGGAGTGAGCTGGACATGCACCGTCCGCAAAGATGAAATTTATCGCAAAGCAAAACAGCTGCTCCTGTCAACAGCTATCCTCGTTCACTACGATGTCAACAGGCTTCTGTTTTTCATCTGCGACGCTTCGTCATATGCTCTAGGAGCTGTTTTGAGTCATGTGACCCCCCCCGGACAAGGTTCACCCATCGCTTATGGACTGATAACCCAAAGCAAGGCCGAGCAAATTTTCTCGCGAACTGATCGTGAGGCTCTAGCAATCATGTATGGTGCAAGCAAAAACTAATTCTACCAATACATTTATGTTGGACGTGTGACCATAATCTCAGACCTTAAGCCTCTGCCGGGATAGCTCAATCCCCGGAAGGAAATTCCAGCTATGGTGTCTGTTGTCACTTTGACATCTCGCAGTATGACAGAACCGCGAGGACCAAACAGGCAGGCCGGCTACCAGGGTATGAACGGTTTATTTCGGGCCCGCGTGGAACTATATATAGCGCTCCACGGACCAATGGCAACGCAGTTAATAAAACAAACAAAAGGCGGATAACAGTAAGTCATGCTTCGGTGACTCGGCCGAAGTGATAACAATTCTCCTTCTCTTATAATTGAAGGCGATCAATGGGTTTCCGAGTCCGAGTGGACCGTCGCAGCTGGAACGGCACACAGCTGTCTGCGGGCTCGCTTGAGGTCGTGGCGTCGCCGTACAACTCGTTCGCAGGGCTCTTGGCCGAGGCTGCAGGTACCGCGGCTCGGGCCAACTGGTCAGCAGGGCTCGTGGGAGAGGGTACAGGTACCGCTGAACCGCTGGCGGCTGCGGCTCGGGCCAACTGGTCAGCAGGGCTCCTGGGAGAGGGTGCAGGTACTGCTGAACCGCTGGCGGCGGGTGCCTCGCTGGTTTCCGCCTTGACCTCCCGTAACCGCAGTTGATCGAGATGACGGCGGACGTTGCCTCCGGGAGTAGATACCACAGTCATGCGAGCGCCGTGGTTGCTCTCCACCACCCCGGGCAACCATTTTTCACCTTGCCCGAAGTTCCGGTACCACACGGCAGCATGAGGGCGAATGGTTGGGACCTGTAAGTCAGGCGAGCACACACGTCTTGACGGCACAGCAGTGTCGACGCGCGAGCGTACTTGGAAACCGAGTAAGCGCTCGGCCGGTGATTTCCCGTCCGACAGTGGAGTGCGACGGTAAGACAGCAACACTTTCGCCAACTTCTCTTCCAAATCCCCGGTTGACAACTTGGCTAGGGACTCTTTTACCGTTCTGACCGCCCGCTCTGCCAGTCCATTAGATTGTGGGTGATACGGGGCGGTTTTTAAATGCTCCACGTGATTTCGTTCCAGGAACTCGCCAAACTGCTGACTAGTAAACTGAGTCCCGTTGTCTGACACAATCGCACGTGGTAAGCCGAATCGGCTGAACATCTCTCTGAGCTCCCTTATGGTGGCTTCAGTGGTGGCCGAGCGCATTACGCATACTTCGATCCACTTAGTGTGTGAATCCACTACCACCAGCAGCATTTTGTTTTCAATTGGCCCAGCGAAGTCAATGTGCAAGCGCGCCCAATTTTCTCCCGTTTCTGGCCAGTTAACAGGCGTGCTTGCTGGAGGCATAGGAGCAGCCTGTGTGCAGTTGTGACAAAGACGAGCCAGTCGTTCTACCTCACCGTCCAATCCGGGCCACCAAAACAACGTCCGGGCTACCCTTTTCATGGCCGTCGCCCCCTGGTGAGCCTCGTGGAGTAGATTGAGCATCTCTTTCTGGGCTGCCCCTGGAATGACGACTCGCTGTCCCCAGTAGAGCAGGTCCTGGACGACAGTCAACTCCTGCCTTCTGCAAAAGTAAGGATGCAGCTCATGCTGTTCTTTGGTTAGAATTTTCGGCCAGCCACGCATTACGAAGCTTTTTACTGTAGTCAGTGTTCTGTCCTCGGCACTGAGCTCTTTTAGCTGCCGTGCCGGCAGGAACGCTTTATCCATGCACTGTATCGCGAACACGTACTCTGGCAGCTCCTCCTCTCGGCTCTCCTCGGTCTGTGGAAGGGCCAATCGGCTGAGGGCGTCCGCGTTCGCGTTGAGTTTCCCGGGGCGAAATTCGATTTTGTACTGGAAGTCGCTGAGTAGAAGGGCCCACCTTTGAATTCTTCCCGATGCCAGCAGAGGTATCGGCCGGTCCTCTCTCAGCAGACCCACCAGGGGTTGGTGGTCGGTGACGAGAACGAACTGTCGACCTAGCAAGTAATCCCTGAACTTGGTCACGGCGAACACCAAGGCGAGTGCCTCTTTCTCTATTTGGGAATAATTTTTTTCTGCTGATGTCAGGCTTCGGGAACGGAAGGCAATCGGTCGGTCGACAGACCCCAATCGGTGCGACAGTACAGCTCCTACTCCTGTTGGCGAGGCATCGCATTCCAGACGGAGTGGTTTACTTGGATCAAAAAAGGTCAACACGGGAGATTTTAGCAATACTGTCTTGGCCTTTTCCACGGAGTCTCGTTGTCTCGGTCCCCATTGCCATACTTTATTTTTTTCTAAGAGCTCGTAAAGCGGTGCCAGCAGGGTAGACATATTTGGCAAAAACCGATGATAATACGTCAACAATCCAATAAAGGCCCGGAGCTCGCTGACGTTCGTAGGGCTTGGGGCCTGTCGGATGGCGTCCAGATTCTTCTCGATGGGGTGAAGCCCTTCCTGGTCCACTCTGTGGCCCAAGTAGCAAATTTCACTTTTCCTAAACGTACACTTCGACTGCCGCAGCCGCACACCCATGTCTTGAAATCGTTGCAGCACTGCCCTTAGATTTTCAGTTCCCGGCTGCTCAGCCACCAACACGTCATCCAAGTACACCTGCACTCCTGGCAGGCCGGCCAGCATGGTTTCCATTTTTCTCTGAAAAATGGCCGGAGCCGATGCAACCCCGAACGGCAACCGGTTGTACTGGAAGAGCCCGGGATGTGTATTAATCACCGCCAGTTTTTTGGAATCTTTGTCTAACGGTACCTGGTTATACGCGTCTCGCAGATCTAACGTACTGTACACTGCCCCACCACGCATCGACGCAAAAATGTCTGCTATGCTGGGCAGAGGGTACTGTTCAGTAGCACAGGCAGCATTCACAGTCAACTTAAAATCTCCGCAAATTCTAACGGATCCATCACTTTTCCGCACAGGAACGATCGGCGCCGCCCATTCTGAATGCGTTATTGGAGACAAAACTCCCGTTTGAACAAGACGGTCTAACTCCTCAGAGACCTTATCTCTCAGAGCGTAAGGAACGGGTCTTGCCTTCATGAATTTCGGGCGAGCTCCTTCCTTCAGGTAGAGATGTACGGGGGGCCCCTCGATGGCTCCTAGACCGGGCTCGAACAGGTCCTGGAAGTCGCTCAGCAGGGATTCCAAATCCTGGTGGTCTCAGTGAGCGGAAACAGAGGCCACTTCTGCGCCAAGCAAGTTCAACTTGTTGATTACATCCCGGCCACAAAGGCTGGGTCCAAGGCAATCCAACACCACCAGGTTTGCAGGAACCGTGCGGCCCTGGAAAGCAACGTCCAGATGCAGCTCTCCTAAGATGGGCAATTTCCCGAGATAACAATTCAGTCTCAGTTCACTTTTTGCAAGGCTAGGCCAGCGGTTTCGGCACTGAAGATACACGTTCCGAGGAATGACGCAGACAGGAGAGCCAGTGTCTATTTCCATGCTGACGTCAATGCCTCCCCAGCAAAGCTTCTTCCTGACTGGTTGAACCAAACAGACCGTTGCAGCTTGCGACTTGATTGCGTACACCGACGAAATGCACAAGTCATCATCTTCTGCTGACGCGTCCGCCAACAACGACGACATCTGTTCCTTATCAGGTTTCCCGCTTCGCTCCCGATACCCCGTAGCTCGACACTTTCTGGCTAGGTGCCCTTGCTTTCCACAGCGAAAACACGTTTTCGTTTTGTGGCCGCAGTTTTCCCCGGTGTGTGATGAACTTCCACAGCGACCACACGCTGCTACCGAAAGGTGCTTCTCCCGCCCGTACACATTTCTTGACGGCTGTTTCACCATTTTGTGTATGGCCCCTTCCTTCGTTTCTGGCCTTTGCATTTGTTCTACTTCGGAATCAGCTGCTTCCGCTGCGGCTGCTACTTCTTCCGCCTCATTCAACGTAAGGTCCCGCCGTGACAGCAACCTTCGCTGGACGTCTCTACTTCTCACACCGCACACAATTCGATCCCGTAGCATCCGGTCAAGGCTCATGCCAAAGTTGCAGTTTTCCGCAATTTTGCGGATCTGCACAACGAACTCTCGTACGCTCTCAGTTGGTTGTTGCACGCGGTTGAAAAATTTATAGCTCTCGGCTATTTCATTGCGCTTAGGCGCGTAGTGCTGCTCTAGGAATTCCACAGCTTCTTCATACGATAACTCGTTCACCTTTCGCGGGGCACAGCTACCACTTAAGACTTCTATCGTATGCGTGCCGAGTGCCGAAACTAGCAGCGCTCTCTTGGTCTTTCCACTGGCAATAGCATTTCCCTCGAAGTATGCTTCAACGCGTACGATGTAGGAGTCCCACTTATCTCTGCTGTCGTCGAAGGCAGGCACTTGAAAGCTGGTCGGCGTCGCCATTGCCCCCGTCTCGGATCTTGAGCAGCCCTTGCCTCCTGCCCGGCGGAGTTCGGCGCCTCGTCGCCACTGTTGTCACTTTGACATCTCGCAGTATGACAGAACCGCGAGGACCAAACAGGCAGGCCGGCTACCAGGGTATGAACGGTTTATTTCGGGCCCGCGTGGAACTATATATAGCGCTCCACGGACCAATGGCAACGCAGTTAATAAAACAAACAAAAGGCGGATAACAGTAAGTCATGCTTCGGTGACTCGGCCGAAGTGATAACATGGTGTCAACTATGTTGACACCATGTGACATGTTGACATGTTGTCAACATGTTGACACCATGTCAACTATGTTGACATGGTGTCAACATAGTTGACTTTAACTAGCAGTCAACATAGTTGACATGGTGTCAACTATGTTGACACCATGTGACATGTTGACATGTTGTCAACATGTTGACACCATGTCAACTATGTTGACACCAACTATGGTGTCAACAAGAGTTCTCATGTGGAGCCTGATTTTAACCGCATACCACTACGATCTACAGTACCATGCGGGCAGCAAAATACGAAGCGCTAATTCACTCAGGCGATTGCCTGTTCCCACAACTGAGTCGGACAATATTCCAGTTGCACACGTATGGGTGTTAGGAACCGCTTCCGTGAAACTGGAAATCCTACTAAATCACGGGATCAACAAGAAAAGATTGCGTGCTTGCGCGTGTCAAGCGCTGGATCAAGCAGGGGTGACCAGATGACAAACAAGGCGACAAATTAAAACCGTACACAACAAGGAACGATTAACAATCCGACTACAAAGGATGCATCATCTAACGAAGCAGACTTGATTCCTAAAGTGGCACAAGGCACGATGCTCGGAGACCTGCATGCAACCCATCCAGGCATTGTAAGGATAAAGGCACTAGCTCGAAGTGCAGTCTGGTGGCCGGGAATTGACCGTGACATTGAAGAAAAAGCGGATAATTGTTCCGCATATCAAGAAAGCAGACTTCAAATCAAATCAAAGTTTATTCAGACAACCGTCGAGGAATACAGTTGTCTGGGGGGCCGCCACAAAAGGCATCGGCCTGCTTGACAAGGCGACAGCCACCCCCCCCCCCCCCCCCCCCCCCCTCCACGGCCAGACAAAATTAAAGTTTCAAAGGACGAAAACTACTTGATCATGAAAGATCAAACGTAAAATCCCATAAGCAGTACAAAAAATGAGTAGAAAGGAACAAACACTGAACTAAAACCAGTATGTCCCCCGCTTTGGACAAACAACAACGACGCACATCAATTTTTAGGCCTGCACAAACACGGCAGACAAAAGGGCCACACACAACAACAGAGTGCAGCTAGCGAGCGATCTCTAAAAAGATATTTCTTCCCGCCCGGAGAGAAATGCTGCATAAAAAGCAACATACGCGCCTAACAAAAATTAAATAAATAATAATATTGAAAAAAACGTGTCATTTTTGAAGGGACAACAGATAAACATTTATGTTTTTTTTTTTTTTTTTAAACGCTTGCATAGACATACCTTCCAGAATAATGGTAATGAGATCAGGGTGGTCAATCATAAGTACAGGTATTTGATAATCTTATTTTTGTACGCCCTAGTTGGTGCGTATCTTTTGCTTTCTGCAGCTTGTGCGCCGAAAATTGTTGGGATGATCTGTCCAAAGATACGTACTGAAAAAGACAGTTGGTTCTAATTTGATTTGATTATAGATTAATAAAGATAACTTCTTATTTATAACATTTTCAATAGTTAATATTCGGTGCTTTCTAAACACCGCAGCAGAGTGACTCCGGTACGGGGCATTTTCAACCAAGCGCAGGGCCTTTTTCTGTAGTATGTGCCGGGTTTCTATATTTGTTTTATTGTGGTCCCCCATACAAGGAGACAGTAGGGAAGAGGTGAATGAACTAAGGTATAATATAGTTGTTTTTTTACCCAGTGAGGCAGCACATTTTTAAGTATATAAAAAATCACGATAGATCGCAAGATTTCCGTCCTTACTCTCTGCACATTGAAATACCAATTTAGAGTTTCATGAAACAGAACAGCTAATACCTATGTGACATAACACGTTCGATGATTTCGCTTTGAAATTGAATTTGAATTTCCTACTGAATACATTTATTTCGTGGTCGAAATATATTATGCTTTGTTTTTTTTTCGTGTTTAATTGAATTTGGTTTACTCTAAGCCACCACGATCAATTTTCAATTCATGCGTTGGTTTCGTGCTCAAGTACGTCTAGGCTTGTTCCAGAAAAAATACGTTTGTGGCATTAGCATATAAAATTATATCTGGTGTTTGAGGTATTCTGATAATGTCATTTATGCATATTAAAAATGAGAGAGGGCCGAGAATGGACCTTTGCGGGACACCATATTCTATTTGACCCATATTTGATCTCGCGTGATTGATGTCTGTATATTGCGAACGATTTGATAAATAGCTTCGATGCCATGCGCACCCGTTCACCCCTGGGAGACAACCGAACATCTCTGGTCTCGTCCACACCTTGATTTCATGGGGCAATTTAAAGGAAAGGTCTTTCTGGATGGGGTCGACTCAATATTAGAATGGGTTGAGGTGTTTATCGTTTCTATGTATTTGTCAACCGTCGTCCAGAAACTAAAAACTCATGTTTGTCATTCACGGAGTGCCAGATGTCATAGCAGGTTATAATGGCACTGCCTTCAGTTCGGGCGAAATCGAGAAATATGCGAGCCTCAACGAGATTTGGCATGTGACCGTGACACCATATCACCCTTCAACGAATTGTCCGGTTAAACGAATGCTAAGAGGAACCAAGGAGGCACTGACCAACATTAATTTAAGTGACGTCAACGTTGACTTGGCTCGTTTTCTGTTCTGTGAGCATGCACTTCCACATTCTTTAACTAGCAGGAGTCCTTCAGAATTACTCATGAATCGACGCCCGAAGAGGGCATTAGGTCGTCTTCATCCCGACTCACAGTTCCATTCGTCCTGGAAGCAGGAGGACACGTTTTATTTATTTATTTATTTATTCACAACACCTTACAGGCTCTTTTCCAGAGCATTAAGTAAGGGGGGTATTATACACATAAATTCAGAAAAGAAAATAGAACAAACGCACATACAGTCTCACACAAGCCCAGCTAGGTACAAATTTAGAAAAATAAAAACAATAACAAAAAACACTGGACTGATATAAAAAGTTGTCAAGTTACACAGAAACAGAATTAAGCGGAAGCGCATTGGTTAGAGAATAAGATTCAAGTTTAGCACGGAACAGTGTAGTCTCGGCAATGGTGACTATGGATTCCGGAAGGTCGTTTCATGTGCGGATGCCACGTGGTACAACTGAGTTAATAAACGCGTTGGTTGACCCAGTGAGGTGTTGAAAACTTTTACTGTTAGTGGTTCGATGAGATGATCTATTAGGGGATTTAAGGAAAGTAACGCTTGAAAAACGATTGCTATAATAGAACTTGTGCATTAGGCACAGAGTAAAAATGGTTCGACGCACATCGAGCAATGGCAGGGCACATTGATCTTTTAGGAGAGAGACACTCATGCTATATGAATAGGAATATGTTATAAAGCGTGCTGCTCGAGTCTGGACTTTTTCAATGAGCGTGGTTCGGTATTTCTGATGAAGGCTCCAAATCGCGGCAGCATATTCGAGTTTAGGACGGACATATGTTTCGTAAGCGAGTTTGCGGAGATGGTTAGGGGCCGCTGTTAAGTTACGTTTAATATAACCGAGCGTTCTAGATGCGTCAGCGGTCACAGAGTTAATATGAGTGACCCATGAAAGGTTAGATGTAAAATGGACACCAAGATACTTGTAGGATGAACATACGCTAAGGGACGAAGTGCCTAATGTGTATGGGAACTGGAAAGAGATCGTTTGCGAGTGAAGTTCATCACTTGGCATTTGGATTTATTTAGTGTCATTAGCCATTCTTCGCACCAGTTGTTAACGCGATCAAGATCATGCTGGAGTAGTACGTGGTCATCTGGAGTGTTTATTTTTCTGTACAAGACACAGTCATCCGCAAACAAACGCACATTAGAAAACAATGCATTTGGGAGGTCGTTTATGTAGATAAGAAATAACAAAGGACCCAAGACGCTGCCTTGCGGAACGCCAGAGGTTACATTAGTAATGTCAGACTGAAAATCACCAGAGACAGTATACTGAGAGCGAAACGACAGAAAGTTGCGAATCCATGAGAGGGTTAAAGAATCAAGATTTAGTGACGAAAGCTTCAACAAAAGGCGACAGTGGGGAACGCGGTCGAATGCTTCAGAAAAGTCCAGAGTTTATGTTAAGGTGTAGGTCATGGGTGAATTCAAGCAGTTGTGCTTCGCAGGAAAGGCCTTTACGAAAACCATACTGATGTTTATAAAAAAAATTGTTAGACTCAAGATGCGATGCAACATGTGAAAAAATTATATGTTCAAGTACTTTGCACACAACACTAGTTAAAGCGATGGGGCGGTAGTTCTCTGCGAGGTGGCGATCTCCGTTTTTGAAAACAGGAATGACCGTCCCTATCTTCCAGTCGTCTGGAAGTATACCGGTGGACAATGATTGTTGATGTAGTAGACCGCAAATTTCACTGGACACGCGTTTTGTATTTTTAAGAAGCTTAGAGCTAATGTTATCTGTGCCAGCCGACGTAGTAATTTTTAGGTAATCTCTAATATTTTCAATTCTCGAAGGTGATACGGAAATAGGACTCATGAATTGATAGCTAACGTCTTTAATAACGGGCACTGTTGACGTATCTTCCTGCGTAAATATAGATGCAAAATGGTTATTCATAACAACAGGACATTCAACGTCAGAAATGGTCTCACCTTCATGGTTAGCCAAGGATATCTTATTCGTGGTTTCATTTGGTGCGATAAGCTTCCAGAATTTTTTAGGGTTGTGTTTGAGGACGGATGGTAGGTCACAGTTATAAAATTTTCCTTTGAATTCTCGTAGGCGATTAACATAAAGTTTAGCACATGTGTCGTAATTGGACCAAGCATGTTCTGTGTTGACATGCCTGGCAGCTCGAAATAACCGTTTCTTCTTGTTGCGCAAGGCTTTCAATACTTTGTTAAACCAAGGCTTGTTGCTATCGGAAAGTATTTTAAAGCGTGGCACATAACGGTCAACACATTCAATCATTTTGTTTTTATATAGCAACCAATTTTTATTTACTGTGCGGCTCCAGAAATCCACAGAAAAGCTGTTTAAAAATACATCAAGTTCGTCATTCATTTGAAAATAATCAGCTTTATTGTAATCAAGTACAATCTTTGAAGTTGTTGAGTGTTGCGGTGAACATATATCTAGTGTTATGTGTATTAGTTTATGGTCACTTAGGCCATTTATGTACTTGATTGAGTTTATCACGCTTGGATGAGTCACAAGAAAGAGATCAAGAATGTTGTTCAAGCGTGTCGGTTGGTCAATTACTTGCTCAAAGTTAAAGTCGAGAGACAAATCAACGAATGCCTGTTCCTCCTGACATGATGATGAAAGCGTCGTCCAGTCAATATTAGGAAAATTAAAGTCACCGAATAGCAGCACAATAGAATCTCGAAACCTGTTTTTGATAACGGAAAGAACACTTCTTAACTCAGTATACAAACTTTTATCATAATCTGGGGGCCTGTAGCATACACGAACAACATATTTGCCGGTAGACAAAGATATGCAGATCCAAAATATCTCTAGATTGCTACTTAGGTTAATAACACACGAGGGCACATGGTTTTTTATCGCTATCATGACACCACCGCCTCGTTTGTTTAGGCGATCCTGACGATATATTTGAAAGTCATTACTCTCCGGGAAAATTTCGCAATTCAGGTTATCAGGCTTTAGCCACGTTTCTGTCAGCACAACTATGTCCGAGTCGCTATCTTCGAGAAATGCACTCAATTCATTGCGCTTAGAAAGAATGCTACGAATGTTGGTAAACGATAAGGAAAGGGGTGGTTTATATTTTTTGCACGTGTTCACGGAGAGCGGAAAAACGACGCGGGCGTGACTGCGCAATCTCCCGTGTTGCTATCTTACTTCCGTGATGCAGTTAGTGTCATGATTGTACTCGTACGCTCTGTTGTCGAGTTTAAGCTTATCGAAACGTAGCTTAAAAGGAACATTTTTTTTTTTCCAAATGCGAGTAGCCTAGCTCTTGCTATTCGTACAGCGAGAAAAAGTCTTCTCTTACTGTAAAGGGGGTATTTTTTAGTTCAAACCCAGAAGGATAGTATTTGCTCTTTATCTTTAAAACGAAGAAACTTGACACTTATGGGTCGGTTTTTTCCAGTAGCAAACTTTCCTAGGCGGTGAGCTCGTTCAATATTATCAGCTGCGATGGTAATCCCGAGGTTCTCCGCGCAAAAGTTCACGAATTTTTGTTCAGATGTGCTCCATGTTTCGTTGGAGTCATCAGAAAAACCAAAGAACAATAAATTGCATCGCCTTAGTCTGTTTTCTGCGTTGTCACATCGGGTCACAATATCACTGAGCTTTTCATGAACTAGAGAAAGGGACTCATTTGAAGCCCCTTCGTTTTGAATGTCAGATGCGTTACCAGTTTTTGTTTCCAGCGCCACTACAATTGAATACAGCTCCTGCATTCTTTCGTCCGTCGTCTTTTGTTTCTCTTTGAGTTCTTTCATTTCTGAGAGCATACTAATTTGACCTTGCTCTATTCTTTGAACTTTGGCAAGTACCGTTGTCAAGATGACGTCAGTGCTCAGAGTGGAGACAACGGGCAGGTCATCCTGCCCCGGATTGGCGTCCACGTCGCCGCACATAAGCAACATAATACCCCTCAGTCCAGCGGGCAACAAGCCTTCACACCAAAAACGAAAGCGCCGGGAAGGTCCAAGCCAGTGGTCGAGGCACGACACTGGTAACAGACAGCAGTCACTCGAACGATAGCAAGCAGCGAACTACAAATAACTAACCTGGAGCAGGAATATGCATGAGCGTTCCATTCCGGATGCAGTGTCGTGCCCCCAAGGTAGCTCGAAGTGGGCGCGCTTTTGTAGTCCAGCTGTGGTGGCGGTGGCGTCGGTGGTCGATGATCGATGTTGCCAGCTGAAGTGATGAAAATCCTCCAGGTCTGGTGGCATACAATATTTTTCCGCCGTAGTTTTCCCGCGCCAGGCGGGCCTTAGACCTGTGATGTCCGTGCGTAGCGGTCCAGCGTCCACGCGTTCGCCGAAGAGGGTCCCCAGTAGTACATGGAGCAGGAATATGCATGAGCGTTCCATTCCGGATGCAGTGACGTTCCTGCTGTAAGGGAAGAAGCAACAAATGTTGTGCATTGCAGAAGATGTTTACGCGAGAAAATACTTTGCTGGGGCCAAGTGATTGCGTGGAGTTGTCACTGCTGTAACTGCAGGCAAATACCGTGGAAGCCAATACTGGCAACTCCCGCGGAAAACGGGCGGAAAGTGATTGAAGCGCCCCTGGCGAGCTCGGAGTCTTCACTAGCAGACAAATTCTCCAAAATGCATTGGTTTTGCCTATCTCCGTGCGAGGTGACCAACGAAAAAAAAATTGTCACGGACATTCGCTGCTTTGAAAGTTAAAAAATGGGTGCCAGCTCATGAGTGAAGGACATTCTCTTCGCGTGGGAAAGATGTTGCAGCTTTCTGGAGGCAATTTCGGAGTTCTCCCGAAGAAAACATTCTGTCACAACCTATGTAAGCCAAGCAAAACACGAATGTATGCCTTCGCGCTGTTTTGTGAAAAAGGGAAATGTACAAACATTTCAGAACATAGCCTCGTTTCAACTTTATTGTTGTTATCAGTCAATTCGTTTTGTTGATGCAATTCCCATTTCTCATGAATATCTTGCTTATAACCGTTTTGTCAAACAGGCGAGCTGGCTAATCCCGTTAAAATCGTTTCCGGATGAAGAGGCAGAATTCAATTTCGAACTACGTACGTTACGGAGATGCCAGTATGCTCCAAAAGAAGTCGTTGTGCATATGCAAATCTGACGCGATTATAGATTAACAAAAGCGGAGTTACGAAAAAAGCAGACTCCTCGCGCTTGCAAAGAAAGAAGGGTAGAGCGTCGTAGCCCCGCGAAAAAAGGTGATTTCAGCCAGGTTATTTACAGTTCACAAATTCCGATTGTTAGCGCGGGGACGACCAACATCTGCTTTCGCTGCTTCTTTACTTCTACGATAAAGGCCGACACCCGTTGAACCGTCTCCACCCTTTCCATTTTTGAGTCTTCTTTCTTTTATATTTTTGAGGCGACGCCACTCTGCCGCGTTATTTCTTCCTCCTGCTTATATGTTGCTGTGTATATTTTTTTTCTTTTTGCTTTTATTTTTTTATTTTTTTTGCCCGACGTGTAAACCATCGCGTATCCTTGCTTTGTTTGGCTTAGTTTTTACTCACTTTGCTTCGGCGCTTACTACCCCCGGTTCGTCTGCGCTAGGCCCGGGCATTTTGAGGGCCGTCTGCAACTTTGCTGTTGTTGTTGTTTTCTTCCACTGTCGTCTGCGATAACCTCCTATTTTCGCCTTCGATTGAGTTTCTAATCCAAAATCGTCATACGTGCTTTTTGATATTTATTAAATATATTAAGAAGTGTAAGCTCGTTATCCATTTTTATTCGAATTTTATTTGTGTACTCCGGCCGGCACGTCTGCTACGGGTCATCGTTTGTTGATCAGCCGGCCCCATTCGAGCATACACCAGGGTCGCTAAACTCGTCAAGCACAACTTTGTGTCCGAAAGTTGCGGAACGCGCTAATTGGACTCTCGCGCCGCTGACGTCGCGCCGAGCGAGGTGTCAATCATTCGAAGCAAAGTTCATCGAGGCGCGCGTGCGGCGCGTGAGGGGCGCGAGGAGCCCGCTGATTGAACGGCTTCGCCGATGACGTAGCGCCCATTTGTCCCTACATCCCTACGCTAAGCTAAAATCAATGCTTTGCAGATTGTCCCAAGGTGACCTGCTGACGCTCAAAATCCTTCCGAAGTTTGTGTTAACAAGAAACCTCGTTTGTCGAAGTTGTCGCTGACGTCAAAGTGACGTTTCCGAACTTTGCGAGAGCCGCGGTTTGAGCTCGAGATCTTCACTTCGGATCGAGGCGAAGTTAAACTTTGTCAACATGGCGGTGCCGTACGCTGCGGCCGAGCTTATCTTCCGCCACCGTCGGCGTCGCTACTGAGACCACTGGGGACGCCTTTCAACTCCCCGACGACGACTTTCGGCGACAGTACCGGCTATCGAAAGCCGTTGTGCGTTTACTCTGCGACGAGCTTCGTTCGCCGCCTCGGACCGTGGAACAACAAGTTCTCTGCGCGCTCCGGTTCTTCGGAACCGGTAGCTTTCAAGGCATGGTGGCGACTGACGAGCACCTGTCAGTCTCCCACATGACTGTGAACCGGGCTGTCAGAGTTTTTGCAACTGCCATCGATTTTTTTTTATTTTATTTTTTTCTGTAATATCCGAAGAGGTACTAACAAGCTGGTATACAATTCAGAATGTTGGAAAACAAACAAGAACCGGGGTAATTCTTGGGTAGGGTCGAGTCTCCCGGCAACCGGCAGAATTATTTCCCCGAAATTCTACTGGCAGTCGTCACTCATTGGCGGTCAAATCAGTTCATCGAACGACGTGTCATCGACATATCGTTTCATCGGCACGCGATGTAATCACATGAAAGAGATTGTCTTCCGTTAGAGGTATATACGCATTAAGCATTTTCCCACCTTTAAACATGTAAGTGGGGTGTCCCATAACTAACACCCTAATAAGTGTAGCGATGGACCTTATAAAAAAAATGTAAACTTCGCACCTTTAAAAATGTGTGATTTTTTAAACACGTTTCTTAAAACGTATGATAATGCCTACACCTTTTTATAAAGATGTAAAACTACAATACCCCTTCTCGTCAGGCACGCAGCCAAGGGGATTTCGGGGGGGGGGGGGGGGGGGGGGGGGGCGGGAAGGCCAGGCCTTATGCCCCCCCCCCCCCCGAAATTTTCCATTTTGCTGGGGTCTCCTCTCCTCCCTCCCCCTCATAGAGCACTTTGTCATCGGCGCCCCCCCCCCCCCCCCCTTTAACCGAAAATCTGGCTACGTGCCTGCTTCTCCTCAAGGCGTAATTACCACAGTGCATTTCTTTTCTGGGGTGTACACAGTGGCCCGGGACCCATTAATATGACTGAACAAATAAATTACACAAACGAGTCGCCGAAACAGCACGTTGCTTCTTGGCGAGTGTCGAGGCAATATCGTCCGAAAACCGGCTTCAATATTGGCCGGATGTACGGTTTTGCGCCTCGTCCCTACATCCGGCAGGTATGGGAGTACCGATGCAAATAAACGATTTATGTCTAATAGCACTGGCATCACTGATTTCTTAGGAGGCTAGATCGTGGATAGAGGCCTGTATTGCTGGGGTCGAGCGGCACCACCGGCAGTCATCGCTTGACACAACTCAATTTTATTACGTTAGTAAATTGTTCTCTACCATGAAGATTTTTTCAATTTCCGCAAATAACAGTTAATATTGTGGGCAAGAATATTAAACGCGTTAGAATACCAATCTTGTTTAACTAAATGTTGTGTGGTTGAGGGTCCAGGGCTACTTTGTTGGGCGTTAACTGTGATGTGTTTAATGAGACAAGGGCTACCAAGAGTTATTGTGGAGTCATCCGTGATTTCGGAGTCATCAAAGCTCAGCAAACAATAAGTTAGAAGGCCTTTACTGGGGATTTTCGCATCGTTTTGACCGCTTGTACATAGTGCTTCATGGTGAAAGCTTTTTCTTTGAACTCCTGTGAGGGCTTCCGTGACAAACTGAAACTCGGAGCGTGCCGTTCAGTCGCTCGACGTGCCATTTATTTAGCAACCGAAGCAAGCGACGTCGGTAAAGTCAATCGTGCTCCGGCCAATTTTTTTTAATCGATGTTGAAACGCTTGATGAATGTCTATTTGATCTCCAAGAACCCGACATAATCATCGCAGCACGTCATAAAATGCTCGCCCTCGAGCACCGCGTACAAGCTTCCAATTTTTGCATGTTTCTTCCTTAGACTTGCGTGTATTGCCTCATGATGTAAAAGGCCAAAGCAACAAGGACGAAAACGAAGGGAGAACTAGACAGGACGCGGCATATTGCCTGTCGTCAAGCAATGGCCGCCGGTGAGGCCAGTGACGGCCTCCCAATTCGCGATACAGATTTGCACTGTGAGAGTTCTAATGCATTACACCCGCCGAGTGCTGCACGGAGAACAGGCCCCGAACGAACTTGCCGAATGCACCCAGTGCAGACTGATGCTGTCGCCATAGATGTTGTAGAAAAGTACCGACCTCAAACCGAAACTAGCGCCTTTTTGTTCGACGTGATAGGTGGGAATGCCAGAGTGCAGTCGCTGCCATCGTTTAAACGTTGGTTGCTGCAACGTGGGACTTACATTTGCGATGACTTCCACTTAAGCAACTCGCCAGTCAGAGATATCTACAGACAGCGTAACTTTCCGAAACCAGTTGACTACAAAACAGCATACGCTTGAGGAAATTGATGGCACTGTACGCGCAAGAGCTTGCTTCGTTTTAAGCATAATATTATGAGTGAATAACTGAAAGGATACGGCTTAAATCTAGTTTTTTTGGAAAAGCTAGCAATACGTTTCGTAAGACTTTTTATTTCCCTGGCATTGAGAACGAGAGCTTTCTCAAAACAAAATATGACGGGGCGAGATAGCTGCCGTTCAAATATGACTTTGCTTGAGTCTCGGGCAACGTCTCCATGTTTAGCCTTCCCGGACGCTGAGTGAATCCGTCGCAGGTTTTTGCTGTGGGAGCTTTGTCGAAAAAGGTTGCACTTTTCACCCATACACAAATGATGCAAGATCTCGCGGCCCCTGTGGTTGTCCTGGGCCTTTCATTACACACTGGTAGGTTTCAGCGTCTGTACGGCTACAAAACGACTCAAATTTCGCAAATAAAAGACGGGCCGTCGATTCCTTTCTTCGTGAAATATCAGAGGCTTACAATTCAAGCTCGCGTTTGAGTTTCTGTCCAGCGGGACGCGATTTCGAGCAGAAAACCAACTTTTTCTTTCAGTTCCGCTGTGCGAATGCCTCATCGTAGCAGACGAACTCTCCTCGTCTGCTCTCGCTCCTCTACTGGGCGAGGCTTGACGGGATTGTCGGCGCTAGAGAGCCCAAAGACGACGTACAGCGAGCGGCGTGAACGCTCGCCTCCCCGCGCTGTCTCGTGCTCTCGTGCCCCGCCTAGGGATCGCGGGGGATTTTTCGTCAAAAGTTGCGAAGTTGAGCGCGCGCAGGGAGGAGGAAACTTTGCGGCGTTCTTTTGGTCACTCCCCCCGCTACGTCAAAAAGCGAAGAATGTTTTGCTCCACGACTTAACTTTTAAAAACAGGAGTCAGAGCTTTAAATAAACACGTATGCTCTTTACATCTGTGATTGTGTGTTTAATATCGGTTGATAACAGAATATTGCCGCGCGCGCAGCTGGCCAAGTAGGCAGCGCGCGCGTGGCGTAACGGTTATCGCGCTTGCCTCTCACGCAGAAGGCCAGAGTTCGATTCCTGGCAGCGGCTACACATTTTTGTTGACAGTGTAATTTGATGTTCTGGTGAATTTGAGAACCGTCTTGTTGATTCGCGGTTAGAATGCTCTACGCGCCGAACCTTCTACGCCGAACGATCCAGAAACCCACGAGGGTACATGGGATTCCGCCAGGCGAGCGCATTCAGTCTCGCCCCAGCGTTCGACTCTGCTGCCACGCCGACTTCGACGCCCGCGACGCTCTATTATTATCTCTTGTACTCTTTTATTTTTGGCACAAGTTCGCCACATTAAACGTTCATTTCTTCCTGTTTATTTGTTATTTTTGGTCACTACCCGTGACATTTTGGTGGAGGTGCTGGGTACCGCATGCCCGTGCAGCGTTCCCCTCCAAGGGACCGCAGTGCAAGTCCGATTGCCGGCTCGGTGAGAAGACCACTCACCGCTGAACCTGAAATTCGGACCAGCCGCCGCACCAAGGGAGAGGATCCGGAGTACGGTTTGCTCCTGGACAAGCCCAAGCCGCAGAAGACGACGATGGCCAACCAGTCGCAAGCCCCCGCCGCTTCTCCCGTCGTCTACATGCCCGTCGCACCGCGGACGGCTGCCCCCTTTCACGGTGAAGTCTACGAAGACGTCGAAGACTGGATTGACCAGTATGAACGCGTTGCCCGCCACAATGGCTGGACCGACGAGCAACGCCTGCACAACGTCTACTTCTCGCTTGAGGGAACCGCCAAGCACTGGTACGAGAACCATGAGTCCTCTTTGACGTCGTGGGACATCTTCAAGACCGACCTGAAGGCTACGTTCGTCAACCACCACCGCCGAGAGAGAGCCGAGGACCTACTGCGAACCAGGACCCAGGGCCCCAATGAAAGCGTCACGAGCTTTGTGGAAGACGTGCTCCGCCTGAGCTCCCGCGCCGATCCTCAGGCCACCGAGGGAAAGAAGCTGCGCATTTTGATGCGGGGCGTGAAGGACGACATCTTCGGAGGCCTCGTCCGCAACCCGCCGGCAACGGTCGACGCCTTCGTGAGCGAGGCGACAAACATCGAGCGCGCCCTCCAAGCGCGCGCTTCCCACTACCAGCGGCAGCCAAGCGTCACTGCAACCGCGCCGCTTAGCGGTGAAAACGTGCCTGGTACGGACATCCGCGAAATTATCCGGGAGGTTGTCCGGGAGGAACTGCGAAGGTTGCTGCCAACCACCAGCCGTCCGCCAACCATTTCCATCGCCGAGGCTGTTTGAAAAGAAGTGCATCGAGCGCTCCAACCAGAGGTTCCCGTCACCCGGGTGGCACCGGAGGAACCGACGTTGAGCTACGCCGCCATGGCCCGACGACCGCCGCAAGCTTCCCGCCAAGCCACGGCGCCACCCCGAAGAGACGCCCCAACGCCGCAGTACCCCCGACGTCACTCTCCTGCGCCGCAGCACGACCGACGCCGCGACGACCAGCTCCAGTACGCCAGTCAGGAGCCCCGTGCACCCCGGAAGACCGATGTGTGGCGAACGCCCGACCGACGCCCTCTGTGCTTCCACTGCGGGGAAGCAGACCACACCTACCGCCGATGCCCATACCGTCGACTCGGGCTGCGCGGGTTCCACCCGAACGACTCGCGACCCCGATATGGTGAACGCCCTCGGGAGATCGACGAGTACCTGCGACGACCTCAGTCCCCCGAGCCTACGTCCCGCCGAGAGTTCCGGTCGCCGTCGCCACGACGTCCAGCTTCGCCGATGCACCGACCCCGACGTGAAAGCCTGTCGCCCCTCGCTCCTCGCCGGGGAAACTAGGCGCGGCAACCCCTGGAGGTGGAGTTGCCGAAGACGGCCGACGCCAAGATCCTCCACGAACGTCGGAGGGCCCCCACTCGAACGCTACCAGAGATCGAAAGCACGCCCCTGCAACGTTGTCCAATAACCTAAACGTCATCATCGACGGCCACGACGCATCAGCGCTCGTGGACACCGGAGCAGACTACTCAGTCTTGAGTGGGAGGCTCTCCCGTCGCCTGCGAAAAGTGACAACGCCGTGGGAGGGCCCTCAAATACGAACCGCCGGTGGGCACCTCATCACACCAGTCGGGCGATGCACCGCTAGCGTCGAGATCCACGGTGAGACGTGCCCTGTAAAGTTCGTCGTTCTGCAAGACTGTTCGAGGGACGTTATCCTCGGAATGGACTTCCTCTGCGAGTATGGCGCCGTCATCGACCTCGGAGCAAACCGGTTGACGCTGCGAAAGCCTGTTTCACCACCGGAGGAACCCAAAGCGACGTCATCTGCGGTCCGAGTCCTCGCCAGCCACGTGAACTTACCGCCGCGGTCGAGTGTTTTCGTACCCGTCGGGATCACCGAAGATTTCTGCGGCGAAGTTCTGCTCGAAGGAAGCCTCCAGTTGCTTCTGGGAAGAGGAATAGGCGTCGCAAGAGGCGTTGCTGAACTTCAGGATGGCCGCACTGTGGTCCTCGTCACGAACTTCCGAAATGAAGCGCAACACCTCACAAAAGGTGCAGCCGTGGGCCAGGTCGAGGAACTCCAAAACTCCGCCGCAGTCGCCGCCATTACTGACGAATTCTCGCCAACTCAGCAAGACAGTGCGTCGCCAGCGCAGCTCGACATTGACCCTAAACTCCCGGGCCCAAAACGACGACAGTTGATTAACCTTCTCGCCGAATACCGCGACTGCTTTGCCACGTCGTCGAAGGTGCGCCAAACCACCGTTGCGAAGCACCGCATCGTTACCGAGGACGACGCGCGCCCTGTGCATCGATCGCCATACAGAGTCTCCGTTAAAGAAAGGCAGGCGATCCAGGAGCAAGTTCAAGAAATGCTGAACGACGACATAATTCAACCTTCAAGCAGTCCTTGGGCCTCTCCAGTCGTACTGGTTAAGAAGAAAGACGGGACGCTTAGGTTCTGTGTAGACTACCGGCAGCTGAACACGGTGACGAAGAAAGACGTCTACCCACTCCCCCGCATCGACGACACTCTAGACCGGCTGCGCCACTCTCGATATTTCTCATCGATGGACCTGAAGAGCGGCTACTGGCAGATCGAAGTCGACGAAAGGGACCGAGAAAAGACAGCCTTCGTCACGCCGGATGGACTCTACGAGTTCAAGGTGATGCCCTTCGGACTATGCACGGCGCCAGCAACTTTCCAGCGTGTCATGGACACCGTACTGGCAGGGCTGAAGTGGCAGAGCTGTCTCGTCTACCTGGACGACGTCGTAGTATTTTCAGCTGACTTCGACGAGCACTTGCGACGACTCCGCACGGTTCTCCATGCCATACAGACCGCCGGGCTCACTCTCAAGCCGTCAAAGTGCCGGTTCGCCTATGACGAACTGAAGTTCTCTGGTCACGTGGTTAGTAACGAAGGCATTCGTCCAGACCCAGAGAAGACTCGTGCCGTCGCAGCATTTCCAGCGCCAAGAGACAAGAAGGCCGTGCGAAGGTTCCTTGGGCTATGTGCCTACTATCGGCGCTTCGTTCGAGATTTCGCAAGAATTTCCGCACCGCTCACACACCTCGCGAAGGACGCCGAGAAGTTCGAATGGGCCGATAAACAGCAGCAGGCATTTGACGAGCTCAAGCGACGACTGCAGACTCCTCCTGTTCTTGGACATTTCGACCAGGATGCGGAAACCGAGATTCACACGGACGCAAGTAACGCAGGGCTTGGCGCGGTTTTGGTTCAAGTACAAGAAGGCACCGAGCGAGTCATCGCCTACGCAAGTCGGAGATTGACCAAGGCGGAGAGAAATTACTCCACGACTGAGAAAGAATGCCTTGCGGTCGTCTGGGCAATCACGAAGTTTCGTCCGTACTTATACGGGAGCCCGTTCCGGGTAGTCACGGACCACCACTCGCTCTGCTGGCTTGCGAACCTCAAGGACCCGTCAGGACGCCTCGCGCGGTGGAGTCTCCGATTACAAGAGTTCAACATGACCGTCGTCTACAAGTCAGGCCGCAAGCACAGCGACGCCGACTGCCTGTCCAGAGCTCCCGTCGCAACACCTTCCGGCAGCAGCGACGACGATGACGACGAGTATTTTCTGGGCGCAGTGAGCATCGACGACATGGCCCGGCGTCAACGAGACGATCCTGAGCTGCGCGCACTAATAGAGCACCTGGAAGGACGCGGGAGTGCCATGCCACGTGTTTTTTCACGAGCGCTGCCGACCTTCGCCATTAGACAAGGTGTACTCTACAAAGAGAACTTTGGGAACAACAACTCGCCATGGCTGCTTGTAATCCCGACCGACCTTCGGGAGGAGGTCGTTCAAGCCTGCCACGACGACCCGACGTCCGGACACCTTGGTTACAGCCGGACCCTGGCCCGTATTCGTAAAAAGTATTACTGGCCCAAGCTCCCCAAAACCGTCCACCTGTACACACGATCATGTCATGAATGCCAGCGACGAAAGAAACCTCCGACGAGGCCGGCCGGACTCTTGCAGTCAATTCCTCCGCCAACAGCACCCTTCCAGCAGATCGGAATGGATCTACTTGGCCCTTTTCCGCCGTCGACGTCGGGAAATCGCTGGATCAGCGTCGCCACAGATTATCTCACGCGGTATGCCGAAACGAAAGCCCTTCCTTCCGGAACTGCTGTGGAAGTGGCCAAGTTTTTCATTGAATCCATCGTCCTCCGGCACGGCGCTCCCGAAGTCCTGATCTCAGACCTGAGATCTCAGATCTCAGACCAACTAACTCAAGTTACCATTCATGGCCCAGCTGACGCAAGAAGTCCTTCGTCTCAGCCACACCAGCCATCGCCGCACCACGGCGTACCACCCGCAGACCAACGGGCTAACGGAGAGACTCAACAAGACCATCGCCGACATGATCTCCATGTACGTCGACGTGGAGCACAAGACATGGGACGAGGTGCTGCCGTACGTCACATTTGCCTACAACACGGCCGTACAAGAGGCCACCGGAATGACACCCTTTCAGCTGGTGCATGGGCGCAAGGTAACGACAATGCTGGACGCTATGTTACCCCACGAAGCGGCTCTCGACGCAAGCGACGACGCCCAGGTAGTTGCCCAAAGGGCAGAAGAAGTCCGTCAGCTCGCCAGACTTCGGATTCAGGCTCAACAACGTGTCGACACTGGCCGCTACAACCTTCGTCGTCGGGACGTCCACTTCGAGCCCGGAGACAGGGTGTGGGTGTGGACACCGATTCGCCGCCGCGGTCTCAGCGAGAAGCTCCTGAAACGTTACTTTGGATTCTACAAAGTGCTTCGTCGACTCGGGGATCTGAACTACGAGGTGATGCCCGACGGAACACGAACTTCATCACGCCGCCCTCCACGACCAGAAGTAGTCCACGTCGTGCGCATGAAGCCGTACTACGCTCGATAGGACAGTGGACTTTAAGTATTCCAAATACTCTTTAGTTTACCGTTCCTTTTATTTGCTTTGTTTTGTTTTTGGGTTGCATCGGGACGATGCACTTTTTAAAGGGGGGAGTAATGCCGCGCGCGCAGCTGGCCAAGTAGGCAGCGCGCGCGAGGCCTAACGGTTATCGCGCTTGCCTCTCACGCAGAAGGCCAGGGTTCGATTCCTGGCAGCGGCTACACATTTTTGTTGACAGTGTAATTTGATGTTCTGGTGAATTCGAGAACCGTCTTGTTGATTCGCGGTTAGAATGCTCTACGCGCCGAACCTTCTACGCCGAACGATCCAGAAACCCACGAGGGTACATAAGGGATTCCGCCAGGCGAGCGCATTCAGTCTCGCCCCAGCGTTCGACTCTGCTGCCACGCCGACTTCGACGCCCGCGACGCTCTATTATTATCTTTTGTACTCTTTTATTTTTGGCACAAGTTCGCCACATTAAACGTTTATTTCTTCCTGTTTATTTGTTATTTTTGGTCACTACCCGTGACAATATCTTGACAGTAACAGTAGTTTTCGTGCTTACATTTTGATCGGGGGCCCCAAATCTCACTGAACGTGAGAAGGACGCTCCACTCGCTACATCGCTGAAGACAAAACATCGTCGAGAATAAGTTGGCAGGTAAGATGACTACTAAAATAAAGTCATGCCTGAGACCGATGAAGTTCAAAACAGTGACGAACTCGCCACGGCAGCTGCGAAAATGCCTAGAAATCGTCGAATAGAAGTCGTCAAGAGATCGCCGCAAGGTCCTTGCAACGACCGTACTCGTTTCTATCAGAAAGGTGACAGAACGGCACTGTACCGTCGTTGAACATCCGCTGCAGCCTCAAACAGACTTCAGTTTCAATGTCGAGTTCACAAAAAAACAAGAAGTGAATTTTTTACTCGATGTGTCCCGCCGCAGGCACAGATTACTTGTCAACTTTATAAATGCCCCAGTGCGCCAATATCCTGAAAACGGCAACGACGGTGACCGGTTTGAGCAGCCTTGGGATCCTTAAACCAATAACTCAAACCCTAGTCGTTTGGCTAGGGTATAATCGAAGAATGCACTAGACAAATTACACAAGACTTTCCCTGTAACTTCTTTGTGAGCATGACTGCATTTATTGTAAATTGCAAAAGGTTGAGAGGCGGTAGCTAGGCTGTTGGTGTACACGAAACAAGCTAATACATTCACAATCGGGAAAATTTTGAGCTTTCTCGGTCACTGAAGCTTTTATATTATGAACTTGAAACTCTCCAATGTATGTCATCTCAAAAGGTGGCTTGAACTAGTCGGAATAAAGTTCTTGTTGTTGCTTATTCTCATGGCTTTATACATAAAGAATCGCCCTTTATTGAAAGATTGATGCTGTGCTTTTTTATTTTCATATTTGTCTTTCTCACTGTTGTCTTTATTTGTGAATTACCAACTAACTCAAGTTACCATTTCATAAAAAACACATTTGTTGAACTATGCAAATATGTACATGTCTAGTGTATATGTAATTAAAGAGATTTGATTGTCCATAAAAGTTACACACACTTATATAAACAATTATGTAAGCTTCCTTTGATGGTTTGTCTTATTGCACACTCTTGAAGTTAGTTATACGAACTACACAATTGAAATTCAACTTATCAGGCTATTTTCTAGATAACACTGAAGGTCTCGCTTACAACATATTGCTTGGTCAGTCATAGTCACCCAATAGATTGAAATATAAGCTAACAACCCCCCAACACTTTCTTCAACACAGTTTTTGTTTAACAGCTATCGTTGAATAGCTTCACGAGTTTATTTTTCCACGGCCCAGGTCTCTAAGCTTTGTTCACTTGATTTTTACCGTGATGTAGCAAGTCTTGAACAGAATGCAGTTCGTACAAATTCAGTATAGTTTCATTACGGGAAAGGAACATTCAGGCTAAGCCACCAAATATCAGAAACACCTAAGCACAGTGAGATATTACCCAGGGAAACTTAATGTGCTTAATGTCAGTGTTGCATCCGTAATATGAATTGAAGTAACCTCTGTCTTTTCAGAAAATTTTACATTATCTAGTTCCGTAAGCATCTATATGTTTGCACCATGTTAGGATTACATTTTCGTATGTAAATAATTTTGAATAATTTTAAGTGATCACACTTTTTATTTCAAAAGTGAATCTACAATCTGTGGTCGATGACCATTCCATAATGGTTCTCAGCACTTCAGTGTAGTCTGGAGGCAAGTTGGGTCACCAAATAGAAAACTTTGTTGTAAAAGTACCGTCTAACACCAATGACTGACTACAATCTGAGGATGACAACCATCCCGTGGTAATCCTCAGCACTTCAGTGCCGTCTGGAGGCAAGTTGGGTCACCAGAAAGAAAACTTTGTTGTAAAAGTACCGTCTAAGATCAATGACTGACTACGATCGGAGCATGACAACCATCTCTTGGTAATTCTCAGCACTTCAGTGTCGTCTGGAGGCAAGTTGGGTCACCAGATAGAAAACTTTTTGTAAAAGTACCGTCTAAGACCAATGACTGACTACAATCGGAGCATGACAACCATCCCTTGGTAATTCTCAGCACTTCAGTGTCGTCTGGAGGCAAGTTGGGTCACCAGATAGAAAACTTTGTTGTAAAAGTACCGTCTAGGACCAATGACTGACTACAATCGGAGCATGACAACCATCCCGTGGTAATTCTCAGCACTTCAGTGCCATCTGGAGGCAAGTTCGGTCATCAGATAGAAACCTTTGTTGTAAAAGTACCGTCTAAGATCAATGATTGACTACAACCTGAGGGTAACGACCATCCCGTGGTAATTCTCAGCACTCCAGTGCCGTCTGGAGGCAAGTTGGGTCACCAGATAGAAATCTTTGTTGTAAAAGTACCGTCTAAGACCAATGATTGACTACAACCTGGGGATAACGACCATCCCGTGGTAGTTTTTATCACTTCAGTGCTGTCTGGAGGGACGTTGGGTCACCAGATAGAAATCTTTGTCGCAACAGCATTGTCAAAGACCAATGATTGACTATGATTTGGGGACGACGACGATCACGTGATAGTCCTCAACATTTCAGTGCCCTCTGGAGGTCCCCCAATGCCCTGCGGATGTGTCTCAGCACCTTGCAAAATGAGGCTACAAGAATGGTTCAAGCATGTCCAGCCTCTAGAGGCACTTAACACGACTATACTGATCTTTTCTCTCACTGTGGCAGTTGCAACTATCTATAGGGAAGAGGTTACAGGTTCCGAAAATCACTGTCCTAAAATAAAAATCTGGCTCATTGAAAGAGAACACCATTCAGAAATGGCAAAGCACTATCTAGCATCCATGCTCTCTGGCGGGAGCAGTTTATCTGTCAATAATAAACTGAAGAAAAAAAGAGGAAAAATCCTAAATACAAGGGTGATTAAGAATGATTCATGCCTGTAGATTTTATTTAGATAAAAATGTTTCAAAACCCAAGCCTGCCATGAATTATGACATGCGAAAAGCTTTGGCTGATTCGCAAATTATTTATCATCTTTTACTGCCACTCGTCTATCCGGCAGAATGAGCTCACATGCACGCTCACTGTCGTCATCAGTCGTCGACATGCACGGGCATAAGCTCCGTTATGGCTGACACTTGTGGATCCTTCATATAACTTCTGTACCCATTCAAACACACTTTTTCGCAACAAAACGTTTCCATGATATAGTGTGCACAAAGTTTTTGATAGATATTGGCACCAGACACCCCTTCAGACCACGGAAACAATGACTCCTCCACTTGTAGATAGACACATAGATATTTATTTCGGCTCAGGAGAGCCGTGTACAAATTACAGACGGGGCAGCCATTCTTTCTTGCCCTACTGCCACAACTACCACACAGTCACAACTGCCTGCACAGCAGTGGCCGTAGAGACAGCAACCTTGTACGCAAAGGGCTGACAAGACAGAGTGACCAACTCTAGGTTCAGGATAACAGAAGTGCTAATAATTTTTTAATCACTGTCGTATAGCATGAATCTTTTTAGCGCCTATATTCTGGCTCTGACCATCCATATTTCTCAATTTCTTTATTTCATGAGCCAATTTTGGTAACTGAATACATATAGAATTTATAACAAGGCATCCTTGTATGGTCATATCCACTACATATGCAATTTATATCTTTCTATAGATTCAAACTTATCTACTTTGACTTTATTATGATCATAAACGTCAAAATCAAATGGGATGTTTAACCTTCAGAGAGTGTTGAGTCACTCAGCTATGAAATTAGATGGTTTCTGTCACCACTGTAGAGGGCAAACCTTCCATATGCAGCACGATTGCTAACTTGGGGTTTTTACATGCAACTTTCAAACGTGACCTTCCGATCTTCTGTGTACTAGATGAGTGATTATCGTTCTGCTAGCCCGTGGGCCACAGGTTGCCGACCCCTTACTTAGTAAATTATCTTCCCAAATATATAATTAAGATGCCCAAATCAGCCTTCATGAACATTTTGTGTTTTTGCTAATTATGCAAATCACTTCCGTAAGCAATTGGACGATCAAAAGTTTCAATAAGCAAGGCATGACTCTTGGGCTAGTGCCGAGCTATTAGCCAAGAGTAATTTAAGCACAAATATCTATTGAAATGCGAACTGCAGCCAAAATACTAAAATACAGTACTCTGTCTGTCTGTCTGAAAAAACTTTATTACAGGTATATGATGGAGGTAGTTTGAGGTGGCCCGGAGCAAGCCACCTCTCACAAGCACTAGGTCGGCTCCTTAGATTAGGTAATCACGTCCTTCACTATATTCCATTTCATTATAAATATTAAATCGAGTTTTTATCTCTGGGGCATGCTTTGTTGCAATGCACAAGTGTTGTGTGGTGAAGTAGGTATCATGAAAACACTCTATACTCGGCGACAACTTTTCTTGGCAATGCAGTGAAGAGGAGGAGAGCCCGCGCACAGCTTTATTCAGCGCTCAAAATGGAAGAGGGAACGCGTGCCTGTACCCTCCACTGCATTGCCAAAAAACGTTGTGGGCCAGTGTAGGATGCTTTCTTCATGCCTACTTCACCACACAACACTTGTGCATTGCAACAAAGCACATTCCATTGGTGAAAATTTATTTAATTTTAATAATGAAATGGAATATATTGAAGGACCTGATTACCTAACGATTGTTAGCTTCTACGATACTGAACAGCATGTGGTAACATGTGTACTGAGGGGGCCATGGCATATATGCTGTGGCACAGTACACTGACCACAGGGTGAATATGATTCTGATACGGTGTGGTTCTAGGTACACATATGAATGCTGAATTCATTATTGTACCATTCAAGATGGTATCCTACATTAGCATATTCCCCACACTCGTCACTTTTACTAGAGGCTTGTAGGTATGAGTAAAATACTGTGACTATAGGTTTGGCTTGTGCCATATTGAACTTTGTATATGCAGTTTGGCACTCATGCCATCACCTATTGATAACAATATGTCTTATGTGCTTCTAAGCTCAGTATGAACCCAATTTTCACTTTCACAGCTTTCACATATTTCCTAGTTCCAATAAACTAATGGATTCTCCTAACAGTTGCTGACTACTCTGTTGAAAATACAAAGAAAACACCTATGGTATTTCTAACATTATTTTTAGTATATGGTTAGGGAATTATTAACAGCTACAGGAAGAGACCGAGACAAACAACTGATAGCCTAGAGACAAGCAAAACACCAGCAATAGGTGAAACACCAAGAAAAACTGAAGCGAGCACTTACAACGTTGACAATCTAGTGCTCGATCCCAGTTGCTTCCTGTTTTTCTTTAAAGTTCCTATCTCCAGTGAAAAACCTATCAATATGCAAAGTAAGTAGTTGTTTATGGCAGCAGTTTAGGTAGAAGCGGGTGGGTGCCAAGTTTTTAAAAGTGGCTCTAGGCAAGTATGTGATTCAGATATACGAAACTCCATGTAATCAAAGGAACACGGATCCAGAAGAAAAACCCAGAGAATGGAGGAGACACTGACCAATGATTACTAGAAGATATTGATAGGAGTAGACGCCTTCATAAAGAGAATTGTCGACTTCATCCAGACTGATATGTTTTGTGCTGCTCTGCTTGTCTGTGGGGTACTGCACCAACAAACAATTTTCATTGTGCTTGAAATGCATCAAAAATTACTTTACTACAACCAAGTTCAAACTTTTGTGCATCTCATCGTTAGACGGCATTGTAGACCATAGTAACTTCAACCTCATACAAGTTGTTACAGAGGGGCTGTTGGTAACCACCATCAAGAATACCCTAGAACTGGGGTGAAACAATCTGTGCGCATGTATGTCTATACGAGTATAGGAGGAGGCGGCACTTTTAGACTGCCTAGGGTGGCAAAGTGTTAAGTCCACCACTTCCTTATTGCAAATATGAGACTAGCCCAACTTGGACTTCTGGTCTTTCAATTACAAAATGAGATTAGGGACTGTGACAACAGTGCAAATGATGTACCAGACCACTCGCACAAATGAATTGTAGGAGAATACGACTGCAGAAGCTGCCCCATTATACATGAGCACAGTAAAATGTATTACTTATAAAAAAGCTAGTTGTGAAATTAATAAAAACTAAAGCTAAACATGATTCTCTACAATACAGAGCATCCACTTGTTGACCAGAAAACTTGTCAAAGGATGGTGTTGCTCATGATACCCATTCAGCATTTTGAAGCCATGCCTAGGAGCACTTAGGCTTGTTGTAAACACACAGTTGATGAGAATGGTCTTAGTGTTGCTCTTATCAGAGCCTGCAAGGCGACTGCTCGGTTGGCATAGCTAGGAAAACACACCAATGCCTTACAGCTTCAGATCCACAGGAAGTACTGCTTCGATCAGTTCAAGCACCATGTTATGAAGAATTGCTGTTGCCACAATGCCAGAAAGTGCATGCAGTGTCCAGTTGTCAGGCTGAACTTGAAATCAGGAAAACAGCCATTTCTCTACATCCTACTGCCCTCCCATAAGGTGGATATGTCTATGTATGCATACACACAGCCACTGGTGTAGCAGGAATTATATTTGGGGGGGGGGGGGGGCTTTCTTTCATATTTGCGTATAGTAGTCAATGTACTGTACGACTGACGGATACAGGCACAGCCGTCCCAAACCTTCGGGTGGTAGTCCTTCAATATTTGTCTTGCTTTACTCATACAAAAGAAAAAGTGATGATTTGAGAGAGGGAATTTGGGGGGGGGGGGGGCAGGTTTGACCTTTCAAACTACCCCCCTACCTGTGCCACTGCACACAGCATTTTAAGCAAACAAAATGGGAGCACATAGTTGAAGGGATGTTGAACAAAACTTTAATGCATGTGATAGTCACAGCATGCAACTGTTTTCAAGGGGGGTCTTAACCACCAACATTAAGATGCCAACATGAGCCCTGTCTTTCCTCCCTAAGGCAATCGTCTCTGGTGCTGCAACTAGTGTCATGATGTCCTGTAAGCAAAGGAAGCCTTCATCTCATTGGAAAAGACCAAACCTGATCTCTTTCAACATCTGCCTTAAAAGCCCATTTGTTAAAAACAATGCTCCTATCCAGTGATTTGGATACTGTACCAGAATGCTTCCGATCAACAGCTGGTGGACCAACTTTTTCTGCACAGTGCGCCTACCGCAACTGAGATCGGCATGTTCTACCGTTGGTGACTGCATAGAAACGGGTGTGAAGTCACCACAGAAATGACACCTTTAAATGGCTCGATTGTGTCAAACCCTTTGGTAATGGAACTACGTATATTTTGTTTTAGTGAAGGGGAAAGAAGGTATAACTACCAATGCACCAAAGCGATACTACTGGTAGATAGATCCCTTGATGATCGTACAAACTGTCAATTTTCGAACACGCAAAGGTCACCCAGAACCGTTTTTTCTTTCTTTAATTTTCTGCTGATAGAGAACCAGAAGCTCGTTCGCGAGTGATATAGGCAGATCTGGAGTTCATACAAATAGACGGCGGCAGACTTCGAAGTACGAAAACTCCCACTAGTACATCAGATCATGCCGATGAGAACGGTCGTCTCTTCGCATCACCGGCCCCAGCCTGCCCCAATACAGCGCTGAACGAATCTCGTATTGCAGTCGTTACGGTTTGTCGTGGCCAAAATATTCCTAAAAAGCGCGATCACCAGAAAAGTTACGGTTATGAAACGATACAGTTTTCTGAAGCCAAGATTCTACTCGCGAGACAAGGAACATTCACTGAAGATTGTCTCGAAACTCAGAAAACGACAAAAATTTAATTTTTGCTATTTCATTATTTAAAAGCGCCGCGATCTGATGCAAACGGCAGAGGTGTCGAGAATCAGGTGATCGCCGAGATCATGTACTGCCACTATTCAATGCGCTGATCGGATTGAAGGATATGCGTTGCAAGCAGAAATAAACAAAGTGGTAAATAACAATACGTTACAGTTATGCGAAAATCAGAAAGTACATACGAATAAGCTCGTTGACAGAATCAATAGAGTTGGTCGTGGACAGAATAACCAACGCGAAGACAGACGTGAGCCCCACAGCTCCGTACGTATCACGGTTAGGGCTAACACGCACTGAAAGTGGAGAGCCAACTTGAAAACAGGGGTCGATAAACACTTCACGCGACGATATTTTGCATCCTTGTCACAATCGAAGGTCATTCTGTCGAAACTCTCACGCTGTTGTAGCCTAAAACACTTTGTACAACCAATTTCGTTCACCGCGTCGACCGCCACAAACCAGCCGCCATGTTTTTAATCCAGGATTAAGAAACAACCAAAAACTGAGCGCCCAATGTTGAGCGCTTAAGTTAAGCGTAGTTTAGTGCTGGGTTTAGCGATAAGCGAGTTTCGTGCAACCGAACGAAACCAAAACTTAGCTTAAGTTCCCGGCTAAAGGTCTATTCACACGATGCATCTTGTTGGCGAATCTTGTGTCGCGAAACTAGGTTTCGGGAAACAGATTCCCCGTCTGAACGCCACCGAAAAAGTGGCGCGCCTCCGAAAAAAGTGCGCGTCTTCCTCGCTTCTGGAGCAATTTCTCGCTGAAACCTCACCGAGGCCTGTCCATCACCCGAAGGAGAAACACGGGCGCTGCCAATGGCCGCTCGACTTTGGTATGACGTCTGACCTTCGAGGAGGAGCGAGCTTTTGGAGGAGTCTGATTTTCGGCCGATTCCGTATCCGAGCCAAAGCCGAAAGAAAATAAACAAACATGGCGAGCGACAAGCGGAGAAGCGGTGCGTACGGGCGTACGGGCGACGTCCTACTCGGCGTCAGGTGTGTGAACGGCGCCTAGAGTGCGGGTTGGTGGCGCGGTACAGATTCATCAATAGTCGCGACGAGTGCAAGCACCGGATATAAACCTGGTGACTGGGAATAACTTTCTTTATTAGCGGTGCAAAAATGTCCGAAATGCTTCGAGATCATCTGCCTGTTCTTTGACGTTCGCGGTCTTTTCCGGGTTTGGCAGGACTAATAAACCCAGTGAGCCGAATCTGACGAAGTTCATTGAGTGGTATTAATAAAACAGGCTGTCTCTTCACACTGTGCGTACTTCATATCATTTTGATGAGACAAGGTTTGGCGAAATTCTCGTGAGTCAATACGTCACAGGTTTCGCGCGTCATACTCCACGTGTGAACTGGCTGATTTCGCGAAATCTTGATTTCGCTAAACTGTGGCGCGTTGAAAAGATGCATCGTGTGAATAAGCCGGGAAGACGACGACGATTGGAATACGAAGCGCCCATTTCCTATCGCTCTTCTAACTAGTTCGATAATTTGCGCAAATCTTGGCGCAAAAGAAGGCAGCCCCGGCAAGGGGCCGCAGCTTGGAACCCTGGACCGGCAAACTGAAGACTCATATGCCTATTCGGAGCCTCGAGGCAATGATCCCCCAGATTTTCCCGGGACCATAGTGAAAACACCAAGTGGCAAGCTCCGCGGTGCAAGGACTCATGCCATGAGCCAGACGACGGCGAACCCTTATCCGACTCTCGTGAGTCATTCTCAAGGCAACAGCGGTCCACCAGCCGTTACAGGTCAGCTCATTTACCATCAGATGTCCCAACAAGACAGTCAGTTTTTAACGGACTGTACGAAACAACGTGAAACAATTGAAGAATTTATGAAGAACAAGGAGCTTTTAGTACAGGTGCTCACGCAAAAGGATTCGTTTCAGGAGTACTCAAATCATAAGAAAGAGTTCGAAGAGTTTCTTTTGAACCGCAACCTGCCTTCCACTGTGCGGCAGAAGCAGACGGAGGCAGGTAAACAAGAAACAAATACAGCATGTACAAACGACGCGAGCCAGAAAGATGACAAGGAAGAATGGCCACTACTACTATCGCATTCATGCAAACAGAGCACCTTGCCTACAACACAGGGAGAAGCCCTTGCAGAAACAAGGAAGTCCCCAACTCAGACAGTGGTGCTGAAACCTACCAGCAAGGAGAAGGTTCACACCTTCACCGGACGAGACATCTACCGGACGATGGAGAAAGCCGGCATCCAGAACACGGACGGTTTCACAGTGCACCTCAACGAGAAGTCGAATACTATCGCAATCACCACCAGAAACCCTCGGCTCACGAGCAAGCTACTCAACATTGGAGCGGTAGAAAAAGCGGAGAAAAAGTATGAGATGAAACCGTACATGGCCATCTCCAGCAACCAAGTGAGGGGAGTTATATACCTGCATGGCGAAAACCTGAATGAAACACCAGAATCACTGATGGAGGGATTAGACTGTCGCACAAACAACATTGTGGCAGCTAGGATCATAGGAAGATCCGGAAAGACGGTACTGATCACTTTCGAAGGTGAGAGAATTCCGAAGCATGTGCGTTTCCTATGTGAAGTGTTCAATGTAATGGAGTACAGACCCAGACCGGTAGTATGCTACTCATGCCACCGCATTGGTCATAAGTCCGATGTGTGCCCCCACGGCACAAAAAGATGCGGCAACTGTGGACACATTCATGGAGACGCAGAAGGCTGCGAATTGCTGCCGAAATGTTTCAACTGCGGGGGCCCGCACGTTGCAACTAGCAACAATTGCCCCAAAAGACAGATACCGGCAAGGCGTCCACAGCCGAGAAAATTACTAACACCAAGGCCCTTTTTGAACGGCCCTCCGCCACCACCGAGAGCATCGAACCGTGGAACTGAAGACAGTTCCAAGCCTCAAACAGGGGTCTGGGCTGCTCCCCTCAGGCTAGGACTAAACAGGCAAGCACCCGATCCGGCGTCAATTGAGACAACTCTATATCACGACGAACCGACTGCGATGGCGACACAAATGCTACAGAACAGCAGCGTCACGCAGAAAATGGCGTCACTGGATCAAAGAGTGAGAAAAATGGAAAATACACTGGACTGCATTCTGCAAGCCCTCCATGCTATGAACCGAGCAAGAAATACATAGGACCCGTACGCAAAGTTCTAAAAGTAAAAAGACTCCATGGGTCTTACAGTGGAATTGCCGAACCTTCCGACAAAAGCAAGCAGAATTCAAGGAAAGACTGGACAAAATGGGTGACAACAAACCGCTTATCATCCTGCTGCAAGAAACAAAAACCGACTCGATCAAAATTAGGGGTTACAACACCTATACGCAAACCACCGCCAACACCGACCGTGATACACCAGAGAACCCCATGCCTACAGTAACAACGCTGATAAGTAAGGATATCTCCCAGGCACAACTCATGACGCAACATCTCTGCAACAACACGCAGGAAGTTGTGGGTGTCAAAGTACGAATAGGGGGTAAGGAATGTAGAATCTTTAATATCTATATCAGACCGCACAGACGGGAAGGAAATGACATGTCATGGTTAGATGACGTGAAACACGGCAATATTCCTACGCTGGTGGCCGGCGATTTCAACGCCCAACACACAACATGGGGATATAAGCGAGAAAACCAACGCGGAAAAAGCCTCAACAGCAAGTGTAAACAGCTAGGGCTTCTTCTCAGGAATGAGCCGGATTCACCAACCAGACTAGGACTCAACCCAAGGGAAGCGGATACAACACCGGACTTAACATGGACAACCAGGAACCTAAGGGTGACCTGGAACACAAAGCCGGACCCCATGGGAAGCGACCACCTTCCAATCAGTATCAAATTGGACATCAGCGTGGGTGCGAGAAAGAAGGTCCACTTCATTAGATGGGATAGGTTTCGAATACTGCTAGGAGAGAGCAGCAGAGAAGACCTAACACGCAGAATACAGTTGGCCATGGCCGGCGCAAAAGAAGAGTACCGAATACGAGAAGACGCACCCGCGCCAGACCTGCATTTACTTAACCTATGGGCCAGTCGCCTTCAAGCCTTACAACGGTACAGGAAAAAGAAACGAGACGAAAAACTCAAAATCAAGCTCAATCTTGCTACGGCTCGAGCAAAAAGGTACACACTGGAGCTTAGTCGGCTAAAATGGCAAACGCACTGTGGATCTTTCAACGAAAAGACGGGGCTAGGAAAAGCATGGCGCACGTACAAAGGGATGTGCGGGAAGACTAAAAGCAAAGGGATGGGAGCCAACCTGGCTCTCAAACTTGGAATATCAGAAGCTGAGTTAGCAATTCAAGCTGGAAACAGCTTCTTCCCGCAGCCCACCACTTCCCCCCCAAGCACCTGCTACGAAAGATCGCAAACGGACGACCAAGCACCAGAAGACGCTCCTTTTAACAAAGGGAAACTGCTGGCGGCCATAGCCACAGCCAAATGCAACACAGCACCGGGACCCGACCATGTAACTATTGCTGCTATAAATAACCTCCCAGAAAAAGAACAGGCGGAACTTTTGGAATGGTACAATCAATTTTGGGAACAAGGCACCCTACCCAGAGAGTGGAAACACTCCACAGTAATTCCGATACCCAAACCCGGCAAGCCAGCCAACGATATCGGAAACCTAAGACCGATTTCTCTCACCTCTAACCTGTGTAAAATAATGGAGAGAATGGTTTTAGCCCGTATTACATGGCTCCTGGAAACACAAAGTAGACTGCACCCTATGCAAACAGGATTTAGGCAAGGCCTCTCAACGCAGGACAGCTTGGCCATGATACACCGAGACATAACATCTACTCCCCCAAAAGGACAACCCCGTACCATCGTGGCAATTGACATTAAAAAAGCATTTGACTCCATACCGCATGAAACGGTCATAAAAGCGGCCGAAAAAAGGGGCATCCGAGGCAGACTGCTGAATTTTATAAAGTCCTTTTTGCAGGACAGGACTTACAGTGTTCACATGGGCAGCACCAATGGACCGATCTCAAATAATGCGATTGGAGTACCCCAGGGTGCCGTTATCTCCCCCAAGTTGTTCAACATGGCCATGACGGACCTCGCTCTAGCACTGGAGAAAAATGCGGCAGAAGTAAATTTCACAATCTATGCTGACGATATTTCTATCTGGACGGCAACAGGGGAAGCTAAAACACAAAAGGAACTCTTGCAAAAAGCACTTGACATCACAGTTGGGTTCCTTAAGGAAACCGGGATGAAGATCTCGGTTGAAAAGACAAACTACTTGGTTGTTGCAAACAAAAAAGCCAGGCAGCAGAACATCGGTGACACCATCTGCCTCCAGATTGAAGGAACGAGGGTCGAGAGAAAGCCCAGCATAAAAATTCTTGGACTAACCTTTGATGAAACCGGAGGCGCTCATAACTGGGTAAAACAAACGCAGTCTCATTGGAAACAGGGACTCAGTTTGATAAAGAGAACGGCTAACAAGGCGTGGGGAGCAAACGAGAGTGCCTTGAAGAATATGATACGAGCACTGCTCATTACCAGAGTCATGTACGGGTTAAATTTCCTGCGGCTAACAAGAACCCAGATAAGAAAGCTGGAGATACTTAACCATTCAGCCATGAGAGTGGTTACTGGGCTGCCCAAGTACACCAGACTTACGGATTTAAGAAGCGCCGCTCAGATGAACTCCCTCGAGGATATTGCAAATGAAGCGAGGAGAAGTCAACTCGACAGACTCGAAAGATCACCCGCCGGCCTTATCATCCTCCAAATGCTCGGAAAGACACCACAACAAAGCCTCCACATCGCATCACCGAACCCTCCCTGGGAGGATGAGGCGGTGGTGGACCTGAAACCCACACCGAAGAATCAAAACAGGACCCAACCAAAACGCAGGGAAAGCAATGCAAAACGCCACAGGAAAGAAGTGGAGGCGATTCTTAAAATGGGAACCGCGGAAGTAATTTACACCGACGCCGCGAGGAACGAGGACGGAACCACGGCCATAGCAATGCACTCAGCGGGCACCGGCGAATCAAAAAGCAAATACCTGCTCAATAGCAGCAGCACAAAAACTGCTGAACTATTGGCTGTACACTGGGCTCTTGAAGAGCAGGTTCAGTGCAATCCGGCCGCACACATGTACGTCTACACAGACTCCAGCGAAGCAGTCAAGGCGTGCAGAAGGACAGATTGTAGGAATAAGATTGCGAAAGACATTAAACATACAGCTAAGATCCTTCGCCAAAATGGAGGCAGTTTGCACATCGCATGGATCCCAGGACACCAGGGAATCCCGGGAAACGAGGAGGCCCACGAGACCGCGCGGATTGAGCTACAAGCATCCCACGCCGCATCAGGTCACGAGGGCTCCCCCGTCACAACCCAACCAGAAGATCTGGACCTCGATGAACTGAAAGAGGCAAGTAGAACAGCTCGGAAACAACGACTGGCATCGCTGCTGCCAGAAGAGGCTTACCCTCTTCCATCCAACTACTCAAGGTGGGGGAGGGTATGCATTCGACGCATCGCCACCAACACAGCCCTAACACCTGTGCTGAGAAGGAAATTTTATAGGTCACGCGACGAAGACGACCCTAATCCCGACTGCAACTGCAAGACTTGCAAAACCTCGGCTACTTGTAAACATCTAATATGGGACTGCGAAGCAAACAAACAGCTAAGACAAGACGCACTCCTCAGCATTCCGGAAGACGCACGACCTGAAACATACGAAGTGTGGGTAACCCCCCTGAAAGAAAACGCAAACAGGATTAAGATCCTGGACTCTTTACTCACATACCTTAAGGCAGTGAACTTCACACACCTCATCTAACTCCCCTTTCCTCCTCACACCCTTCATCTCTTCCTAATCATCCCGTCACACCAGATGACTTCAGTCAAGAGGTGTGGCGGACCCCAATCATTGTTAATAAACGTTTTCTGATCTGATCTGTGTGAATAAGCCTCAAGCTCCGCTTTGCGCTAAGCGGCGTTGGTGCAACCGGCCCTTAGAGATGGCAGGCATGCTATGTGCTGCCTACCATTGCAAGAACAAGTTTGTGCGATGTGGTGGAAAATCTTTCTTCTGCTTCCTGCGTCAACCTACGGACACCTACGTCAACAAGTACTTGAATGCACTTTTAAACTGCTTCGTCAAGCGAGCGAACGAACAACCCGCCAAAGTCACTGGAGAAAGAAATTCGAAAGCAAAAAAAAGTACTCACTGCTAGCACATATAGAAGATTGCTGCCTGCGACCAAAACATTTCTGCGACTCTTTTTTACCAAGCACTGTGAGCCCCCCCCCCCCCCCCCCCCCCCCCTTCCCCCCTGCACTACGTTATATATATTTCCCCAGTTTCGTTTTTAGTTCGTACCTACGCCGCGAAAGCAAATAAAGAAATGTACAACAAGCAGCTGAAAAAAAAGGGACGCTTTCTTCTTTTTTCATTAGTTTCGTCTGTTGCTTCCGCTTTGTTTGTCGTGAACTCAACACGGGTGGCGACCACCAGTTATTAATTTGCTGCTTTCCATTTTTCTTTGTTTTTTTTCTATAAGCGCCGCAACGATCGTCGTCGTTGAAATAGTTTTTTTGCTAGCTTCTTTGTTTTATTCGCCGTTCGCTATCTTTCCTGTTTCTTTTTATTTTCGTCGGGAATGGCGGCACCATTTTTTTTCTGCAAAGTTCGGTAAGTTAACGAGAAAAGAGTCAAAGTACAGGCTAGCTGGTGGAAGTCAACCATTTCGTCGTTTACCCTGAGACTGGTTTTTTTTTTGAAGAGCAGAAGTAACAGAAAAAACAGACAGGTCTCAAAATTTTGAGACCTGTCTGTTTTTTCTGTTACTTCTGCTCTTCAAAAAAACCCCCAGTCTCCGGGTAAACGACGAAATGGATTCGATAAGTGTTTGCACGGTCATTTTTATCCTTACTTTTTGTTTTGTTTTTATGTTCCAGCAGCTCGTGCGCTTGCTCTGGTAATGTTAACATGTCGTTTTTGCATGTTTTAATGATTACGACGTAGTTCGAGTAGCTAACCGCCTTTTTTCCGCTTCCCAGACGCGTTTCAAACGCGTGTGATCCCCCGAGAGGCGTTTGAGACCGCTAAATAAACTGCTCTATTTTTGTTTAGGCGCGCGTTGTTATTCGATTGTCGTTGCAGTTGCGATCAGTGGATTCCGCTTTGCAAGCGGACTGACCGTAATAAAATGTTTCTGCTGTTAGGGTGACGAAACGGGGCTCGTAAAGCTCGAGGACGTCGCGGAGCCTATACTTCTCCATTGCGTCGACTGCTTCCGTAGACTCCGAGTCCGCTAGAGGCGCCACTGTCACGTTCGCCGCCGCTCCTATGGGTTTTCAGAGGAGTTTCCAGTATTGGCGAAGTTATATCGTATTTGCTGCAGGTCTGTTATTATACTGGATTGAGACCGAAGGTGGGAGCTCCTGGCGTCGCCATGTGAACCAGTTGCGCAGGAGGCCAGTGACAGCCTCAGCAGATGACTTGGAAGTTAATCTTTCCAGGAAAGAGAAGTAAGTACCCGTGCTTTACCAGAAGAAGTCCTCGATGCGCCTTGACATCTTCCCGGCCATGCAGAGCTACATATCGCCCTACCTATCTCGACGACTCTGCGTCTTAGTCTAGTAGCATTTAGTGTAATATATGCACCTACAAGGTGCAGCTGCTTATATATGCGACAAAGACGACGAGCAGAACTGACTGCCTTCCTTCAGCAATGTACTGTCCAGACCATCCTGACCTCTGTAAATAGCTTTAACTGTTCATATATGTACCTAACACTAATGCCTGCCCATTTCAAAACCACGACCAACTGTAATCCTGACCTGCCGACAGAAGGGCCCCCTATGGGACCAGCTGTTGCCGGCGGAGTGCCTGGTTTGTCCGTTAAGGGCGCGCGGTAAAGGTTTTTCCGATCCCACACGCAGCTTACAGCCTGCCTTCCCTGCGGCCTACCACCCCTGCCACTAGCTGATTACCGCTCTTCCTTCCCTTACGCAGGTATCCACCTCGCCGCAGAGCGGCGCCAGCGGCGGGACCAACCGTTTTCGCTCGTAGCGGGACCATAAACGTTTTTCAATGTTGATCTAATCGCCTCTGTCTGACTGATTAGGGGGCGAGGGGGCGGTACCAGGAGGTAGAACGAGATTGTACTACAGCACCAAAGTGTTGTAGTACAATAAATAACTCTAAACATGAAACCTATTATGTTCCGTCGCATATTCATATTGAAGCTGTGTTAATAAGTACGCGCGTGTTGGACCCACGCCTTTCTGCAATTGGCGCGCGGCAATTACTATAACGGCAGCTGGCGCCCCTAGTGGCAAAATATTTCACACGCGCAGTGGCGAAATCGCAGTAGGAGTATGGTGCCTGGAACGCGTCTCCGACTGGTGTGTTTACCGCGGCCAAAAAAGTGGTCCCTCGATTTCCGCCTGATGACGTCATAGAAGTGTCATGCTGTCGCCGGTCGCGACCCTGGCGGCGTCCCAACAGCTGTGGTGTATGTAGCAGATGCCTGTTCTGCTGCACGTCGCTTTTTACTGTGACAGTTCACGGAAGCTCGAGCAGCCGGAGTTGGGACGCCTGGGATGCCTAAAGGGACGCCGCGACGACAGCGACACTCGCGTTCGCTCGAGCTTTTCGCCAGCATTTCTACGGTCAACCGCCAGGATCGTGACAGGCAACAGCATGACACTGGCGTCATTTGTTGCCACATCGGGACCACTTTTGATGTATGGGCGAGATAGGACGCTAAACACACCAGGCACCATAGTAGGAGAGCTATTCCGCGGACAGGTCAGGACCAGATAACGCAGCCGCGACTTGCGCGCCTCAGATTGACGTGCGGATATTTTAGGAAGCATAAAGACCTTTAGCTGGTGCCATGCACTCATAGCGTTACGAAACGCCGCGGATTTTGTGTGTACTAAACACCGCGCACTGCCGCTCTCGTCTGTCGGCAGGTCAGGATCACAGTAGGTCCGTTCGATTCGCCTGAACTGGCTGAACTAGTTCAGCAGTGCAGGAACTGGGGCATTCGATTCAACCGGAAGTTGCACGGCCGCTGCACCGGCGCGTTCGATTCATCCCAGTCCTGAACGAGTTCAGACCCAGTTCCTCAAAATCTTGCACCGGCTCCGGAGTCAGTTCAGCGTCGGTGCAGAAGCAGACGAAAAGAGCAGACGGCGACAGTAGATGACACCCCTCGTCTTTCTCTGCTCGCGGTACCATTTTTCGCAGCTCTTGCTCAAATGTCTGCGATGTTTAACAATAACGCCGATACGGAGGTTGCATTTCCTCTCATTCATGATAATAACGTACCCTCGGTGGACGCGGAATTGAGATCATAATTGAGGGTAGGAATTTGCTTGATTATGATATTCTGAAAGCATTTTAGGCACCTGCTCACGTAGGTAGGTTTGCTAAAAACTAAACAAATCTGGAGCTCACCTTAGTGAAGGCTGATACCAAAACTACTTTAACCTCTTCTTTTCTTCCTGAGGCCTATACTTCGTCTCACCTTAAAGGAGCTGTGCAACGATATTTAATTGGAATGTTTTTCTCTCTACACGAGCTTACTGGCACACCTGGGACTCAAGGATACTCACACGCAACGCCACTGGCCAAGAAACTCCTTTGTTGCGGTGTAATTTCAAGGACAAAAGCCATCATTTTCATTCAATCTCTCCTTTGCAAATTTTGATGACGTAACTCGGGGATCGCAGTACACCCAAGTGACGATATTTGAATGCGGTTCATAGATTGGACCCGAGCATTGCGTGGGCACTCGACTTGGGCTCGTGACAATTGCTAGCTCGAGAAGCATTCGGGTTGTGACCCGTGTCCAATCGCTGCAACGACGACAACAGCCGAGCCATAACAATGTCTGGAACTCACCGCGTGTCCTGCGCTTTGCCAACCCTAGCGCGTGGCTATGATCAACACTGGCGGCATATAATCGGCTCCAGATCACGTGGCCGCTTGTTCTGGCTGCGAGTTGAGGGGGTGAACGCTGCTCGTTTCTCTTAAATTTTTTTCTGGGACTTCTATTGCGTGGGGTGAAAAACGAACGCGTGTTTCATAGGTCATTAACGTTAGGGATCCGTTTTAAGCGGTATTTGTGCACAGTACAAAAATTGTTGCATCGCTCCTTTAAGGCTGATTCACATATCAGTGTTGGTTACGTTTGGAAGCAACCGAAACAGCCATAACGACAAAGTCGCCGGGGCAAGTCTTGCCGTACACAGCATGGCAAGCGATTCAAGGAATAGCTTCACGAAGCGACCCTTGATCACAATTGTTGCGGTGTTTTGGTCGTTACGATTGTTTCAGTCCCGTGCAAACGCAACCGTTGCAAATCTGTTTAACTCTGAAAGTGCGAGCTAGTTGCTTCGGATGAAATCTAGGCGGCTAGATGAGAGCGCGCGCAGCGAGTTCTCCAGTCCACGAACTACTCTTTATCTACGACCACATCACCTGAGCGCTTCCTATGTAAGAGCCTGCTCCCGGCTGTATCTGTGTATGTATGTATGTATATTTGCGGCACACTCTCTTTGTATTGAGAGTCTTTTAAGACACGCCAATAAAAGCAAGAAAAGAAAAACGAAATAAAAAAGACAACAACGAAAGAGAAGTGGTTAGCACGAGTGTCCAAAGTTCATCAACCGTCACTTTCGCACAGTCAAAGTTAATCAGTTCACATGACACCGTCGTTTTAAGTGAGTGTTTGCCCTTCCAGCCAAAAGTAAGGCAGCGGCTATTGGCCATCTTGGTCACCTTGGTCATCTTGGTCACGCCCCCGATTTTTCAGTCAAGTCTGCCACCATGCCTCGAGCCTCCGCTTGGAGCATACTACATGGGTGTGTTCGTTGGTGAAACCAAGTGCCTGCTCCAAGCGGGCACCCACGGCAGGCGGTGGGTGTAGTGCCCTGCACGCTAGCAGCAAGTGGCCGGTTGTCTGTACGCCCGCTCCACACGTACTGCATACCGTTTCGGTCACACTGCTATCCTACTTGCTTCGGTATAGGCGGATACGTAGGGCACCACCATGGGCCTCAATAAGCAGTCAACTGCTCAGCGTGTTCCCGCAGAAAGTCACCGGGGCAATATCCGTCTTCAGAGACGCGTACACGTGCATGGAAGGGTGTTGTAGCATGCCGCTCATCCAACGGTCCCTCTCAACCCTCTTCCCTTCCTCCCGCACTGTGCTCATCCACTCCTTTTCTGTTTGAGGTTCAGTGGCCAAGCTGAAGATCTTAAGCTTTGTCCCAAGACGAGTGACTCGCTTCCTCTACGTCGAGTTGATATGCTTCAGGTGAATGTACATAAGAACTCGCCTAGCCCACCGGTATCCGTCCATGTACCGGAGACGTGTTTGGTACTGAAGCTGGCTGTTGGCCTTCCGCGCTTTAAGGAAGACCAGCCGACGTCGCCTTCTACCGGTTCATTGGCTACTTGTCCATGACACTCTAGTGCCTGTCGTCCTACCTCCCTTTGGCGCCGCTCGAGATATGTGCGTAGCTCACTAGGAACACGTATGGCTGCGTTTCCAAAAGTCAGCCCGGACGCAGCCACAGCCTTCCAAAATTCTCGGGTGAAAATGTACCGGTCACAGCTCCATAGGCTCCGCCTTCGCAGTATGTTCCGCTTACTAACTGAGGACTTCCTGAAGCCCTCAATGTGCTCAGTCAAGTAGTCCTTTTTAGCCGAGAGTGTTACTCCGAGGTACCTGTACTCGGTGTGAAGACGTATGGCTGAGCCTTGCAGGATGAGCGATCCAAGATTGCACACCTCGCCAGAAAAATGACTGTCCTTGACTTGCCAAGATTGAAGCGTAGTCGGAGGTGTTCCGCTGCAGTTTCACAGGCGACTAGCAACCTCCTCATGTCTTCTACACTGTCGGCCATCAGCACGAGGTCATCAGCATTGGCAAGGCCAGGGAGTCGCCACGCTACAATATCACCATGTTGACGGTGTTCAAGTGTGAAACCAATGCCAGTGTCTTCAATGGCCTTTTCCATTCTAGAGGCATATGGCATATATAGCGTCGGCGACAACGGACAGCCCTGTCGTAAACCTTTTCTAACTATGACCTCGACTGATGTCACACCATTGAAGGATGTCGTCACAAAATTGCCGTCGTATAGCCGACGGATTAACCTCACCCATGTTGGGGACACATTAAGGTGTCTCAGCCTTTCCAGTAGCATTATGTGAGGGACGCAATCATAAGCTTTAGCTATGTCCAGAAAGCAGCATATCAGGGGTCGCCTCTCCGCTCGCGCTATCTCTAAGCTTTGGGTCAATGTAAACGGGCTATCGTCCAAACCGCCGGCCAACTTGGAACCCGTTTTGCAGTTCCGTAAACACGCCGGCTCCCTCAGCCCATGCTGTGATCCGCCAGTTCATGATAGTCGCGAATGCCGCAGTGCCGCCGTTCAACCGCGCGAGAGCGCGTGCGACCATTACTCTTCCCACGATGGTGGTGTTGTCACTCGTGAAATTAGGTAGCGGTGGATCTTTGATATACGGGCCTCCTGCTGACACGCTCTCATTACCGTGGAAATCCTGTGTCGTCGCAAAACGATTGTGAAGGTGTTCATCCAAGAGAGCTGTAACGTTGTGCACTACACCTTCAGTTTTGGCATTGATCATTTGGGGAGAATTATCTGTTCCATCTAGTGTTCCAAAATAGCGACAGAACTTCTTTCCAGCTCTTTTGTAACCCTTCCTGATATTTGTCATCACCTTGCAATCATGTATCTGTTTTTTCTCCTCGACGATAGAATGTGTAATTGCCTTCAGCTTCTGGTATTCCTCCCAGAGTCGCAGAGTCTCCGGTGCTTTTCCAAGCGTCCGCAGCACCTGGCGATAGCCTCGGCTAGCGTCTTGCCTGCGTTGGATGGATCTCCGGATTTCAGCATCCCACCACGATACAAGCCGTCTTTTTCCGCTTGAGCCTGTTGTAATCGACCGTGCGTTGACTGTCTGCCGAAGCGCATTGGCATAGTCATTATAGAGGAGGGCATTTATGCGCTTGTAACTTTCTTCGAACTCCTGATATAGTGCCTACATATCACATTCACGTAATTGAAACGCTATTTTACGTTTTGGCCGGCTGCGGTGTCGTTGGATTGCGCCAAAATGAAGTCTGGCGCTGTTATGATCGCTGTCAATACTCCACTCTCCATCTTCATCTACAGTTATTTTTTGAAGACGACGTGCGAGCCTCTTTGATGTCAGGGCGTAGTCAGTACATGTTTGTCGGTCCCGGGCCATCCATGTGTGTTGCCCCTCACATTCCTCTCTGAGGTTTAGAATCTCCAGGTCGAACTCCTCCGACAGCTGTGTCAGCATTCGGCCATTGTCGTCCTCACGACCGTCAATCTCAACCAGATGGCCATTAAAGTCCCCCATAACTAACACAAACAATCTTTGATCAGCAACCCCGAACAACGAAAAGCCTTGTTCCCGGAGTACTACATAGAGCTGAGTCCATTTTCGTTGACGCCTCGCACTACTCTAATTAAAAAAAAAAAAAAAAAAAAAGAACAAGAAAAAACGACAGCATTGTTTTTTTTCCGTAGTTGCCCTTGCTGCCGCCGCGCCAGAAACTCGGTCAACATTCCCGCTGAAGCTGCATGGCTGCCTGTTGCTGTCGGACCAGTTGGTTCACAAAGTGCGTCAGCTCTTGCGATGGGGCACATGTGGGGTGCTGAAGGCATCCGGCCATCAAGTCGTTTAGCATTGGGCTGCACACAGGAAAGGTCTGTCTCGCAGTAGCCCCTAGAGCAAACGTTCCTTCCTGACTGCCTGTCCTCGATGGGAGTATTCCACACCTTTGTCCTTGAAGATGTCCGTTGGATGGTATGATGAGTGGGGGCACCCATATTGCGTGCAGAGGTGACGACTGTAGTGGATGGTCCCTCTGACGTTGTGGAGAATACACAGGACCGGGAAAGTTCGGCACCGGCTGCTGTACAGTCTTCATTGATATCAAAGGCGTGTTCACCACCCGGTGTTCTCCACTCGTTCTGGGACCAGATGAAAGACCTGGGAGGTCGTGAGCGTGTGCTTGTTTTCTGCCTCTTGCCAGTTTACTACTGTGGGATGCGTCCCGTATCGTCCCCCGTTGCTCCCAGCATGGCCGCTGAAATTGTCCGTTCTTTGCGGTCCTAAAAAATGAGTCACCAATGCACCCACTCAGTCGGTAAAGCCCGGTTCAAACAGACCCGGACTGCAAACCCGGGCGCCGGAACCCGTAGTGACGTCAGCGCTCCCTCCGTACGGGCGGTGACGTAAATACGGCTTCCGGCACCCGGATTGAAGAGTTGAACTTTTTTCAGCTTTCTCTTGCCCGGGTCGTGACGTAGGTTTCCGTATTTTCTCCGCGGCGAATCAGCGCGGCGCGCTTCCCTCCTCCGCCCTCCTTGCCACCGGCGTTCACGTTGTTCCGCGTGCGAATGCCTCAGTCGCTCCGTGCTTGCTTGCAAGAAAGGCTCCGGCCATGAACTTCTCGCCCGTCTCCGACGTGAGGAAAGCAACTGAGGCTGCAAAGAAGAGTGCCGCTGCGTTTGCCGTACCCGAGAAAGCCTATGGACTAGTGAGCTAGTTCAGCGGTACCCCTGGATGTACGACAGGTATCCTAGCGACCACAAGGACCGGGACAAGTGAAAGAACTCGATACTGCTTTTAATAATTTATTGACACGGTTTCGGAGACACGGGAGGTGGTTGCAACCCGGTGAAACAACATCTTCAATGCAAATATCAGTAGCGTTTAGAAAGGCCGTTTGTAGAGGCAGGCAGTGGTTGGCTTGCTGGCTGCAAGGAGACCGGAAAGGCAGTGGGATGTTATTAGTAAGCAAATGTGCTAAGCTTCCAGCTTTGAGGGCATGCTTGTTCACTACAATTATAATAAAGCAACTCATTTGTTCATTTTCTTTTTTTATACACAATGTTTTACCAGCCTCGGGCACTCTGCGACCGACAAAATCTCCTCCCCCCCCCCGAAACAAAATCCTGGCTACGTGCCTAGCTGCAACTATTGTGCGTGCGAGCTACATCCGACACTTAAGAAAAGGTTAAAAAGGTCAACGACACCGGTACGCGCTGCAGACCAGTTTTTAGGCAGTACTGTACGACTGCTACCCTAGGGTCTTTAACACCCGTCACGCAGTAGTGAAACACGAAGGTCTACTGGTACGATGCTCATCCAGATCGAAACGGGCAGGGGTGGGGATTGAACCCAACATCCCTGGGTTCTGCAGCGCGAGCTTTCGTGCAGAAAGCTTGTAAGCACACATCCTAGCTAGCACAAAGGACAAGGAAGCACAACGGGCTTCCCTCATACATGCACTCAAAGGAGCACAACACCGTGACCAGATTTTGTGGACCAAGAGAGTGTGTCGTACGAGCTGCACATGTGCATGCCATTGCTATTTTTTATAGCACAGACGCAGTAAAATTTGACAAGCATGTGACTGTTACGAAAGCTGCTCTCGTGGTCCTGCCGCGTGCTTTCACTGCGGGAGCGCACGCTCCAGGTGAGTATTCCTGCGAGCGACGCGCGGGCCCATGTGGAACGCCACTTGGTATATAACATGAAAATGATCTAAAATAAAAAGCAGCACACCCTACCTTGCTCGTGACATTCGGAAGCACTCAAAGAATTCCCGGCCGTCGGGGTCTTCGAACATCTGTCTCGCAACACTGTAGGACTGTAGTCTCACGATGGTGGCATACTCGTCGAGCATTTTTCGAGGCTTCAGGAGCTCGCGGACGGCCTTTCGCTTCTTCTTTTTCTTCACGCTCCGTAGGTACTGCTCACACGCAGCCGCGAAAGTAGTCAGCCGACGCCAGTTGATAGTTCTTGCATTTGTGACGCACCTCACTACACAAAGGTTCATAAGTGAGGCAATTCGAGCTTCGTAGCCAGGATCCTGCCGAGACGTCGCCATCACGAAACAAAGCGAGTGCCGCGGTGCCGCCGGTGCCGCTCTAGACGGAGCGCGTCGCGCGCCCGGGCTACAGGCACCATACCCGGGCTGCCCGGGCGACGACCCGGCTTGACGACAGCCGCTGATTGGTTGCCTGGGGAGCCGCCGTGACGTCAGCTACCGTATGCGGAGACCCGTGTCGCGCGCCGTTCAAACCAAACCGTGACGTCAGCGCCCGTAAACGGGAGCCGGAAGTGATTACGTCAGTACGGATTCCGGCTCCCGGGTTCCGTATTCCCAGTCTGTTTGAACCGCCCTTAACCAGCTGGCTACCTTCTGTGCGGTAGTGAAGCCCGTCCTTTTGCATTGCTGGGGTGCTGGCCAGTTCTCGGCTGGGTCGATAAAACTTGTTAAGCTTTGCACTCAGGAACATGGTCGTAGCGCGTAGTTCCTTTTCCCTGCCGTCTATTTTAGGTACTGAGCAGATGGCTAGTGATGCGTTACGTTTGACCCACTGAAGCCTCAGAGGCTCTATCATTGGGTCAGGTTGCTCGCTCATTCAACCCCACGTGCATTATATACATGCGTGGTACATTCCTCGCGGTTTCCTCATATGCTTCGATAATTTTATGCACTACCTCAGTTGTGGCTCCCCTGTGCGTTATAAACTCCATGCTTTGAAGTGCTTCGACTTCCTCGATGAGAGCTCGAGCTATCCGCAGGACGTTCCCATCTCCGGCGGTTATCACTTTCCGTGTGATCTCTCGTGGCGGTCGGATTTGAACACCCTCACGCGCCAGCTTCTTTGCAGCCACGGGCACGTGAATCTCCTGAATGGACATGTGTGTGACTCCACTTAAAAATTTGCTTGGGACTTCGTCACCCGGCGTGTCAGTGTGCGCTGTCACATTACCGGTGTTATTCATGGCACTACAGGCATCCTGTGGACGGTCATCCTGTAGTTCGTTTCCTTGCTTGTCTACTCGAGCCTTCGTCGCATCGCTCAATGTCATCGCACTCTGGTGCAGATCTGTTTCACCACTGATCTGGTTTTTCCCTTCAGATTCTAATGGTGCGCTGCTTGTCCCATCTTCAATAACCATGGACTCTCCTGTCTGTACAGCTACTACTGCATGTCCTTGAAGCGCTGTCACTAGTGTTTGCAGTGCTTCGTTCTTCTTCGCCACCTCATTTATCGGGCATTCAGATGTCGATATCCTTCAAGCCACTTCAGACAGCCTGCGCCCGTCCGTTGCTCCGTCTAGGCTAGAGCCACTAAATAAGCTGCGCTTAGAGTATCGGCACTCCGTTCCCCGACAGTGTTGTGGGCGCCCCCATTTTGGCTCGTATGCAGAACAGACGCAACGGCCGATCGTCATGATTCAAAAGTGCGACTTCCTCAGCATTAGATTCGGTGTTAGGAAGGTCATGTAATACTGCTTTGCTCTGTCCCGAACGGTTTAAACATTTGTGGAGGGCGGAAAAGCATTTCCCGTGATTTCAGATAAAGGTTCAGATAACTGGCAACCATGATTTTAAGCCACAATATGGCCAAGTGTCGTTACTCTGAAGCGTAGCTTATTTAGTGGCACTAGTCTAGGCGTGTTGACATGGCACCTATCTGAGACTCTAGTCCCTCGAGCGTTTTTTCGTGTGCATCCCTCATTTTGTACATCTCGGCGCATACCTTGCTTGCGAGAAGACATCTTTGATTCGTGTTGCGTCTGCCATTAGCTTTAATGACCCGCGGTTTACAATATTATTGGTGTCATCAACAGCTGCGGCAGGGTCTTTAGCAGCCGCTGCAATGTCGGTACTCTTCACGGTGGCTTGGGAAGTCCGAGCGGAGTCTGGCATCAAGACGTGCGTCCCGGTGCGAGTATCAGGGGTTGGCGTAGCACCCTGAGAGGGCTCATCGGCTGGCTGATTGGCGGCAGTACAGGCTACATGTACGTCAAACAATGTCATTGCTTTAGGCTGGCAGTGCCCACTGACCTGGGGTTCTGACGAGACCAGGTGCTGCACACTATAGGACATCGTGTTTACAGGCAGGAAGCCTGTGGTAGGAAGCAACGTAGGAGCTAACGGGCTGAGGGGCTACTTTTAGCGCCGCCTAGTGAGAGGCGTTTTCACAAGGCGGCAGAAAAACTCGGTCATCCTACCTCGTCGTTATCTGTTGTTACGTGCCATATGATCACGCTTTCTGATTACAGGAGCGTTCACTCTATAATTTTTTTCTCTATGTGCAGGATACTAAGGAAGCCCAATTTGTTAATTAGATTTTTCTTCTTAGAGTTTGCGCAGCCAACACCAGATGGTATTGGCTGCGCCCGCGCGCCGCCAACGGCTGCGTATTTTCAGCCGTGATTTGATGTCCAGGGGGCGTGGGCAATGACGTCACGGACGTCAAAATAACGGCAATTCGACGACTAGGATGTCAGAATATTATTAACTGTTAATTTGACGTATACAGCACGATTTATTTTGAATGCCGCCGACTGCATTTTGAACTGTCGGTCGCTCGGCCTGTGTGTGGTCAGGTGCTCGGTGGTGTCCGCGCTGGTGTGTGTTGTCGACATGCCGCCTGTGCTCGCCGCGTTCTCAGAAACATCAAGGTGAGCGTTTTCAGTTTTCAAATTTCAACCGGTGCCGTCCGTCACTCATGTTGCAAATGAAGGTTACGTGTACTGAATGCGTCAGAGCCCAGCTGCAGTAATTTTGTACGCATTTTTCTGGAGCTGTACCTGTGTGCAATACGACGGATTATCACCCTTGCATTCAATCAAGCAAGGCAACATGGCGGGACGCACACATGCCCCTTTTTGCGTGTCTCCGTCTTCTTCTATGCCGGGTGAGCCTTCGCAGGAGTGCTTCCGTCGTCAACAGTGTCGACAGAGCGTGAAAATCGGGTGGCCTGATTGTGTTGAGTAACAGCTTTTCCAAGCATCACTGTCTGTAAAGGCGAACTGTCGTGGTGGGCAGGCGTTAGGCCTATAACGGCCGGCTTTTTAAAAATTTCTTCTCATCGGCGTTTACGTGCCCTCCAATTCTGGTCCGTGGCCCACCTGCCCTCGTTGCTCCCGGACGGTGTATGAGTATGACCACGTGGGCGCACTTCAATGTGACGGTTGAGACTTCTGGCCACACCGTAAATTTGAGAACGTATCCTTTGCGTCGTATCGCCACTTCGGCTCATCATCGTCAGACACCGCAAATGTGAGAACGTGTCCTTTGTGTCGTATCGCCACTTCGCCTCATCATCGCCAGAGTGGCTTTGTGCTGCATGCCAACTTCCGCCCCTCGCCGACGACTTGTTCCCGTCCGAGCAGAGCCGAGTCGCGAATTCCAACACCAGCTCCTCCGAACAACCGGCAGTGCAGGCTTCCCTTGTGACCATCGTCTCCCCACCGCTTCCCTCTCCTCCGTCGGCGACGAAGAACACCAGTCTGGAAATATAGTTTTGAAATGCGCACTCGCTGAAAAACAAATGGCTTGACTTCCGCACTCTTCTCCTATCCTACACGGACACAGTATTTGCAGTTTGTGAAACATGGCTTGACCCCTCAACACCTGACGGGCTTCATGTGGATGTTGAAAATTTTACTATCTTCAGGAAGGACCGAGCCTCGAATGGAGCAGGTGTGCTGATGGCGGTACCCCACCACATGGCCTGCGGGAAGCGCCAGGACCTGGAGCATGAACACCTCAAGGCTGTATTCGTCGAGGTAAATCATCAGCGGGGAAAGGTGCTGATATGCTGTGTTTACTTGAAAAAAGTATTTAAGTTAGAGTACTAAATACTGACGTTCAAAAGTATTTGCAAGATACCAAGTTACTCCCAAAAGTATTTAAGATACAGCAACTTGAGTAGAGTATTTAAGTTACGTACAAGTCTGCTTAAAGTATTCCCAACTTGCTAAAGTGTATGGACCTCGAGAAGTAGGACAAGTGGTGATGTGACTTCGTCGTAATGCTCACCTCAGAAGACATTAAAGTCGTACGACGCGGGCGATGTAACGAAGACGCCACATGCGAGTTGTGATAGTTACACCCGGACGAGCGACCTGGCCGGACCGCCGCCACTCCGAGGTCAACTTGGATGGTGCTGCTACTGTGGACACAGCCCTCCACAGCATCAACCGCCTGGGTAATGATTCTCACTCGCTGGATATCTATTGGCGTTGAAGGAAAGGAATACTTCTACTCGCCTTAGGTTGTCCATTACGGAAGACAATGCGACTAGGAATCATTTGAGCTAATGGAAGTTTTCGCGAATCATATTTTAGTGAATAGGCTGTTTGTAGGCGGCTGCAGATGGGCTTTGGAACAGACTGCGTCACGGAAATTAATATAATGCCAAGCTCGAGCGTGCACCACTTAGGGCTTACCGCCAAAAGTTCAGCAGCGTAGGTTATTAAGTCATAGAGCCATTCGCTAATAAGAACGCCGCCATTTGCTAAAGTGTCATTCGATGAAACGTCGTGGTTTCGTTTGCGTTCGTTAAAACGTCGTTCGATCGAGTGGACGCCTCGCCCTTTCATTTATGAAAAGGATGCTCGGCGTCGTTTGCTTACCAGGCCGGTTTGCGGCCCCACGGGGGAAGCGCGCTCGCTTAGTGCCTACGTTGACGTTGCTCTCCCATGGCGTTTGGAGTCCGCTGAAAGGCAGCCTCTTCCGAATGAAGTTGTTGGCTTCATTCGGAAGAGGCTGCCTTTCATTCTCTGCGCGCTTGCGTCCACTTTCCAAATTGGATGACAAAAATGCGAAAACTAATAGATGAAATACTGTAAACGACTTATTTTTCGCGGACTCAATATTTCGCGATTTAGGTCAAAGCTTAAGTTTTGAAATAATTCGTGGGTTCTAAATTTTCGCGACTCGGTGGGATCCCCATATACATTCCAATGTGTTTGTGTGTTGTGCGCGGGACCTATTTTTGGCGAATTGTAGGTGATTCGCGAAATTCGCGAAGATTAGGTCTTCGCGAAAATTAACTCGCGTGCAATATATAGTTTTCACATGATGTCAGTCTGGTTGCCATGCCCAGGTACTAGGGGTCCAATTAATACAATAGAAAGTATTCTGCCTCACACTTCCGCGAGCGTTGCCAATCGTCATATACGTGCTGTTGAAGATTGGCCACACGTCCAAAGGACGCAATTTTTAGGTACCGAGTTACGTCAGTCGAAGCTATGTATTTTAGAACCTCCCCGAAAACTGTATGAACTGGTGTAACCGCAATGGATCAGCTTTCTATCTGCAATTGTAACTTGGCCCACAAAACAGTCAACGAAAATAAAAGCGTCAGGTCCAAGATGTATCGTTATTTTTATGTACTATTTGTTTAAACTTTAATTAATATTGAAGGCTATGGAGGGTCACTTGTGCGGGAACACCTGTTTGGGTGGGCCTTCGCCTCTCCGCAAAACTCGCAAGGCCTGCACGCTCTTTTTTCCTTTCCATTACGTGTAATGAAGTGATATAATGGTGACAGTTATTCAATCTACTGTCCGCCAAGCCAGATTCAGTATATGCATGAAGACAAACATATACACACATATATATATATAAAGATAAATGAATTTGGCTTGCCGTTAACAATATATTATAAGAGTCTGTCATTGCAGCAGCTTACTGTTCGCTTACAAGGTCTCCCGGCTCATTCTCAACTACGCGTTCACCTATATATGGATACAGAGTTTTTTTTAAGCTAAACGGAGTAACTGTTAAAAAAAGGAGATAATAGACACGTGGATGCCGTTTTCACTGAATATTTGTGAGGCTCGGCGCACATCAGATAAGGGGATAAACGTCACGGTATATTGACTAACTAACCAAATTCTTCTAATTTCTTTTTAATCAACAGTTTAATGGGACTAGTGCCAGTTATTGGTTTAAAGTGGATAATTATTAAAGGCTAACCCATTTCACAAAGTTTTCGAAAAAGCAACGAGCTTTCAAATATTCATCGTTAAAAGTTTGCCTTCCGTCGCTTCATTCAAAATTGCTCGCTGAAGGGCGCGCCTGAGAAGAGTGACGCATCCGCTTCGAGCCCTGCGTCGCTATTTCGGCTGCACGTCTTTGGTGAACGCGCCGGCGTCACGCTTCCAAGATCGTGACGGACACACAGACCGCGCATAACCAGGCGCGCTCTTCAGCGCGCGGTTTTAAATCAAGAGAAAAACCTCAAAATTGTAAGGATGAATATCACGAAGTTTGTTGTCTCTTCGCAAATCGCTTCAATTGGATTAGGGTTTATTAATAGTGGCCTTCAAAACTGCAATTGCGACATGACCAATTAAACGGTTTATTAAAAACTATTATAAAATTTTGGGTAATTAGGATATTTACGGTTATGTTCTCATCTAACGCACGCCGAGCCCCACGTATATACAAGATGACGGCCTCAACGTACCTATCACCGGATTTTTTTTTTAAATTCTGTTTGTTTGAAAAAAAAAGACGCCCTTTATTCATTTATAGAAATCTGTGCAGGAACGGTTGACTATATGCCTCCGTAATATTCAAGCGAAAACATGGTGCACAATTCAAGAAGCTGAACCATGAAAAAGACAGAAATCAATATCAATAATGAAAGTAGAGGTACTAAATGGGGTTTGACGACGTTGACAATTATCTGAGGAGCAAGTTTTCCAAGTACACTCGAATCACATTAATAAATGTATACTTGCTTCACAGATTTTTTTTTTTATTATTATTAGGGGCCTTCTGAACGCCTTATTCAGTCCGCAAAAGAGCTACTATTCTGTTCCTCCCAGATGGTGTTTTACCAGACGATCGGGCGGGATTGTAGATTTTGGAATTTTATACATCCGAACAAATGTAAGGCCGATAGTGATCAGTTCCATTGTCCCTATGCCTTTTAGGGAGACATGCCCATACTAACCGGAGGATCGCCAGGTCGTCGCATATATTTTGGACCGACAGCAAAAACCATCTTGTGCAGTGCAGACCCAATGGAGGTCATCCAACTCAACTCATTGTGTACCTTGGAGAGGGCTCTTGTTTTATGCATCCTTACATACTGCTTGAAAGACCTGACTTACCCAAGCTCCTTCGCCCAAATCCTTGGGCTCGTGTAATGTATTTAAAAGGTGTGGCAGGGTGTGAGTGTGCATGGGTGACTAAGAAACTGACTGGCGTGGACAAAAGCATTTCATATAGAATCTAAAAATTGGGCTGACCAGACAATGCTCCTTGCCCGCATTTGTTGTTGGTGCCATTTGTGTTTGTTTTTTGCATCTTTTATTATGCAGGGTGTCTCCAAAAAAAGTTTGGATGCTAAAATAGCCCGCAAAAATCAGAAACTTGACCGATCAAGTTGTAACTGCTTACAAAAATATGTTTTACTAGTCATCTTATTGTGTTTAAAGTTAATACCTCAAATTCGAAAACAAAATAAAACAAAAAAAACGAATTTTTGCATGTGTTTCAATGGCGGAGAAGGGGTTTGCTCACCTTTTCCGGAGGTGGCGTCTCCCTTTTCCGCCGTCGAAAAAACAAGTAAAAATCAGTTTTGCTTTTCTTCTTTTCCTTGTACACGGAGCTGATCTAGACTTCAAATTTTAGCACAGAAATGTGACCAGTGAAGGACATTAATGAGAGCAGCTACAACTTAATTCTTCAAGTTTCTGACTCTTGCGGGTTATTTTAGCGTGTAATATTTTTTTAGGGGACACCGTGTATTTTCGGGTATTTATTTTTAATAAAGCTATACCGTCATATGCGTTTGGAGAGTAAACATTTCGGGCTTAAATTTCGCACGAAGTTGAATATTAGTGCTTATGCCTAAGAAGTTCATGTTTCTTAGAACTCTTTGTGTAATCTGTCATTCAAGGCTGCAGTTTCATGATAAGTGTCAGTGTTTTGTAAATTGAAATGCTTCAGAAAATTGTTAGTAATGAGCTTAACTAAGATCGTCGCCAGTTGCACCACTAGTTCCTTTTTTTAGTATATGTTATTACTTCTACACGCTTCCAAATGGTATCATGCTATTGACAGCAGCACGGGTCCTTAAAAGACTTCACATCACATTTGCTTGAAAGTTAAACTTACAAGTTTCCATCCACTCAGTGTCTGCTTTGGAAGTGCAGCCAAGGATCCATTAAATGCACTCGTATGATCACTTCGCCCAAGGAGCACTCCAGCGCAAACACTTTTTTTACGAACAGCCTCAATACAAGGCGCTGGTCAAAATATATTTTTCATGAAAATGTAAGTTACTTTCGAGCAATATTTACGGCGCGGAACGCAGTTTTAACGGGCGGTCCTCCTCTTCACTTTTCTCTGTCGCACCTGTCTGCAGCAGCGGAGGACCTATGGTGATTGCAACTTGGAACCAATTGCACCGCGTACTAAAATGCGTCTTGCGCCGAAAATATTGCCCGAATTACATTTGTTTTTGTTTGTGGAAAATCCACCTTCTGACCTGTGCTTTCTATCTAAGCTGCTCGTAAAAAAAAGTTTTATGCTGATGTGGCTTTTTAATTAAACGAGATCTCACATATGTGGGTTTGGAATGCGTTCACGCTGACTGTGTGATAATCTTAGAACCAGGGCAGGAATTGTGAGATATTGCTGAGCATGTAACTTTTATGTGACGAAAATATATACAATTCTTTCAATAACTGATTAGCGTTTTTTATACAGTTCTGGAGCTCTGAGTGTTTGATTGTGGTCTTTATCATGCACCATTCCCCTGGCTGCAGTAGACACCAACTTTATATTTTTCGTGTTGACAAGCTAACCTGTTGAAAAACGACTACTTTCAACAATTATGTTTTTCTTTCTTTTTTAATCATGTCATTTAAGGTAAAAAAGTTCTTGTTTTCTAATTTTATGTTTTAAGTGTAAACCGTGTACACACATTTTAGTTTAATAAGTGGTTGAGTGTGTTGTTTTTGTTACTATGGAGTAGGTCAAGTGTGACACTGGGTTTAAGTTAATAAATAGGTTTGTAACTTTATAAGTCGTCGTTCTTGTTCTTGCTTGCGCGTGGGTGCTGCAAAGTGTAGGAACAGCCGGCTAAAAAATGAAAGCCGTTTACAAATCCCTGTAACGCCGAATTGGAGCGCAGCTCTTGAGGAGTAGGGAAGGGTACTGAAGGGGACACGTCACCTGCGGGTAGTCACGTGACCCCGGGGGGGTCACGTGATCTCGGGGGAGGGGGGTCACGTGACCTCGGGGGGGGGGGGGGGGGGGTCACGTGACCTCGGGGGTCACGTGACCCCTTCCCCCGGTTACGCCGACGGCGACGGCGACGGCGACGCCGCTCAAGCTGGAAACGGGCCCCTAAGAGCTGCGCTCTAAAAGACAGCAAATTGGACGGCCATCTTCAACGGGCCGGCTGAAGATAGGCCGCCTGTATTGACTTGACATGTCACAACTATAAAGCCGGCGAAAATGGATCTTGTGTCACGGCTCCATTGCCGTGACATTATGTCACGGCAATATAGCTATGACACGAGATCCAACTTGTTGCGCTACATAGCCGTGGCATAATGTCACGGCAATACAGCCATGACATCGAGATCAGCCATGGCTACATAGCCGTGACATAATGTCATGGCAATACAGCCGTGACACAAGATCCAACTTGTCGCAGCTATGGAGCCGTGACAAGTTGGATCTCGCTTGTCACGGCTATAGATGGCCCAATAGCCGGCCCCAGGCTAAGAGTGTACGTAGGCGCTGCGAGCGAACGTTCTCCGTGCCTCGCTTTGTCTGCCGCAGTCGGCGGCAGCGCTCCGAGAGTTTCGGGTCTTCTATCTCGTCGAACTGTCGGCCGGCGCTCGCCCGACGGCGACGTTCGCGCTGCGGGCGCACGGGTACTAAGGCGCCCATCATTTCCCTACATGGATACCCACTGACCTCGGCTTTGAATCTTCATATAGTATGAAGCTGCTGACCCATTGTACTTTGGCCCGGCATCTGGATTCGCTTTGCGTTGGTGTGCTTGGTGCCAACACTTGGACCACTCGGATACCGCTTGCGCGCCAGAACTTCCCGATGCGCTCAACACTGGATGCTGTGCTTAAGCGTGCTGTATGTGCGTTCTGTGCACCGTGTTCGGTGAAGACGTCTGGCCGACCGTGTGCACCACCGGAATTCCCGCTGCGCTCACCACTGGCCTCTACAAAAGTATTTCGCGCGATGCCCTTAGTCGTTAAAAGCGAGAAATCGTCTTGATATCAGACCCGGGATCTTCAGCCCTGGTCTGAAATCCAGACGATCTCTCGCTTTTAACGGCTAAGGGCATCGCGCGAAATACTTTTGTCGAGTCCAGTGGTGAGCGCAGTGAGAATCCCAGCGGCGCACCGCCTGGGTCTGAAATTGGGGCACCGGTTGGTACCACGCAGTACCAGTGGCTCTGCAGAACCACTAGAACCAGCCGGTTCCGCCTGGATCTAAAATTGGGGCACCAGTTTTTATCCCGTCTGAAACTGCGGTGTCTGGAACTACGCGGTTCCAGGCTGGATACAAACAGGGGCCCCAATTTTGGGTCCAGGCGGAACCGGCATTTTTTATTCCGGCCTGTATCTGACATTTTCGTGCGGGATAGGAATATCCGGCAACCTGTTAAACTGGGTAATGTCATTCCTGCTCGGTCCTACTCAGCACGTAGTCTTCGGCGGGCAGAGGTCAAATACCGCAGAGGTCGCGTCAGAAATTCTTCAGGGTAGTGTCCTAGGCCCTACCCTCTTTAACATCGTTATCGATGACATCACCCGGGACTTAAGTTCTGTATGCCGAAGATCTCACCCTCGTGCAGCCAATCCTTCGCCCCCTCGATCACCAACTATTCCAAGCGGACCTGGACAATGTTGCCGCCTGGTCAGGCAAAAACAGACTTCCGCTGAACATTGCCAAGTGCACTGCGATGCAGATATCTTCATCCAGACAGCAGCGTTCCGCGCTCCTCTGCTACAACCCCGGCGGAGTGAACATTTACAAAACGACCAGCACCAAGTTGTTACAATAAAAGAAAAAAGGGCACCAAAAGGAGATGACAGACCGCCTTCACCACCCTCCTCCCGGCCGCGTATAAGCAAACCATATCCCGTACAGCACCTGGCCCCGCCCCCTTGTCACGTGACATGACGTCACTTCCACTCCAAAACGAAACCAGTTGTTTTATTGGTTTGCAAAATGGCACGTCACATGACGTTACTCGCGCTGCTGTGGTAAGGCAAACATGGCGCCCGCCGCCTGAGACACGAAGCCTATGCAGTCGATGAAGTTACGGCTGAAGCCTGAGACGATTGAAACACGAAGCCTACGCGGTCGGCGCAGTCGCGGCTGAGACGCTGTGAACGCGGTGCCGCGAGGGATTGAATACTTGTTGACGCAACTATGTGACGCCCGCAGTATGCGACGTCTCGCATCGTGCTTCTGCAGGAGTGCTTAAAAGACGCAAGTACTTTTGTTAGTGTTCCCATCTCATCGCGTGATAAGAGCGGAGCTACCAAAGCCTACCGCTGGTATCCGAAGTCGAGCCTTCTCTCGATGTCGTCGCTGGTGTAGACTTTATTCTTGCTGAGCAGGTTCGTCGCCGACGGGGTGGATGTAAACCATGCCATGCATGAACGCTTGCCTTTTTCGATACGAAAATATGCTTTGTCTTTGCGAACGCTTACGCTAACCCACAAGCTCAATTTGAAGCATTGCCAGCATTTTTATTTCACGTGTACGTTGTCATCGCATCACCGTTACTCGCGGTGACGAAGATCTTCGTGCTTGCCTTATAGCGCTGCCGCGGCTCTCCCGACCCAAAATGTATGCGGCTATGTCTACAACTACTCGACGCTCGAACCGCAAATTCGGAAAGTGGTGAAGAAATTTGCTTAGTACCGTCGCATTACAGTTACTGGCGGCGACGCAGATCTTCGTGCTTGCCTTTTAGCGGTGTTGCGGCTCTCTCGTCGCAAAATAAATGCACCAATGTCTACAACTGCTCGACGCTCGAACCGCGAATTCGGGAAGTGGTGAAGGAATTAGCTTAGTACCGTCAGAAACACTTGTGCCATTGGAGAACCTCTCATGGTGGAGGTACGCATATGACGATACGCATGCCCAGTGGAACTATGAAGAGAAAAAAACAAGGGTGCATACTTCGAACTCACGAAGTTTTTATTTCACCACATTAAATATATCGTTGCACTGCAATGCTGGTTTCAAAGAATGCTATTTCCTCTGTCCCTTCGAAACAACCGGAGCTTTTATATGATGCGCATACACCCAAAAATCAACAATGTGAAGACGTGGGAACGATATGGCTATGAGCTGTAAAGCAAAATGGAAAGTTCACACTGAAAAGCAACAGCTCACATAAACATTAAAAGAGGTTGACAAATGGAAGTAATAGTTTCTCTCGAGAACTGGAGTAAAGCAAACGGGCATGTCGCCTCAAACGTATAAGGCACATGAGAGTTGTCGTAACTTTGGAAGCTACTATAGCTTATTCATGTAAAAGCGGCTTCACACACTCTCAACATTTTATTACCAGAGTAGCCGACCAGTCAGTCACAAGAGACTTAAAACCGGTTTCAAGCCATTCCTGTAGTAAGCAATTGCAGGTGTGTGAAACAGCCTTAACTTGTGACGCCTTCCGCTGTAAACATCAACTGTAAACAATGAAAAAACCTCTTCTGCTCTTACTTAATTTGCACCATGTCGGAGTTGCACATCACACTTGTGTGGAAGAGGCCGAGACTAACACGGCTGCAAAACAAGCAGAGATTTAAAAACTCGTGTCGGATTTTCGTCGCCGGTCAGCGCGTGTGCTCCCCGGAGCAAGGTGACCTTGGAAGCTCCGTGCCCAGGGGAGCAACGGCGCGCTGAGGGACACGCAGTGCCATGGGGTGAGCGGTCGTGGTAACTGACTAGCGCAGCGGCCAATAGGACCCCCGTTGACGCCCGCCAGCCAATGGAACTGAAGGAAAATAGGTGCCGTTTTCGCGCTTCAAACTGATGATGATGTCAGTTCGCTCTATGAGACCAGCTAATGCTTTCGCATTAAAATAAATTTGGTCACATCTCGTCTTTTCGCCATGTTGTAGAGTTGAAACCTCTTTTTGATATGACTAACCGTCTCGTCGGAGATGTGGACAAGTTTAGTAAATATCGGAATGTTTCCCGCCAGCCACTCTCAACTGCACGCACAGCGAACAGGGTGTGTGCTGTATTGTGCACCATGTCTTCGATGAGGACTCCGAAGCTGCAAATTTTGCACTCCGCTGTAGCGATACAGGTGAAGATAGACAGAATTTGGTTCTTCCAATGAAAGCCCTGTAACGCTCGCGGAAGGATGACGCTCCAGTTTTCTGCGAAATCAAAATGTAATACGATAGTCCGAGTCTTGAAATGCGACGTTTTTGAGCTTATTGCAAGTCGCTGTGCATTTCGGAGCAATTAATGGGAGAAGTAATTGTTACGCAATCTTTGAGAACACTAAAAATGCGTTATTTTTCATTTGTTTCATTAGCAGTTTGTCAAATTTGTGGCAAAGATATATTGATTTCATCGTCTTCCTTGATTAACAACGATGCCAGGGTTAAATCATCTCCTTTTGAACACACTTTGTAGGCGAGCAAAACGTACACCTAAGTTGGGTTAGAATACAGGCCCTCTTAATGTCGTCGAGACTGAATTCTTGGCCACCTACGTTTGATATTTATGACAGGTAAAGAGACAGCTTCTCTCTTTCTTGGTTTTAGTAAACAGTGTCAAACAACCTAAGAGAAGGTTACGATACGTGGACAGTATAGAACCTGCAAGCGAAGCAAAACGAGAGGAAAAGGCTGTCGCTAACCCCAGCTACGTCACAACGGCTTTAGCTCGGGAAGTGCCTCCTGGTAATCACTGGTTCTCTATAGGTTCTTCCTTTGTATCTAAAATTGGATATGACACTCATAGAGTTAAAACGAGTGGCGGGATGTCTTTGTCCCGCTCGGCTCGTGGATTGCACTTTTTTTACAACTCTACGTCGAAGGAAAAGAGCCAATGCGGCTTATGAGAACCTTGAGGGTACTTATCTCCCAACAAAATAAAGGAAAAACTAAAAAATCAGAAATTAAGGAAGACGCGCATATTGCAGACAATCGAATGCAAGCGCCGAAGCGGCGCAATGCTATCAAAACTGAAATTTCTTTAACAAAATAAACGCACGCGCGCAAAAAAAAAGAAAAAAAAAAGAAAAAAGAAAAAAATCACAAAAAACAAGGACGAAAAGGGAGAACGCGTACGACAGACAAGCGCTGTCGTACATGTCCTCTTGTCTCGTTCTTGACGCGGAGGAAACGTACGTGTCCTCTCTTTTTGTCCTTGTTTTTTGCGCGCTTCCTATTTTATCATGAACTGCTACCAACTAGCCCAACTTTCAAACCTGCTAAAAATTTCACCCCATATCACTCTACAAGGTTTGGAACGTACACATTGCGACACTCTTAGCGCGAACACGACATCAGCGCACTTTTGCATTATACTTCTAGATGGTATTAGTGAGCACGAAATTTTATTGCTTACATTATAGAACTTATTAGCTCTTTCCGTACCAATAATAACTTTGATGATATCCTTTGGTTTCAAAGAGAAAAACTGGAAAAACCAGCGATCGCTTGTTCGCGCTAACAGTGTCGCACTCTGTACGTTCGGTTTCGCAAACATAGAAGTGGGAGTAGCAAAAATGGAATCGGGAGGTTTCAGCAAACCTAGCTTAGCTATTGGTCAAAGGAAGTTGTTTGGAAAAAGAGAAACAAATTACGCAAGGGCATTGACTTGCTCGGTGAGCCGTCGCTTTGAAACGTTTCTCCCCACAAGTGCTCCAGTGTCTGACGAAGACCCGATCGAAGGTTCTATATGTTTCTTAATCTCATTTACAAAGCTTAAAGATTATTTAAGACAGTTGCAATTTTTTGTAGTTTACTAAGTAACCAAACTGAAGGCGCAGAAGAACCACTTACCATACTTTCCCATAAATACTATCGATGTACACGTTTTACCGAGCTGTGTGTGGACTCAAAACCCATAAAAAGTATGGTCATGTTACAAAAATAACTAATATTTAAGTAATAAAGGGAAATTAGAGGAATATGCACCGCAGAATCGAGGTACAGAAATGTCTTCTTTTCAAACGCACTGCTTAATATGACGAAACCATATATGTGAAATTCATTCTATTGCATACTTAAAAAAACACATAAAAAGTTTCGTATTAAAAATCACTTAAAAGACATTGAAATTTGTATGTTCAGCTTTTTCTCAACTACACATTTAATAAACTATATAAACTATACTTAAAGTCAGATTACCTTAATTTGCAAATAGGCTTCGACACAAACTTTATTTGATATATTTCTTATGCCTCCAATTATTACACATCCAATGCTAGCTGAATTCAAACTTGGTCAATTATTCGCAACTCAAAGGCCCTTTAGATTGAGGGAGGGGGGTAGTGTCAAGATGGGGAAAGAGACGGAGATATATTTTTCGTGCGCCTGCACGCTGACGCCGGCCAGTGAGCTTAAATTTAATTATCTGGCTACAAATCTGAAGCGGTCAGGATCGCACCGTATCACAGGTGGTACCGATGTCGAGGTACGTTAGGAAAAACAGAATATTGCTTTGTTAGAAAGTGCGGAAACATAATTTTTTGTTTTTAGGTTTTCTGGAAGGCGAGAATGTTTTGGGCGCCACTTCAAACGCGCTCGTCTTTTTGCTGTCCGTGGCAAAATATTTTTGGGTGGTGAAAATATCGTGGAGTTCGCGTTCCGCCTACTAACCAGTGCTCTGAAACGTGAGCCGCACGTGATGATCGTTATAATCCGGTAGAGCAGCGTTCACACTATTAATATCTCTGTGTCATAGGCTCACAACTCACTGCACATTGTCACGGTTTTAGTTGATCGTAAAACGTGATCAACTTGTGCCATGGTTTCTAAAAGGCAGTTTTAACACAGCGCCACCGCAGGCTAGTGTACGGTGGGGCATTCCGACCAGAGGTTCGGCTGCACATTTGAGACATGATTTTCAGCGCGCTCCAGGGAGTGTTGCCGTGCGTGTACGGTAGCTTTCGGTAACGCTATGAAAAAACTGCATAATAATGCCATCGGCGTGTTCGAGGGTTTTATGCATTGCTCTGTCAAAACAAATGTTGAAATATGCAATAAACTACACCTGTGTACCGTCTTATTCGCATCGTCGAAACCCGCCTCGCCAAAACTGCCCGTTCTCAGCACACCTCACGATCGACACACAGACGCGCTAAAAAATGCTGCAAGCATTTCTTGTTTTGCCTTCGTAGTTATCACGCAGGTATGCGTAGTTTGTCTTTTGGAAGTGCTTGGAGAAAACTGTTATGTTTCTTGTAACGGGCTTTAGGCGCATAAATATGAACTTATTCAAAATGTCTATCGCTCGATACACCGTTGCGCGAGCAGTCCACTCCCACTTTCTTGAAAGACCAAACATTAGTGACCAGCAAGAGCTGCATTACTAACGCGGGTTTTTGCCGTCACATTGAGCACAGATTGTGCTGGCGACCGCGGGACCCGAAATCCGGAGCGTATGAGACATTCCTGCCCCTTTGTCCAACGCTGTTGCGAAGCGGACCACAATAATTTAAATTTTAGCGCACTCGTTTTTTCCGTAAAATCTGCATGATGCACGAACACGCGATTAGAACAGCATCGCCAAGGACGGCAGAACTTGCCATGGCTACCGCCGCCGTCCCCGCTTCTCTGGTTCTTCGTTCGTCCGCGAGAGGGCAAGCGGCGGGCTGGAGTTGCGAGATACAGAAGGTTGAAAATGTTTAATTCCATAAAACAAAAATAAAAACATGTTTCTAGATTCTAGAGAACAATTCGAAGTTTTAAAAACAACAAACAAGTTATAATTGTTGCGGGAAAAAATAATCTATGTTGTGAGACTCTAAAATATCTAACCAATGAAAACTGTAAAAATCGGAAAACCTGCCTTGATCCCAGTCGAAGCCCAAAACTCAGTTCCAGCAAATTTTCCGTAGTTGTAATTTGCAGTTTTGTTCTAGTCACAAATTTTCCACCAACATTTTTTTTTTTAAATTTGTTAAGGACTCATAATATTTTCTTGTACGATTTGAGATCAAATTACCCCTATTTGTATTATTCAATAATCCTTGTCATATTATTGGGGAAACTGCCTCGTACAAAAACTTAGTATAGAGCGTATACTCCCATATATGAACAACATAACTTTACGCAAGGTAGATATTATTTTCGAATCAAGGTTTTTCTAGAGACAGTCTTCAAACAAACTGAACGCCACAGCTGCCACTTTACGCACCGTAGATCGGAACACGCGTACAAAACCGGAGGATGCAGCTGCAGAGAATGCTGTTTCCGTTCCAAACTCAGGTGTTTGCCAGTACCCGACGTACTCGCGCACATCAGGGCTAAACAATCTACAAATTACCACTTTAAAGCGGTGACAACTTTTAGAGCAAATTTACCCACACACAAAAAAGAACGTAGTTGACCAGCGGCCAATGATCGGGCTTAGTGCACCTTTGTGAATTGCATATAGCTACAGCTAGCTATAAAATTAAAAGAATGTCACATCTGTTATGCCTCTCCTCGCCAAAAAGAAGTTAGAGGGACACTGACAGGGTATTTATGCTCGCCGAGGTTTTTAGTTGTACATGACATATAAGAGCCCAACTACCCTAAACTCAATTTTTGACTCGAAATTCGGTATCTTTCCGCCTGAAAACTGAAGATCGAGAACTGGCCGGTTTGAGTCGCGATCACGTCCTTCTAATGGTCAAGGGTCGTTTTCTATGGTTTAGACACAACCACCAAATTTAATCAAAGTCGTGGGTCATTGAAGGCACACACTCAATATTAAAAATAAGGGAAAACTATGAAACCCATTTTTGTGGCATTTAAACAGCTGCAAATACGTTGTTTGAAAAAAAAGCTGCACAGACAACCGAAAGCATTCCGTGCGTTCACTGCGTAATTCTCAACATGGAGTCGTATTGCGTATCGTGGGAGTCGCGCTGCTGGATGGCGATGGCGGTGGACGACGGGCGTGGAACCTCTACTTCACAATTGTCATTCGCGGTACCGGCGAATTTGTCTTCCTTCGAAAAAGAAATTTTTGGCCGATGAAAACAATTAGGATTCATTCCGTACGACACGCCCAACCACCAAGGCGATCTGCACGAAAACGTCGCCGAGTCGTCGCTGTCTCACAGGTGTTTATATTCAGATGATCCAGAAACGGTCTTGCTCAAAACAGGTATAAATTTCTCATTCCTTCATATCTTTACGTTATACCTGCGTCAGAGAGCACAAAGAAGCCTGAAATCGTCGGCAAGCAGTGGCACATCAAGACTACCGCGCTAATCGCGCACCGAACAAACTCGAGTCCACCAGTTCTGTGCGCTGCCATCTTTCCGGTGGCGTCATGGCTCTACTGAGGTTACGTGACGAGTAGTCACTTTTGTGTACAACATGGCGGCAACCGGTGGGGGGAGGGGGGGGCGCCACATTTGAACTTCCGGTTTATCATTCTACGCCGCTCTAGCTCGATAGTTTGAACATAAGGTGGATTTCACGCTTAAGTAATTATTGTCAGTTTTAACCCTATAATAATCTTACAGTTGAAAACGAGCGTGTTGGTTAATAGATACAAACTTGAAAGTATAAAACAGAGAGGACGAGGACGGGAACAGGACATCTTTCATTTAGCAACAACATAGAATGGCACAACGATAAAACCGCCCCCCAAGGGTCTCAACGTTCTCAAAGAGGGAAAGGAGATACCAGTTATAAAGGAAGGGGAATACACTAAAACCGCCCTTGGGGGCCGGTTTTATCGTTGTGCCATTCTATGTTGTTGCTAAATGAAAGATGTCCTGTTCCCGTCCTCGTCCTCTCTGTTTTATACTTTCAAGTTTGTATATAATAATCTGTTTTCGTGTGCATTGTTTGCTGCGTGCACAAATTGATTTGTGCTGCTGCCGATAAAGCTCAGGCCTCGCCAGTTTTCCCTCCCACCACACCAAAAAGCGATTAAGTATCGCAAGAGGTAAAACAGAAGAGCTGGGGCCAAGCATTTTCCTCTAGTGAGAGTACTGCAAAATGAAATAAGGCATCTACACCAGCAGCTACGAAAGTGAACAACCGTGAAGAGCCAATCTAAATTTTGGTTGTAAACTGCTGAAGCGTGAAAAATAAAGTTTCGGGCTTATGTGGCCTCATTCAAGCAACTGACCCATCTGAATCACGGCTCGATGATTCTGTCAGAGATTGTGGAATATTCCCCCGGGGATACGCAGTTTATCGCCGTGACCGTCAGAGTCACGGCGGAAGGGTGTTCTTGTTGATTGCTGATGAGTTGCACAGGACTCACTTTTAAATTCAAGTCAGTTGTGTTGAATCTGTTTGATCTCTCATATACGTAAAAGGGAAAATAATTTTAGTAAGTGATTTTTACAGACCTCCTAAACCAGGTCCCGAAACAATGACTGGTTTTCAAGAAATTAACAATATGCGAAATGGGTGTGTTTGTAGGCGGTGATTTTTACTTTTTAGAAATAATAATAGACAATGGAAATATTAGCGTGCAAAATACGATCTTATGCAATGAACTGGAATGTCTTGTCGATATATTAGGCTTTAAACAATATGTAACCCCACCTACAAGAAAAAAAGCAACATTCTTGAGTTGGTAATGTGTAACCTCCCGGATTGCATTGAAAGCACAACAACGATCCCTGGAATAAGTGATCATGATGCCGTTACTGCTGAAATATCTCTTCCCAGGCCACCAAGGCACACCCATAATAAAAGGAAAGTGTATTTATATAACAAAGGAAAATATACTTCACTCTCGCAGGACCTACAATCTTTGTTAATGGTGTTTAATTACAAGGCAGGTCTTACGAACGTGGAAACATCATGGAACATATTCACCGAAAGACTACACTTTCTTATGAACAAACGCACACCCACTAAAAGTATTAAAGATGGAAAAGCAGTCAGCAAAGCATGGGCCACTTCAGACCTGCTGCGCCAGATCTGTCTTGAATAATTATACGTCCAAAGCAAGCGTCACGGCTATGAAAGAACACTTACAGTGGCAACTGCTCTTATGCAGAAAAAAAATTTTAAGATTAAAACTTTTTATTGTCTATATAGCGATAAAACTTGCATCAATAAAGAAAATTGCATGCGATGTCCTTTCTACGTGTCAGAAAGAGTTGACCATCAATACAAAGTTGCAACTATAAACTATGAACTCCTGTTTTAGATCATTTTTTATGGAACATGCTTAAATAAAAAATTGTTTCCCTCTGTATTTTATTTTTATATGTATTTTGATAACCTCTCTGTGCAATAATGTCTCCAAGGCAATGCAGGTAATCTCAATAAATAAATTACTAAATAAGTGAAATAAATTTTTTAAAATTAAAAAAAAGTGCCGCAAGATTTATTAGTGTGTTCTGTCAGGCCCACGCGCAGACTATAATTTTTTTCTTTGTTCCAGGAAGCATCTCAAGTTCACACAATGTAAAACTTTGGTTATATTCAAGAACATCCAATACAGACAGAGCAATTGGCTGCCTTTATGCCACAGCCCTGAAATTCTTAAATTTGGAAGTTTAATTAGATTAACTAGACTCTTCCTAAAAAGTGTGCAAGAAAATTTGCCTGGCCCTTCAAAAGTCATCAGAGGGAGGGGGGGGGGGGGGTAAAAGACGTGTCCTAAACGGAAGATAGTTTCCCAGAATCTTTCTATTTCCCATACCACATTTGAACTAACAAAACTTTTCACCTTGGAAGCATAGTTCATTCACGAGCTCATTTTGGGTTGCTTCCTTGCCCAATAAGCATTTGCTTTGCTTTTTTTTAAACTCTCTCTCGTTCCAGACAGTTGGGCAGAGGCAAACATTGTTCCAGACATTGTACTGTGATTTATGTGTGGCAGTTTCTCCTTGGTTCACGAAGGCTTGCAAAACTTCAAATGATTTCTAGATGTTTCAGGAATTGAAACATATGCTGCATTTATGATCTGGTCAGTAATATGCAAGGTTGCATTCTCAGAGGTAATAGCTAAACGATCGGCGGCGTCGAAGACCGCCTCCAACACAACAAGAAGCCAGTCCGCCATGTCAAATTTCTACCTGGGGATGCGGAGTGTATGCGAAGACAGTGCAACTGTACTTTCTAAAATCACAGGAAAATGGTCACTTCCAAAATGACTGTCTAAAACATTTCAAGGAAAGCGTGGAAGTAAATAGTAAGGAGAGGGACAAATGAGTGTGGGTGAAATATTATGAGGTGCCCTAAAGTCCCATCCATTGAAAAGGCAAAGGCCGGTGGACAGCAAAAATAGTTCAATGTTTCTACCACGGGAGGCTTGTCGGGCACTGACCCACATTGTGTGGTGCGCATTAAAATCTCCTTTAAAATATATTTAGGAATCTGACCAACTAGTCCTTGAAGGTCATATTAATGCAGTGAAATGTGAAATATTTGGTTGCACTAGACTAAATTCAGTGTAATAAGGCGGTCAAGAAGAATACGAACAGCCACTACGTCTAGCGAGGTCGTGAGAGGAAGAGGAGCACAGGCAAATCTGCTTTGCACAACTAAAGCTACTCCACGAGTCGAGTTGCAAGGGGTTGCACGGTCCTTTCTAAAAACTTGATGGCGGCGTAGAAGATTTGTCTGTGTCCTTACGATGTAACTCCTGTAAGCATATAACCACAGGTCGAAGCTCATTGAGAAAAAAACACTTGATGTCATCAATATAAGAAGAAAGGCCACGGCAATCCCCCTGCATGATACTATCGCTCTTTACCATTTACAGAAAAAAAAATATATGCTATAAACGATGACCTGAAGAAACGTTAATCGTTAATGTTTAAGGTCTCCTTTTACACGCATGATGCTTTGTTCTTTTGAAGATCTTTTTGTTTCCGAGTGGGGTCACTGGCGACAAAAAAAAAAAGTACTCCGATCCTGAGTGGGGAGCGTCCTCATCGGACCTGAACCCACCTTTATCGATGGGTTCGTATCTTGCCTCCGGCAGCTGACCCTTGGAGGTCGACGGCTTCGGCAGATCCCCAGGCTTTCTCTTGGGAGCAAAGGTGCGAGGGGGTTGACCTCGGCCCCGAAGGGGTCGAAGTGGCAGCTGGAGCAGGGGCTGTCATTCCCTGCTCTGCGGTTGATGCTGATGAGGCAGCATCCGCTTTGCGATGCGAATGCGATGCCTTGAAAACAGTTACACAGAAGGAGACCACGGCGGGACACGCTGATCATCCGGATACGTCTGTGTTTCAGTCAAAACCATTGGCCGCTCCGGTCAAATGCGTATGGCCTGGACATAAGAGCCTTCGGAAACAAAGTCGAAGCTCGTCTTTTCACCAATATAAGAAATGCTTTCAGTAACCTCCAAGGTGATGATTTGTTTTTCTATTTTTCCATAAGGAGCTAGATCTGGAGTACGTTGTAATCTTACCGTTACCGTTTGCGCACTTAGCTTTGTTCTCACGCACATCAGCGACATGCTCCTTACTAGAGCACTTGGCACAGGTTTCACCACCCCGACAGTTTTGAAACCCATGGCCGAACCTTTGGCACTCAAAACACTCCTGGGGGTTCGGTACATAGGACTGGACATGAATTTGAAGCTTGCCTGCCTTTACAGCAGCTGGAAGAGTGGTAGAATCGATAGTCAAGATAATATGCCTTGTTTTGAGTCGTACGCCATCGCAGCGGAGAGTGATGCGTCGCGCTGCAACAACTCCCTGCTAAGAGAGACACTCAACTGACTCTGTATCTTTTGAGTCAAGCAAGTTATCTACAGAAATGACATCTTGGGCAGTGTTCAACTTCGGTGAGGGTCGCACAAACCTTGTAGTCCGAGATGGAGATCGGGGCTACTATTAATTCTTTGCTTTTTAGTATTTATCTGAACAAGAAGGTCGCCTGATTCCACTTTTTTTGGCGCGGAAGTTTGCACCGACAACAGCTTCAAGCACTTTGGACACTAAAGATTAAGAAAGTTTAGAGAGAGGATTTTAGCCCTCAGACCTATGAACAAGACTCCTTGGGAATTTGAAAAGATCGGGGTACATTGTGGCAATCTCAAGGACGTCGGTTCGACCACTTTTCGGAGGCCCATGAACAGTTGTAGTTTGGAAGCTATAACAGATGGGAGGAAGCTTCAGTGCCCCAGTGCACCGCCCACCACGGAGCTCAAAAGGGATAGGTGATTTGGCACAGCAAGAAGCGCTTGACTGACACTGTTACTCTACCAGTGCTACCCCGGCACGATACCCGAGTGTGGTTCCAGGAACAGGTCCTGTCTCGATCCAAGGTTTGTCCTTGCCGCCTAAGAATATGAAAAAGAAAGGAAGAGAGAGCAGGAGAAAAGAGAAATAGGTGGCAGAAAAAGTGAAAGAAAGAGGAAGAGGATAGAATAGGCAACTGACTAAGTCGCCTATTACGAGTATTTTTTGGCACCGCCCGATTGACTAAGTCGGATCGTAGTGCTGGCTGAGGTAGGACCTAAAGCGAGACAGATTATAGCTGTTGTTTGTTGTCCTTTACCGCTAGCGATAGCGCTGACCCATATGTTAAAGTAGGCGGCACACTGTGGCCTGCCTGCCCTTTAACATAGGCAAACAGGACTGACGCGCTTAAACGGAAACCACTTACATAAACCGCAAACTGGGTATTTATTGAGTCCATCGACAAGGCTGCAGAGTTCCGAGTAATTTGTTCGGAGCGTACTGCTAGCGAGGCTGCCTTCAGTCGCACCCTGCGAACTGCCCAAACAGCACCGATGAGTCCATTCACAACGGCGAGCGTGTGGAAGAGACCATCATAATTTCCTTCGTTATCTCTGAAATAACCTGCATAAAAAAATTTAAACCTTTGTTGTTATCTGCAGCACCACACTACACACAAGAAAAGAAATAATTGAATATATTTACAACATTTTAAGGGTACAGTCTATGCAGTGGAATGGAAGGATAAGTCTTGCGAATAGAAATATTCAAAGTAAGGGACAGCTACACTGCACGGCGCGCTTGGCCAGGAGACAACGTCTCCAGATTGACAAAATCAGCTCGTACAGAATTGCGCGTAAACGCATTTTCTTGCCTAGAAGTTGATGCTGAGGTCGAAACACGCTTTTCATTCAAGACTGTTACAAGAGCGTGAAGCCAAATGAGCGCCCTATAATATTATTATTGCCGACCAAATTGAGCCTAACAGTATTTCGCATAAGCTCTAAAACACATTTCTAAAACACAATCGTTAAGATAAAATTCCCCGTAATTGCCGGCCAAATTGGGCCTAACAGTATTTCGCATAAGCTCTAAAACACACCTCTAATACAGGACAGTTAAGGAAAAATTCCCCGTAAAAGAACGACAAACAGTATATCGGTAAAGTGCTTCCATTATAGACCCCTTTCGAAATTCACGTGCCGATTGTTAGAAGGTCGGTCGGAAACCCTTCCCAATGGCGAAAGAACTGACACCGTGGAACGTGCAAGTCATTCCATAAGATAGCGAACGTCGGAGCGCGCCTAACGCTTGGAGCCAACGAGCCCATCAAACAGTGCAAGTGCAATGTCACTGCGCTCATCACTTTTTTCTGTGTACACGTAGCAGAGCGCGTTAGATGGAGTACAGTTCACACGGAAAGAATAAAAACACCAAAAAATATACGAGGGACAGACACAGACAGTTTTTACAACGAGCAACTACATTTAAATGATGCTCATTACACTATGATGAACCGCTTTAGTCACAGAGAAAATTAAGTGAAGACGAAAATACAAGAAGATACTAGATCCTAGCGCCGGAATTGCCATAGAAAATATCTCCTCCAGTTTCTTCTTCTTCTTCTTCCTTTTCAGGAAGTTAAATTCAGCTATCTTTACTTTTGTCTTTTTGCAGTATCTTGGTATTTTCGCCTTCACTTAATTTTCTCTGTGACCAAAGCGGTTCATCCTAGTGTAATAGGCATCATTTAAATGTAGTTGCTCGTTGAAAGAACTGCGTGTGTCTGTCCCTCGTATATTGTTTGGTGTTTTTATTCTTTCCGTGTGACCTTTTTCTGTGGGCGTGTATTTTCTCTTTTCCAAACAAACGCATAAAGTGTTCCGTGACGTTACGGTTTTAATCCTTCTTTGTGCAGGGATTCCACGGCTACCAAAGAGAGCAGTTTTCCGAGAGGGGTCTACCTGACAGCCAGCGTAACGTTTCTGGACATCCTGCCGGTACTCGTTATAGGCCGTTTCAATGAGGCCAACCCCAAATATTGACATATAGATTGAAGAGTAAAAATTGTTTTAAATCAGTCAGAGGCTGCTGAAAGGCATCATTTTCCTTCCGCCGACAAATACGTGAATGAAAAAATGTAAGTAAGCATGGCCGCGAGGGCAGGGCAGCCAGGCCTTTACCAGGACGCTTTGGTTCAACATAAAATGAAAACGCGTAATCAGCGAGGATGATGCACTCCTACATCTTATGGGCGCAATGGCGGCTGCCTCGTTCCTGACCAGTGAAGTTGCACGCTACCCAGATGAGCTATCTATATTTTTGTACAGCTAACCGCGCTGAGGCCAAGAGCGCCAGACTACCCACACCTCGCGGGCATCGCCTACATGAGGTAGAACTAAGGCGGTGCGTGGAAACTTGGGGACTGACGGACAAGCCGAAAGATATTATTTGTCTCCTCTTTATTCAATTAAATGTTGAAGCCAGAAGCTTCGTGGTATTAATCCGTGTTAGGCATAGAGTGAGACAACTAGACCAGACTGCAGTCTTGGGTAAGTTACTTTTAAAAAGTAATTCGTTACAGTTCCCGTTACTTTCAGAAAAAAGTAGCGAAGTTACCGTTACAGTTACCGCAATAAAATAGTAACTCGTTACAGTTACAGTTACTTTTAAAAAGTAACGACGCTACTTCTCAGTTACTTTTCTACAACTCAAAAAATTTAGGGAAAACTAGAAAACGCCCCTCGCCAAGTTTTATTGCATAAAATTAAAAAGTGCGGTTTTTAGTTTATATTGTAACTTAGCAGGCAGTTGCTTTTGGAAAGTATTATCTGAAAGTTTCCCTTGTTTGATGGCGAACACGGCCCTGCCCTTGCTGAATAGGGGCTCAACTGGCGCGCTGGAAGGAATTGCACGGGAGCAAACGCGGACTTAATACAAATGCCTTATCCTTGGTAACACTAGCACATTGCTGGCTCGCTGAAGGTTGCGCTGGATTCATAGAGTCGCTGGACATATTTCAGTTTGTACCCGGCAAGCCAGAAACAAACCCCGCGCAAACAGCGGCAAATTTTGCCTCGACTGTTGACACCACGCCGGAGTAGTGGCGCACATCAAAATACAAAACATGCGCATTAAGTAGTAGTGGCGTTAATCAAAACACGAAACATGTGCAGTGCCTTCCGCGTGCATTGTTGATTCAGGGTTGGGTCAACCGATTAAAAAGTGTTTGCGCAGAAAAAGGAACAACCGCAACATAGATAGTGCTTCAAGATACTTAGATGTAAGTGTTCAGTCACAAAGTACATGCGCGTTTGTAAAGATAACTAGATTTTGTTTTCCATGAAATCTACACGTGGCTATATTCGGGTCATGACTCGCGAAAAAGAACGTATTTACAAGTTTGTGCAAGGCCAACTTGACACTCGAAATGTCGGAAAAGACAATTTGGAAAGTGCAAGGAATAGCTAGATTGCACTCGTTCAATGATTTATTATTCATAAAACAACTGGAAAGTAGCGACAAAAGTAACGTGGTTACTTTTACCGTTACCTCAGAAAAAGTAATAGAACTACAGTTACAAATTACATTTTTTTTAAAAGTAACTCGTTACAGTTACAAGTTACCGAAAAGTAACGAAATTACAGTAACGCGTTACTAGTAACGCGTTACTATTTAAGACTGGACCAGAGTAGCCCCCAACGCGGGGCACGATCCCACAACCTTGAGATTGTCTCATACTCTAACCGACGGAGGTATACTGCGTTAATCCCTAAGCTGAGGGTGCATTGGAAGCTACGTGCTCCTTTGTTCAGTCATGCCTATATAGGTCACTACGTGATCACAAGTTCCCCCGTACCCACGTGTCGAGAGTGGGGTCAGGTGATGAGAAGGAGGTATTTGGTTCTTCTGGGGAGGGCGTAGCTTCCACTGCACTGTCAGCTTTGAGATGAACGGAGTAGAGACGGGTGTCAGGTTGACCATTTCAAGAACTTTGCGTGGCGCACAGATGTGAACTTCCGTAGGCGCTGAACTAATAGAACGACATGCGCACAGGTCACGACTCCTTCTGACTTTTGCCGGACACGAGTTCGCGCCCCCATAAAAGTCCACGCAACCTTCCCCCTCCCCTTCCCGTATCGGCTTTGCCTCCAATTTGCTTTATATGCAACCCATGGAGCACAAAATCATGTCCGTCATGGAGCCGTGTTCAGGGTGGACTCCCCGCTGTAATGGCCCAGGTTCTCTCCCGTCGGCGTTGACTGAAGAAAATTTCCGTGTGCAGGAAAACACATGGCGAATTCCACGGGTCGTTTTGGAGCGCGCCGGGATCGACTTTTCTGGAGCGAGCCTATTTCAATGGGCGATCAGGTTCGAGACGGACGTGTTGCACAGGTCGTTTTGGATTAGGTTTTGGATCAAATGCTGCGATATACACTACCGCGTCTCTTAAATTGTTGCATTGAATTGATTATAAATATTTTAAGTGGAACTCGGAAGGACGTACTTTCTGTATTTGTTAATGATTTTCTTAAATACGTTCCGGAATAGTTAAAGCATGAATCGATTGTGCGATTTAGCTCACTTATTTTCTTTTTATTGGTGTAGAGATTGTGAAGTTGTGTGAATTTGTGTACGTGTATATATTTTGTTTCTCTGCTGCGTTAGGGGGGGCAGAGGCTCGTCAAGCAACACTGCTTTGCTTTTTTCTCTGCCTCCCGTCTCCAAGCGGAGAGAAATAAAGACTTTTGACTTTTGAGCTCCCGATCCAGATCTCGATCCGGATCTGAGAAAAGTCGCTCCCACGAGTTCGGCGGATTCAACCGGAATCCAGCCGCGCCAGCCCTCGGCGCACACACATGACTTCCTTTCTCGCGGGGCATCTCGGCTGATCTCGCCCATCCGGCATTCCGGCAATCTTCGCAAGAAGCTCCTGAGCCATTCCTGCCGCTCGTGCGTCGAACACGTGTTAGCGCCGCGATAGCGAAAACGTCTTCGAAACGACCGCGGCGGCCGCGGAAAGGGGATTCCCGGGCAAGTGAATGACGGGAAGGCATCTGCCGATCCCGGAGCAGTGGTCATATTCCACAAGGGATCCGTAGGTGGCGGACCCCGTTCGGATCGTGTGCTCCATTCCGGATCTGGTCAACTGATTCCAGCGCGCTCCAAAACGCCCCGTTGAATTTGCCAATAGTTTTGCTCTCGCAACGCTTCGGGATGTCTTTCACGTTTTAATGGCAAGTGGGACTCATTTATGTTCCCCTCTTTTGCATATTTTAGACTACGGAATTGTTCGCATGACCTGACGTCATCTGACGTCAGGCTGCCTGACACCTTGACGTCATGGCGTGGACTTGGTATCAAATGATATCATAACGTCACTTGGCGTCAGGTCACGTGTAGTTTACCTTTCCGCTAAATTTAGTGCGGAAATGAAGAAACACTATGTTTTGCACTCCCCGAAACGAATTAGAGCCTCGCTCAAGAAAACGCGGCGCCTTGCGAATGCTAAATATTTCCCTACAAACATTTCAAATAGCATGCATAGATGTCATATTGGTCTCATGAGTACTGGCAGCAAAGATATTTGCTGCCCATTCATCTACTTCTCTCTTTTAGATTGTGTAATTTATTTTTATTTTGTGCCTCATTTGTCTTTATTTTTACGCCTGTACGCTACAAGATGCATCTGTCTAATAGATTATTTAGAATGTATATTCCTTCATTATTTATTTGGAAGGGGGGGAGGAGGGAGTAGCTTTATGAAGTGATAAGAGTCCCTTTTTTTTTTCTACCTTCGTCTTGCCGTTGGAGGGAAAAAAAATAAACCTGAGCTACAGTTCAAACAACGTTGTGTTATTTCCATGTCTCGAGCACGAAATACGACAACCCTAAAGTTAACATGCCAGCTCAGGGAAGAAAGCGCAAGTCACAAGGGGTAAGGTGCGTGTGAGAGAAGGAGAATTTTTAATATTATGAAAAAAGATGGGAAGAGCGAGCACGTGTGTGCGAGCCGTTTCGTTGTCTTCAACCATTTTCCTGCCTTCATTCAGCGATCAATGCAATGAAAATGTTTTCAATCGTAACGCTGTATTTTCGCATTAAGCCTGCTGGAGATGTTTGCTGAATCTTATTGCCATACAATAGCAACATGATTACTCTCATAGCGCGGCTCAATTCAATAATTTTTCACAAATATCCGAGCACTACGTACCTGCCCTACATACCAGAATGCATGGCAGCGACCTTGTGATCTATACGAAATAAACCGTTTCCTTGTACAAGGGGATTTTTTCGTAACATATTCTTAGACTCCTTGTGGGTCTGTATACCCGAACGCCATCGTAGGGACTTAGGTTCAGAACCTGAATCCTTCCTCTTACGTGTAATGACCGCCTCTGAGGTGAGGCCATAACCGAGATAGAGATAAAGGACTTGTTTTTATCAACAGCTTCGCACATGTTGTCAGCATCGTTGTTTATCCAGGCATCGTCATTATCGTTGAACGGTGACGAGCCACGTCAGATGCTAAATAATTATTGAAATACAAAAATTTGAAGCATGGGGACTAAGAAATATATGAGTAATTTAGTACACCCTCGAAAATGGGGGAACACTGTCTAGAAAAGACTTACCAAGAAGGGGCGGTCTTGTCATCAGTAGCAGGCCTCCGATGAAGCGTAATGTTCCAAACATCATTGGTAGCGGTTGATCTTTGAAGTCATGCAGCAGCACTATTGATGGCAGTGAGACAATTAAACCCTGGCTCGCACCGAGCAATGAAGACAGCAGCAGCAATGGCAGCAACGATGACAACCAGATAAAACCTTCACAAGCGATTGCACATCCCACAAAGCTAAGCATGACTACAGTCTCTAAAGCCGCGACACGGCGATCGACCAGAAGACCCCCCATCACCCTGAAGAGTATATCCCCGATTGTGAATGAGTGCATCAAGTAAACCCCAGATCCCAATTCAATATTTTTGTCTCTCGCGAGATCAACGTGTATAATGATGAACGTCGTCAGAACGTACATTTGAACAGCGAACGAGAAAGCATCCACGTGAAATTTTATACTCGATAGAAGCTTTAGTGTATTCTTCAAGGCATTATGTGTGCGGTTGCGAAACGTTTTTTCGTCCTCTTTAAGACCTATGATTTTTTCCTTCCTTGCGGTTAATGACGCGTCATGGACAACAAATAATATGTTTTCTTTTTCTGTGAAATCTAAGCTTTCTTGGGAATCTTCGCCATTGTCTTGTGTTATTTTAGGTTCAATCACCGGACGGTTCACTGACACAGGCTCCTTGAAACGTTTAGTATGCACCCAGGGGGGGCTTCGAAGGGCCAGAGCTGCGGGAAATGCATTTAGAGTAACTGCGCCAAGAAGTAAAAATGCTCCCAGCGTTCCGTATGTGGAAATAAAATAACTCGTCAGCTGCGGCATAAAAAATACATTCACTGCTTGAAATGATATTGCGATTGTGATTGCTGTTGCTTGCCACTTTTTGAAATGCTGAGTGCATATCGTGTTCACAGCGACCGTAATTCCACCCAGGGTTCCTCCTGAAAAAGAAGCTTAGTTTCAGAACGTAAGCAATGATTGCCAAAATAAAGTTTGCTTTTTAAAATTTCTTTTGAAAGAAATACACGCACACAATATTATCACTTTGAGCCAAATGCAAGCTAAAAGAATGATCGCTTTGAGACAATACAAGCACACATAATCATCTGTTTTCCAGGTAAGGTACAGCTTTATGCAAAGGCATAAAATTATTTAAATGATTAAATATGCGAGTGTTAAGACAGTATCTAGCTTGCAGACATTCCATACCAACAACCTTTCTGTGGAACATGTGTAATCCTAATATAACTGTCAATATCAAAGCTTCTCTCTTGGCGGAAATGCTTTAACCCTGAAATATTTTATCTTTAAACCATGTTTTCAGTAGCAGCACAATAAATTATAAATCATTAAACCGGGTATTTCTTGATTTTTCTAACTTATCCGAAGCGATAGGAACCACCTAAGAATACATGTATACTATGTTTTTTTATTGTGTTCTTATTTTCGGTTTAATTACGAAAGTCGTACATCAGCCTGCATAATTGCTTCAGTGTTTGACCGTTTTATACCTTCAAGTAGTAATCTGATTTTCTCAACTTTCTATACACGACGAGAAGCCGTTAAAGTCTTGTTTTCTTTGTAAAAAAATATTAGAAACCAATTCCTTATGGGAATATTGAAGTATGGGTGATGTGCTTCATCTCGCTCTCATTAGCACCAAACAAAAATATTAATTGGTCTTAAATTTCCATAATTTAGACGCTAATTATCGAAGTCATCTTAAAATGTGAACATGGAACCACGGAGATCACGACATATATAAGGAAGTTCCACCGACGCAGCTAGGAATTGACTGGATTGAAAGTGCGTTTAAGGTAATTTGGGAACGGTGCAAGGAAGAACACGTTGCAGGTGTAATTTGACTTTCACTTGGAGCATACTTTTTAAGGATATGATATTTTTACGGCCATGTTTTGCTAGGATGATCTCTTTTGAGTCGTCTCATTTACATTTCCTTTGATATTATAGAAGTTACCGACAACTACACATTACAGGAGTGCTGCAAATTTAACTACCTCTCTCTCTAACTGCAGGTGTACCTAATATGCACTCTCTTGAGTGTCAGCAAATGCTCTGCGCTATTTACTTCTGAAAGTGTCAAACGATACTCGAATAATTAACGACCAGCGTGTTGGTGAATAGATACGTACGAGTACATGAAAAGATAAAACATCGAGGGCGGAGACGGACACTGTGGGATATTGCTACCAACTAACACAGGTCCCGACAGAGTAACCAAAGGGTTATCTCAACAGCGGCGGCGATCTCAAAGGAGCCATCAAACCTAGTAGCCCGCGGTTCCCACATCTCCGCGGCAATGTAGACGTCGTTTAAGGCTACATGACCGCGGGTCGGTTCGATTAATTACTCCGTCGGTGCCAATGATCGTCTACCTTGTCTCACTCTCTCGAATATAGCGGAAGAGAAGACACAGGTACCAGAGTAAGGACAGAGTCCAAGAGCATTTATTAGAACACTCTTAAAATGAACTGCAATGTCCCCATCCAAAATGCCCCCCGCGCCGACAAGGTAAGAAAAGGTCCTTATCTGCCAGACGCGGGGTTCCGGAGAGCCAAGACCGGGGAAGCATCCGAGAAGTCGCCGACACACGTCCTATCTCTTTCGCGGTCACCCGGACGAGTTCCTTTCCCGAAAGCGGGAGAACAAGAGGCGAAACCTCCTCGCCTGTCAGCAGTGATCCGCATCCGAGCGGGGGGAACGGAAATCGGTCCCCCCGAGAGAGAGTGAGAGGAGGGTCTCCCAAGCCAGGCGGCCCTCCGCCTCACGAACAGGTCGGAGCTCATGGCGAAGCAGGCCCAGTGTTCCGACCCGCGGCCGTTATCACAGCCATCGGGGAAGGGACATCACGGGAATCCCCACAACACAGAACCGCTTTCATACTCTAAGACAGGGGCCTCTAAACCATGGCCCACGGGCCAGGGCAGATTTGGACCGCGGAACTCTTCCGAACAACCAGCGGCTGTTCGAAAGAGTTCCTAACAGCCGCTGGTCTTCCTTCTGACACGCTGCTGAGCTGCGAAAGAAGTGCACGTAAAGAAATGGCGCTGCGCCGCGCTTCAAATGCGCAAACCAAGATACCAGAAAAAACAAGAGAAACTGCATCGTAATGCAGGTCCTCTCGCCATATTACTAGAAACGGACTGTCACCACCAGCAATACTATTCTTAGTCTCCTGTTTCATGTCTGCGTCACTCTAGGTCTGCTCGATTGTTATGCCTGGTCAGTCGTTTTGTGCACATCTGTGGTTTAATATCACAATTAGCTTAATAATAAATTAGGAATTAATGGTTCTGTGATGATTTGTTTTTATTCACACTTTCTCTAACACCATTTTGTCTGTTTAAATGCTAATCTAGGTTTATTTATTTAGTTTTTCTTTTTTTATATTTACTTTTGTTTTCGGGCCCTCCAGACTGCGACAGATCGCCGATCCGACTCCTTAGCCAAAACGTTTGGAGACCCCTGCTCTAGGATGAAGATTCCTTTAAACGCGCACAAGTTAGAAAACCGAGCTCAATTCGATAGCTAACAAAAGAAGATACAAAGGCTGTATACTTACCGTGCACGATTCCAAAGAAAATTGTAATAAATAAAAGGCTGGGTGCAAAGTAGCAGAGCGAAATTCCGGCGGATGTAACCAACGTTGAGATCACCAGCACTGCGCGACAGGAGCAGACTTCGCAGAGATACCCAAACACAAGCGCTGCAAATATTACGTCATAAATATGGAACTTATGAAACTCGGTGCACACTGAGGCATTTGCATTCACATTCGAAACCTATTTTCCGAATATATCGTTCTCTTTAAGGAGCCGCAAAAAATACGCTCAAGGTTTTAAGATACCATAATGCCAGGTTTTAAAATAAAAGGACCAAACCAAGTGTAATAGAACAATAAAACTCTATTGATTATTTCCACTGCGTGTGTTTCTGTTCGCTCATCAAATCTAGGCATAAAAGAGATGTTGGTCTGGATGAAATAAACATTATGATCTAATATTTCCAAGTTCCGCAGTAGAAAATTGAAAGGTGCATTGATTCAAGCGGAGTAGCTGTCACTACGCAGAAAAATCATACAAAGCGCAAAGCATACAGTGGCGACCTACGACGGACTAGAGCAGGGAAGTGGATTGTTCCATAGTAGCGTAATATTGTTATTGTCCGCGTTTCAACCAGAAAAATTGTTCGCCAGTTTCGCGTTTTACACAAGTTAAATACCCAATAATCTCAAACTAGCAGCTGGAGGGCTCGACTAAATAGAAAAATGTAAATAAAAAAAAAAGAATAAAAAACAACAAACATTTAAAGTAAATACATTTCTAGCTTTCAACGCGGACAATTTGTAGACATTTTGGATATTCACCACTTCTCTGACCTTTTTTTAAACCAGTGTTTCTATGGGATGATCACAGTTCTTAATGAAGAACATGTACACAGTTTATATTTTCCCCCTTCGTAATGGTATCGGCGTGAGCGCCGTTGGATTTACAAAAGATTGTTTTATGTAACAACAAAAGGTTTCTAGACATGTCGAATTGACAAGGCGTTTCACTTAACAAGATGTGGGATGCATTCCTTTGCAATACTAGGTACTGTACTTCGTATACCCTCAATGCACGCATTGTTCAAGGTTGAGGTTGCCTCTACACGATATCTCTCTCTTTAGACACATTCTCAATTTGTGACGCACTTATTATTAATAGGTGTTTCTGCTCACCGCCCATAAAGTTGCAAGCGATCTGTACAGTCATTGGCATGGAAGCATCTTCACGTGTGACATCGAAGAACTGAACCACTCCCACAAAAAGGACTCCACTTGAGCGAATGCTTAACGTTGCGGTAAGTGCGACCCAGCAGCAAAACCCATTAACAACCCAACTCCGCCGAGAATCCAGTCCAAAGATGGCATGCTGCTTGAGACTTTCCATTGTCCTGGTAGAGGAAATTGAAACCCACTGCCGTGTTTAATGTAAAACAGATCCTTGCAGAATGATTCGTCGGACCTATTGCAAAAGAAGAGAAAAGGAAGGATGGTTTCTGAGCTTATTTTTATATATGGCACTCCAATTAGCAAGGATTATTTAACTATTGTCGGTGACAACTCAAGCTAGGACGAGGGAAAAGAACATGGGAGAGGAGGAAATAGACACAACGCTGGCGAGGGGAGGGGAAAAATCCCGCCCCTCGCCAGTGTTGCGTCCGCTTTCTCCTCTCCCATCTTTCTTTCCCTGGCCCTACCTTCTAAACCTGCAACATACTATAAAAATAATGAAACTAATATTACTCCAGCTCCTAAATTAACTACTATAAAAGTAAAGAGTGCACTTCAAAATGGTACAGGGTTTTTTCATCACAAAAATAAACTTCACACCCCAAATGCTGCCTCCACACTCTAAGAAAAAATGGAGGAAAAAAGTGGCAACGGCGCGTCTTCTTCCCTTCTACTGACGCTCCCCCAAGCGGAAACGAAGAGAGGGGAGGAACGAGACGTTTTTCTCCTTCTCCAGGCCGACGGGAGAAAGCTTTCGCCCTTCCGACTTATCTCCTTCGGTGTCGTTTTTCGAGCACGTCGCGCACGTTGTTTAATAAATTTTGTTAAGCCGCTAGAAACAGCGAAGTTCCGGAGCAGTGCCAGCAGTGCTACGTACACTGGATAAGATGGCCGTCTCCGGATTGCGGGACACACGCGGAACTACAGTAGCGGAACCACGCGGAACTGTATCGACGTTTTCGACGTTATGGAAATCGCAAGAACTGCGTCCAAGACAGGCAGGTTTTGCTGCCGCCTACCTGGGTGCCCTCCATGCTGAGTTAAGTTATGTATTCCGATGCCGAGCGCCAACCGGCAATCAACGTGGTTCTGTATTTCTGCGTGTCAGCAGCATAGCAGCAATATCGTGATGGCAGCGTTGTGCGCTGGGAACAGAAGACAGCAATTATCGCCGAAGTGAACGTGTGTTCGCGTGTCAGTGGTGTAACAAGATGAGATGACGTAAACTTTCGGGCATTGATGCCACTGGTCGGGCAGTGATCAAAGGGGGCGGGGTGTCGCAGGTTGACATTTCGCTTTACATTAAAAAGTTTAAGACCACTTGAGGGATTAGGTGCAATCGCTCCTATCGTAGAGTGGCCAATGTTACTGTCGGTTGTCTCCTCCCCGAGGGCGATTGCGCTCTTGGGAAAGGACTGAACAGTACAAAGTTATGACGGAAAGTACGTACATTTACAGTGTGGAATTTTAGCATGAAAAACAATAGTAGCCTAGCTACTTGCAATTACTCTGCTGGTGGCAAGCGATTTAACCTTCTTTCGCGCTACGCGATAGACAGCGGTTTCGAGTTTGTTCTTCTGAGAGCGGCTTTTGGTTTCGCGGGTTGGTTTGCCATTCCTCCGTGACGTGCGGTTGGCGAAGGAATTCTGACTCGAGGAACAGCAAAGGTAAAACGTAAAGTGCGCGAAGTAACTGGGTATTGGTTGTCTCCGTTTAACATCGCAGTGCTGACTACGAGAAGACTGGGTAACTGCTTCTGAAACGCAAGTTTCTGTACCTGCGGGGGAAATCTGGCGTCGGAAATAAACACAGTTCGCGGAAAGCTCGTGTTACGCTTTGATTTGCTGCTCCTTTTGTCCCCTACAAGAGACGTAGCGTCCTTGTTAAGCCTTATTGAGCTCGACTCGCTCGATTCGGGGCCGCCATAATGAGATGCAGGCGACGGAGGAACTTTGCTCCTTTGCTTCAGGAACGAAAGTTTCTCCCTTTCTAAATGAACATAGGTTACAAGACCATTCCTCCCCTTACGGAGGACTATCGATACCCTTTTTTCTGAGAGTGCACCGTCAATGTAGCCCTAAAGGTTTGACGGACTAAAAGCCAAAGGTACAGAACTAAGCGTTCTTTTCTTCCAAAGTTACAAGCAATGTTTGAAAATGTTTACTAGAAAACGTATGGCCGACAAAGTCCAATATTACATGTGTATGAATGGTGTAAACTACCAGGGACAGGCCACAGTGTTATATTGAAATTTAAAAAAAGAAGAAGTTTTCCCTTTTTTATTTTTGTAAGTCCTGAAACTTTAAAATTTGGTCCAGACACCGCTACCTAGTTCTAGTTTCGAGAGAGACTGAGCGTTCAAATATGTGTCGTCAATTTTTTCGATGAAAAAAGAACTGTACATTTTCAGAGGGGAGAACACTCTGTACTGCGTACTGTTCACACAGAAATAGATATTTAGTCAACTCTTTTCCAAGCAACATAAGTTAATTCCAAACCAACGTTTTCACACGTGCTTTCGTGCCACATTATTAAAGTTCATACCATATCAGTATACTTTCATGGTTTCACCCAGAGACACTCTATATGAGTGCCTTAGTCCCTTGATGAACTACAATGGGCACAGGTACAAAATGCGCGACGCCATTTTCAACATAATAACCACCATGACGACGACGTGGAGACAAAGCGATACCAACGGCAGTACCGTTGGTATGCTCCCGTCCAGAGCGAAATCCTCGCTCTAGACGGAGAACATATTAGTTGGGTAATGAGGGAAAGAGTATTGATTGATTTTTTTCTGAGCCGAAAGGTACAATGTAATACTAGATCAATTTTTATGTTTCGTACTCACCGATAATATTGGAAAAAATTATGTCGGGGGAAAGCAAATATATTACTTGGAAATAGAGTTCCCTTTGAGATCGCTTCTAGAATTCGCTATAATCACTGAGAGGACATGAACGGAAGGGTTTCTGTTTCCGTTGCCTGATCTGTAGCACGTGCTCGTTGACTTCCACCGGGTTCTGGAGGACTCCGCAAGCTCGATGCTCAGTAGACCCCGAAGCGTGATTCCAGGTAGAAAGCTCTCGGTGTAGGTGGCAAGGCAGAAATACCTCCCCAACGCTCTAGTCCTGCAAACAGCCCATGCCGCTCATTTTCTCCTTGTTCTTCGTAGTAAGTTGAAGCTACACGTCGTATATTTTACAGTGGAGGTTTACTGAGATTTGCTGCATAGCTGTATACCGGCGCATAACCCAACTGTTCTGTTCTACAGGGGTACGATTTCTGCAAAAATAGTCACCGCGAAAAAATATAAAAAACGCAGTCGAGGTTTGTCGGCGCCCCACCTGTGCCGCAGGAAATGTATGTAAATAGGAACGCATCAATTGCAAACGTGAACCGTTCATGAGTCAGCTGGATCCCAGCATGTGTCCGTAACGTGGATAGCAGTTGAAAAACCCTCCAGCGAATAATAGGACATTTGCGAGAGGGATTTGTTTTACAGTTAGTCTTTTAGTTTTTTTAAACAAAGAGTAGGTATATTTTACAGTAAGAGGACATAACTGTTTTTCTGACATGAGACCACCAGGACTGCTATTACTTGTGTAGCTCCGGAAGCTGATCATAACCATTGTCACTGAAAGGCTGGTGAAGGAGGCGAGACCTTCCACGAGCAGCCATGTATAAATTGGTATATTATAGTTTGTCAAGTCATTCTTATGTACCATGCAAGGCCAATACAAACTAGAAGACAAGGCCTACGCGTGACATTTCGTTAGTAAATCCCCGACCCGCCCCAAGCGGCAAACGCCCTGAAGCTTTACGAGAGTAGTAGCGCGGGAGATATTTTAGAAAAAATGATCGCAGCGCCTCTAGAGAGATGGCAGGCATGCCATGTGCTGCATACCACTGCAAAAACAAGTTTCTGCGTTGTGGTGGAAAATCCTTCTGGGTTTCGGGAAGACAGAACAAACGTGAGTAATTAAGTTACTTCAAATTAAACTGGAAGAGCTATTCAAGCCTTGCTTCGAAATCGTCACTGACGTTTCAACAGACGATTATGACAACTCCACGGAGATCGCGAAGAACTTCACGGGTGACAGACCAGATGCACAACTGAACACCCAGTCCCATGGAGCCGGGTGGGCTGCCAGTCAGATATGTCGTCATGCTTGCTAAGTCCAACTGTAATCAGAAACATGAAACATTTCGAAAGACATTCCGTTGAAGAACAACAAATATTCGCATTGAAAAATGATAACACCTTCCTCATCTACCCGGTAACCTCAGCCGTGCCTTCGAAAAACACATTTCATTGATATATTGCACCAGACGAGAGCTCAGCTGAAGGACTTGAGGCCGCTGATCGACACTCAAAACAAAGGCACGGTGTGCAAAGATCGAATGGACAAGTTCGTCAACAAGTACTTGAATGCACTTTTGAACTGCTTCGTCATGCGAGCAAGCAAAAAACCTGCCAAAGTCACTGCAAAAAAAAATGCAAAATAAAAAAGTTCACACACTGCTGGCACGTAGCAGATTGCAGCGTGCGACTCTTATTTACTGGGCAGTGTGAGCTGGATTACGTTATTCCTTTCCCCTGTTTTGTTTTCAGTTCCTACCAACACCAGGAATGTTAATAAACAAACAAATAACAGGCAGCTGCAAAAAAAAGTGGAGCTTTTTTTATGCCGTTGCTTTCTATTTTACTTTTCTCTTTGTTCTATACGCGCCGCACTGATCGCCGTCGTTCAAGGAGTCCTTTACTGGATTATTTGTACATCGTTTGTATCTATCTGTATCGTCTGCTAACTTTTGTTTTATTCGCTGTTGTTCGCTTCCTGTTCCTTATTTATCTTTATTTTTGTCTGAGAAAGGAACCCGTTTCGAAAATGTTTGCACAATCATTTTCCTCGTTACTTTTTTTATTTTTATTAGGCTGAAGCGGCTGATGCGCTTGGTCTGGTAATATCTTAACATGTTGTTAGTGCAGGTTTTAACGACCACCCCTATTTTGGTAAGAAATTGTGACAACGCAGTCTGTAACTGATCGACAGTATCCTCTTACGACTCAATTCGAGAAGCTGGACGCCTTTCCTCCGCTTCCCAGATGCGTTCCAAACCGTCCAAACTTGTGTGATCCCCTGAGTGGCGTTTGACACCGCTAAAGAAACTGCTTTATCTAGGTTTGTGCGCGCGTTGTTATTTGACTGCCCTTGCAGTTGCGATCAGTCAATTCCGCTTCGTAAGCACACTGACCGTAATGAATTGTTTCAGCTGTTGGCGTGACGAAACGGGGGCCGCAAAGCATGAGGACGTCGCGGAGCCTATACTAGTTCATTGCGTCGTCTGCTTCCGTAGACTCAGAGTTCTCTACAGGCGTTCGCCGCCGCTGCCATGGGTTTTCGGACGGGTTTCAAGTATTGGCGGTGCTAAATCGTATTTGTCAGAACTACGCCGCATTCACTGGCAGCCACAGCTGCGTGCGCGACTGCTGAGCGCGAGCTGATAGCGAGCTCTTCCACCGTTCGTTTGCCACGTCCATGCAACACCATCAAGATTGCCTGTCTTAGTAGCCTAATAATGTGAGCCCGCACGACACCATCAAGATTCCCAGTCTTAGCAACCTATTAATGTGAGCTCGTTCTGAGCAGGACCACTGAAGCAGGCGATGTAGCAGGCGATGGTGCCCATCCGGGGCGCTGAGGGGATCTACTAGTGAAGACGTCTAGAGGAGGAAACGCGCAGGCCTTGTGTTCTAGGTGGTATTGGCAAGGCCCCTTGTCCTACTTCTACTACGATACATCAGTTCGGGACAAGGCAGCGAGGTAACACTAGATTGTTCGCAGTCCATACATGATGACGCGTCCAACGGAATTTGTTAAGACAACAGTCTCAAGGGGCACTAACAGGGCACGGATGGAGGCCTACTTCCGAAAGCAAAACGTTGAAAGCCGAAACGATTGGCATTGCTGGTAGCGTAGCTAAGCAACAACGACATGAAGATGTCGTAACGCCGTTGTTACCACAAAAAAATAAACGAACTCAGTTTCGCAGATATCGTACAGTACGTTTTCCGGTGCTACCCAGGTAAACAAGATCATTGCAAGCTAAAACTTCTTAATCAGAAAGCAAGGTGACATAGTGTCCGTGCAGGTACTCATACCAGACGCCAGCCGACTGACCGAACATTGCAAGTTCGGCGTAATCTTGCACCTGATGATAGTTGATTTTGTTGCTTGCATGCGTTTGGTGACGAGGCGCGCAACAATCGGCTGACCAGGCAAACACTCACTGCTGAAGAAGATTTTCTTCATGACGCTACCTGAGAAAGGTTCTTTATTCGGGACGCTACCTGAGAAACAAGCAGAAATAGTGTAAAATGATCGGGGACGACTGAGAATCATGTGGATGGTGCCGCAGTGATTCGCTCCACTCGCACACATGCATGCACCTCCGGTCTACCTGTCTCAAATAAGTCACAAGACACACATATGGCCAGAGCCTGTTTAGCGAGCAACAAAGTCTCGCCACACCCTTAAAACTAAAATGGTGGATGAAGACCCAGCTTCAAGCCGCAGGACAGTGAAGCCTCTCCAAAAAACCATGACTTCGAATGACGTAGCTTTCGTGATGCTGTCACCGGGTCACCGATAAGCGTTATACAGTGAGACGTTTTCCAGGAGCCCAACATGAAAAGCCACCTGTGAAGAAAATAAAATTGAGATTTTCTTCTTATCAGACCCCTCTCCATAAAGGAGTAGCTAGAAGATACTGTGAATTTCGATCCGCAAGAGGCGACGTAGTCAGTTATAGCGGGCAATTGCTTTGGACCAATTCTTACTGGAAGAGGCACGTCTAAAGATTTCAAGCATAGGAATGACTGGGGTTTATTTTAGGAAGACCCTCGCGAGCTTGCAGGTGGCAAAGCCTGCTGAACCTATAACAGAGAGATTGAAGATCCTTCTGGATAACTTTGGTGGCGTGTTCGAGCCGAGCTTAGATTTTACATGACACAGACAGGTCAATTGCACGTGAAAGATTGAGTCTTTTTTTTTTGCAAGGCATGACGAATGCACTATGCATTTCTTAAAAAAAGAAAAAAAAAGGTTTGACAGAGTGTGCCTACGCGTCAACGAGGGCACACTTTTTCAGGATTACGGTCGTCAACTGGATTATCTATCGCGTGCATGTATTTAAGGGTATTGGAACTATAGGGCTCTACGGTGATTTCAAACTAAGTGTTTACAGTAGCAATCAAGCTTGACAGTACTCTGGGCCCTGGTGAAAGATATTTTTACTGTGCTGAACTGTGTTGAAATCACCTTTTACTTCAGGTAGCGTCTACAATCAGTTTGTCCACAACTAGGTGTCTCTCAAGGTAGCGGCAAATAACACTCGGCTTCAGTTTGAGATTGCGTTGGCACCTGCGATGCTTCACCGTCGCGTCAAAATTTTTCTGAGCGATCTGCGTGGAATACAAGTTTATATATACTGCATTACTGTCGCAGAAAACACCAAAGTCGACACCACCCTCTGATGGGTGTCAGCAGACGCGCGACAGAGGATTAAAAGTTCACCAAGAAAAGTGCAAGTTTTGTCACAAAAAACTAACACTTTTAGACCACCATATTGACGCCAGTGGTAGGCACCCCAAATAAAAAATCTTGACAGCATTGTCCCAAGCTCCGATGACAACTTCTGTGTCCGAGCTGCCGAGTGCACCACCTCCTTCATCCTCCTGCCTGGTAGGGCTACATCCTTTACTCTCCCATCTTTCCTGACCTTGCTGGCGATCCCCGCTGTGCACTCAGACACATTAGAGCTCCCGATCACCAACACTCTCTGCCCCCTTCCCTTTTGTTTTCCTGCATCGCAGGCTTGGTGGCTTTTGCAGTAGAGGGGTGCCGTCGCACCACCGTCCTGTACAACGGCCCCGCTTTCTTTGCTATCGCACTACCCAGGTAGCACGCCAGAGGAATGCCCAACTTGGGCAAAGGTCTGGCAAACATAAGGGCCTAACTTTGGCGCAGTTAGGATTTTGCACCATGGCAATCCTCAGTGCATGGTGCAAGTACGGTGCCTAACTATAGCCGTAGTTGGGCGATCCTAGGGCATGCCAAAGTTTGGCTCTTCTCTGGAACGCCAGAGGAGCGCCAATGTTGGTGCCATACCTGGGACATAACTGCCAAAACAACGCCGAATTTAGGTATTTCGGACATGCCAAGTTTGGCCTTTCTCTGGTCCGCCACAGTTCTGCCAAAGTAAGTGCCAGACTTGAACCATAACTGCCAGAGCAACGCCTAATTTGGGTATTTCGGTCACACCAAGTTTGGCTTTTCTCTGGCCCGCCACAGCTGTGCCAAAGTAAGTGCCAGACTTTAGCCATAACTGCCAAAGCAACGCCTAACTTGGGTATTTCGGACATTCCAAGTTTGGCCTTTCTCTGGTCCGCCACAGTTCTGCCAAAGTAAGTGCCAGACTTGAACCCTAACTGCCAGAGCAACGCCTAATTTGGGTATTTTGGCCACACCAAGTTTGGCCTTTCTCTGGTGCGCCACAGTTCTGCCAAAGTAAGTGCCAGACCTTAGCCATAACTGCCGCAATAAATCTTAATTTGGCGATTCGGGCCATGCCGAAGTTTGGCTCTTCTCTGGCTACCCACTGAACTGCAAAATAAGTGCCAAAAATGGCAAAGAAAGCCGAGACGCCTGCCCAAGTTTGGAATATCTCTTGTGTGTCACAGAAGTGCTCTTTCACGCTCCCCAGAAGAGAATTAAACTAAATAAGCGCTGAGAGCACGATGGTCAGATGTCATCACTTCCGTTCCGAAGCAGCACCGCAATACTTTGTGGTATCGTGCCAGTACCGGCCGAAAGTCGGTTCCAATATCGCTCAACTGTCCAGTTTTGCACCACCGTTTGATATCCGGCAGGTATTGCCGTACAGCCGTTTTGCCCCGGCCTAGTGTTCGCGCAATATTGTGTGAATACTCTACGATGCGTCTGCTCCGTATTGGCCGAACGTCGTGCAAGTATGTGTACGTTGCATACCATTTGTTGCATATCCAATCACATATACGGACAAACAAATTTTTTTTCGATCGCTCCCAGGAGTTTATTAACCACTATCATTACACACAGTGTATTCTCGACATATTTACAATGGTCACACTTCTCTGTAAAACGAAAAGCAAATTATAAAATAGAATTAACACTGTCCTCATGCCAAGCAAAACTCATCACACAAAAAACCGCGGAGATTGAGAGGAAAGCAGGACTACTATCAGAAGCATGCTTGCTGTGTACTTACTAATAAAAGAGCGATATCATTGAATCTTTAATAGATGTATAATTCAACTCAGGCCACCCCACAAACACACTCGAGAAAGAAGGTTGCGCACATTCAACTGACGTCTCGTCGTCGGTGAAGAGCAGCTTTTGCCGAAGCGTGTCCAACAAACACATCACAAGAATTCCACGAACTCCTGTGAAAAAAATGGCTGTTACCGAAAATTGGCATTGACGTATTCCGGCCGTTTACGACGAAAAAAACACGGCCGCGTCTGCAACGCACGAAAGCAACAGAATACTGAAGAGCGCATATCGAAAACCGGACCTACGTGGCCCGCCTATTTCTATAACTAGGCAAACGGCGAAAACGGCAGCCCCAGAGATCCCATCAACGTGACAGGGAGAGTCACGTGACAAATTTTCATCCAAACGTTTTTGTCCTACGCGCCCTTCGTAGAGAGGTCACGCCGGTTCACGCGGTTCGCTCCACCCTTTTGATTTGCTTAAAGGGACCATGAAGGCAATTACATTTTTTTAAAAAAAGAAGGTGTTTTCGGAAACATTGGGGTCCTGGCATGCCACACAATTTTTTCTAGAACGTTGTGACTCTTATTTCTGTGCCTGCAAATAAATTTGCGAAACCGAAACACACATTCAGATTTCTTCCCTTTTTCGTCTCTGGAAAGAGAAGTGACGTCAGGGAGCACTGTCGGTATCGGTAGGATTTAGTGCACACTCAGTGTGGTTCCCGTGGTTCGCTCTAGTACACGGCGGTCTGTAAAGAAAACCTGGAAGAAATGGACGACAACGCCGCGTTCGCAAACGAGTTTGAGCTCCCGTTTAGCGACCTCACGCCGACTGAACGGGAGATGCTGCTAAGGATGCAGAACTCTGGATTGGCGCTTTACGAGGGCGCCCCAGACCTACCACCAACTCCTCGGTCGCCGCCTCAGAGCGGAAACTTCATGTTTTTACCCAGACTCCGGCTGACGTGAACGTGCTGCTCAAAGTCGTCTGGTCAGATATGCAACAAACGAATCCTGACACCGCTGTCCACAGCTCTACGCAAGACGACGGCGCGCAACCAAATGCTGCGCATTGCTGCATCGGTCGGCAGTTTATGCAAACTAACGTCGCCCGATCGACCGCACGTCTTTAGCCGACCTTTCGCGCAACCTATTACTGCACATAAACGCGGCATGATTAGTGAGACACCAGTTCGCAAAGCGAACACGAGACGACGCACGAAACCAAAACCAAAAGTCCGCCGCCCCCGGCGCTCGTACCTCTTTTTCTTCTTTTTGTCCATGGTTGCTCGATGCTTGTTACGCACCCGGGACAGCAGTGTGGGATGCGTTCAACCAGTGACAAACAGAGGGATCGCTTCAGATTATGCTTTTAAACACGGTATGAAACCTATTATTTCCCAACTACAACTTCAAAAGATTATCCAACGTTCAAATAAACTTTTTTCATCACATCTCACCACCGAAATCGAAACCAAGAGCGCGTCTATCGTTTGAACCAATCGCCAGACGAGGAGCCTGTTGTCGTCACGCTTCGACGGCGCACTTTAGTTCACCTTTCTGCCGCCGCCTCTGTGGGGTCTCAGGCATCGTTCCCGGCGTTATTATTACCGCGCCTGTTTGCTCGATTGGTGCGGCACCCAAACTTCTGTTCGAGCTAGAACTTGGTCAACAGTGTCTGAGACGTGCCTGACATCCATTTCAATCGTCGAATAAAACTTCGAAACTGCCTTCATGGCCCCTTTAAAGCGGCTGTCGCGCTCGCTGACAGCCACACGAAGACACAAAAGCAGGTGGGGGGGATTTGCAAAAGGCGAGGTCGAAGGGGCATCAACAACGCATGAGAGGAAAGGCCGCTTCTGCCGGTGACCTTGTCGCCTTTCCTGTCACATTCAATTGGGGCGCACCACACCGCACCGCACTGCACCGACGGACGCGTCGCGTTCAGATGGTCGTGTCGGTGCGGCTGCACTACGTTCATTTGGGACTTGGTGCGGCTAACGACACCGGCGCGTTGCTGCACCAGCTGCACCGTCGAAAGGAGACCGTGCAGCTTCGCGCACTGCGGGCCGGCGCGGCCTTGAGCTACCGCTCTCTGCCTCCTTCGGCCCCTTCTTTCCCTCGCTTCGTCTTCCTCGTCTCGGTAAACATGGCGGCTCGGGAGACTTTCGCTAGATGGCGCGCGCCGCCGCCCCACTCGCGGCGGATTTTGTTCAATGGTCCACCCGTTTATGCTTTGCCCTTGAAGTGACCGCGGCAAGCGCGTTGCACGGCGGAATGCTTCGTGTTCACTTGGTAGTGCGTCATACGCTGCACCCGCGCGGTGGCACGGCCTTGGGGGCAGCATTTTCTCGGTGCTGCGTGCGCCCCAATTGAATGTGACATTATCGGCGTTCGGCTTCCATTGTGGGCCTCAGAAAGATAATCTCCTTTCTTGAGAGCGAAATGGAAGGGGTGCTTATGTCTTGCGGGCTTGTCGCCATCCGCTCCCGACTCACTCGCAGTGGCCTCCCATGGCTGTCGTGCCGGCGAAATTAGGAGCGCAGCCGGGACGCGTATAAGCAAACCATATCCAGTACAGCACCTGGCCACGCCCCCTTGTCACGTGACATGACGTCACTTCCGCTAAAGCAATTTGACATGTCACGTGACATGACGTCACTTCCGCTCCATAACGAAACCAGTTGTTTTATTGGTTTGTCAAATGTCACGTGACATGACGTCACTCGCGCTGCTGTGGTGAGGCAAACATGGCGCCCGCCGCCTGAAACTTTGAAACGCGAAGCCTACGCGGTCGATGCAGTCGCGGCTGAAGCCTCAAACGCTTGAAACCGGAAGCCTACGCGGTCGACGCAGTCGCGGCTGAGACGCTGTGAACGCGGTGCCGCGAGGGACTGAACACTTGTTGACGCAACTATGCGACGCCCGCAGTATGCGACGCCCGCAGTATGCGACGTCTCGGATCGTGCTTCTGCAGGAGTGCTTAAAAGGCGCAAGTACTTTTATTAGCGTTTCCAACTCATCGCTTAATAAGAGCAAAGCTACCAACGCCTACCGCTAGTATCCGAAGTCGAGCCTTCTCTCGATGTCGCCGCTGGTGTAGACTTTATTCTTGCTGAGCAGGTTCGTCGCCGACGGGGTGGATGTGAACCATGGCATGCATGAGCGCTTGCCTTTTTCGATACGAAAATATGCCCTGTCGTCACGAACGCTTACGCTGACCCCCAAGCTCAATTTGAAGTATCGCCAGCATTTTTATTTCGCCTGTACGTTGTCGTCGCATCACCATTGCTCGCGGCGACGCAGATCTTCGTGCTTGCCTTACAGCGGTGCCGCGACTCTCCCGACCCAAAATAAATGTGGCTATGTCTACAACTGCTCGACCCTCGAACCGCGAATTCGGGAAGTGGTGAAGGGATTAGCTTTGTACCGTCGCATCACCGTTACTCACGGCGACGCAAATCTTCGTTCTTGCCTTTTAGCGGTGCCGCGGCGCCCTCGTCCCAAAATAAATGCAGCTATGCCTACAACTGCTCGACGCTCGAACCGGGAATTCGGGAAGTGGTTTAGGGATTAGCTTAGTACCGTCAGAAACGCTCGTGCCATTGGAGAACCTTTCATGGTGGAGGTACGAATATGACGATACGCATGCCCATTGGAACTATGAAGAGAAAAAACGAGTGAATACTTTGAGCTCGGGATGTTTTTATTTCACCACATGAAATATATAGTTGCACTGCAATGCTGGTTTCAAAGAATGCTATTTCCTCTGTCCCTTCGAAATAACCGGGGCCTTCATATGATGCACATACATGCAAAAATCAACAGAGTGAAGACGTGGGAACGATATGGCTATGAGCTGTAAAGCAAAATGGCAAGTTCACACTCAGAAGCAACAGCTCACATAAATATTAAAAGAAGTTGACGAATGTAAATAATAGTTTCTCTCGAGAACTAGGGTAAAGCAAACGGGCATGTCGCCTCAAACGTATAAGGCACATGAGAGTTGTCGTAACTTTGGAAGCTACTATAGCTTATTCATGTAAAAGCGGCTTCACACACTTGCAACAGTTTATGACCAGAGTGGCCAACCAGTCAGCTACAAGAGACTTAAAGCTGGTTTCAAGCCATTCCTGTCATAAGCAGTTGCAGGTGTGTGAAACAGCCTTAACTTGTGACGCCCTTCTGCTGTAAAGACCAACTGTAAACAATGAATAAACCTCTTCTGTTCTTACTTAATTTGCACCATGTCGGAATTGCACATCACACTTGTGTGCAAGAGCCCAAGACTAACACGGCTGCAAAACAAGCAGATATCTAAAAACTCGTGTAGGATCCGAAATCACACCCAACAATCCTGGACACTAAGCAGACGTTCGATTGTATTTGTTCGAATGAGCAGCTGTGTTTCTCTTTTCATTAATCTAGACAGTTTGAATGGATGTAACCTCTGTTTTTGTACATAACATGTGGCAATGAGCCTAAACAACAGGCGAGGCACCCAGCATTCACATCAGAAGAATGAAAACATGTTAGAGAGCAGCTGGACTTTAATTCTACTTGCTGCCTGATGAGTTTGTGGACAGAGACATGAAGCGTGCAGTCTTCTGCTGCCCATGTGAACCCTCCGTGTATGCCCCTTTTTCAGTCTTATTTTTTCTCCACTTTTGAAGAGACTTGGGGCTAAGGACATTGGTAACAGGTCACCGGTTCATGCTCAACAAATGCTGCCGGCGAGTCTGTGCCTGACTACATTGCTGTGCTGCGTCGTGTCACTCAGCACTGCGAGTAGACATCATTTTTGTATAAGTTTTGCGACCGGTTAGTTTATGGAGTATGCGAGGAAGCCATTTGGCGACACCTTCTCGCCACACCAGATCTCACTTTTGATAGGGCTCAACAACTTGCGATTGCTGCGGAGTATGTCACAAACGAGAAACCCCACACTTCCGGGCTCCATAGACAGCAGAGGTTCGCCACATTGGCAAACACGACCCACACAAGGCATGAAACGGTTCATCAATGCCAAGCAACAACCCTGGCGCAAGGAAGACATTTCCGAGTACAGCTAGAAAAGGTTGCGCACGGCACAAGTAGCTATAATTTTGAACGTGCAATTTCTGTGGTGGAAGCGGACACATCATGCATGCATGCCGTCAGTAGTTGGCCAAGTCCAAGCACCACTCTCCAAAAGCAGGATCCAGTCATCGTCTGGAATAAGACAGGTCAAAGACAGAGCCGTAACTTCATTGAACAGGGGCAGCAATCGCCGAAGTTCAACTAAATGAAATTCCCATCTACATAGAAGTTGACACTAGAACTGCTTGGTCCACAAATGTTCTAAAGAGAATATGTCATCTTGGAAGAGCAGCATAGGCTTAAATCGCACTCCGGACGCATTCACAACGTAAGTTGGTGGTTCTGAGAAGCGTCAATTTTTCCACGCGGTTCCAGGGAAAGGAGTGTGAGCCACCGTTGCTGATCGTGAAAAGACGTGGAGCAAGCCTGCTCGAAAGGAACCGGTTTTAAGCGTTCAATAAGCTACGTGATGCATGAGCGACGGACCTTTCCGGAGATATGTGGTGCCCCCAGCGTCTACTTTATGCACTGCGACGTTCAGATGTACTGCAAAAGGAATTATCCAAGAAGCGTAGACGAAGTTGACGTTCAGAACGCGGAGAAGGCAGAAGGAAAGCAAAACAGAGGGTGAGATAACCTTTTTCTTTTACTGCTCACATAATGTTTTTGCGTGTCTTGAGCTCCTAATGATAAGAAAGAGTGAATCGCTCTACTACCAAGACATGTGAAGCGTTCGAGCCAGCACGAGCGTACATTCGAAGAGCCCCACAATTCCCCTCGTTGCAAGGTCACATGGGATTTTCCGGAAAGGTCTATTGCGCATTCAGAAAGAGAGATAGAGGGGGAGGGGGCTCTAGGAAGACGACAAACTGAAGCACTCTGTCTAGGCTTGAGAAAGGACAGCCTTGCTCTTGTCCGTGCACCGTCTAACACAACACGAAGCACTAACTACTCAAGGTGCCCTTGAATTAGCCGAGTCACTCCTACAGACTCGAGGACTGTCAAAAGAATTTCCAAGGGTCTCCGAGTAAGGACTTGGCGGACCCACACACACTCTCGCACTAAATCCCAACTTCAAACAAAGTTTCTGGACCCCTGAGGATGGACGACTCCGCCTGCTCATCACAGATTAATTCTAAAGCTTTCCCCTGGTGGAAACTGAAGTGGGTGATTGAAACGCCTCGAATTCTACTTCCAGGCTAAGAACATCACAAGCTCCGCAAAGAAGCAAGCCGTCCTCCCGACGTTCTGCAATGAATTAATCTGCGCCACCGTACCAGCCATGCTCGCACCCAAAAAGCTTTCAGAAGTTGAGGTTGAGGAGATCATCAAGCGCCTCAATGAACACCACGACCCCAAGTCAGCGAAACTGCTCAGTTGGTTCAAATTCCATCAATGAAACGAACCAAACACTGACAGACTCAATTTCGGAGTATGTGGCCGCACTGCGAATAATCGCTGCCGACTGCAACTTCGGTACAGTGATGGCCACACCGACCACACCCTCTCCGGCAACGGCCACGACAGCCGTGTCCGTGTCAAATGCCAGTTCACCACGAGAGACTCGACAGGTCTCACAAGCCCCAGCGAGAGAATCGTCTGCTGTGCTACCGCTCGAGGTGATGCTGAGGGACCGATTGATTTGTGGCATCAAGAATTCCCACCTTCAATGTTTGCTAGTGGAACGGAACATCACCTACACTTTCTCATTGGAGGCAGTCTGTTGCCAGCCAGCAACTCCAGATGGAGAAACAAGGTGAAATGCCCAGTTCCACTGCAACAATGAGTAACGGGGCGAAATCATCAAAGAAACCCTGTATCCTTTGCACAGGTATGCGTTCACCTAATGAATGGAAGCCCGGCTAAAGCCACGTGCAAATTTTTCCACAAGGGGCACCTGGAAGAACATGCCTCCGATTTTAAATGTGTTGGAAGATGCAATCAGGCCTTAAATGAATGCGACTTCAAAATAAGCGCATAACACATGGGAGTTTAGTGGACTTCTGCATCAGATAAGAAATCTTAGGGTACAAGTAATGTGCAACAAAAGGGTCCAACCGGAGAGGCAACCTGAGCCAAGTCGCGACACAAAGAGGGCTTTTCGCAGCGGCACACTACGAAAAACTGTAACCGTGGGAGCCCACAACCTTCTCACAGACGACTCGTTTTGTCGTTTTAGACCGGCCAGAGTGAAGCTGTCGTTCACGTCCTTGGCAAGGACTGCTTTAAGGGGAACGGTTGCCAACACCGATGCAGCTACACTAAAATCGCTGACTACCACGGACACCCTCCCTGGGCAAGACGAGGAATGCCAGCAGTGCCCAACACCAAGTTTCACGTCCGGGTTTACAAAACGTAAAGTTGGTCTGCCTTTTGAGTTTGGCGACACTGGTTGACACCGTAGATGAGAAATTTAGCCAGCTGCAGCATGACCCCAGCCACTCCTTCCGCGATTATAGACTGAAAAGATTAGCATCATCCAAAGTCGCGACGAGCGATAGACATAAAATACGGTTCGCCACGGGGGTGACGGCGAGTGTAGCAGCGGAGGGGGACAGGTTTTGTTCACTTCCGCGTATCCCCCAAAAGTATGTCACGCATCAGTTCCTTTAACCACCACAGCGGCTGCAGATCGGCAAAATATTTAGTTGTCTTTGCGATTACGCACCGGAATAGCAGTTTTTCAGGGCAAGGTGACACGTTTTTGGTCACTTGGGCATGGATAAACAATATAAAAAAATACAAATTGCCAATTCCTTCAACACCAAAATCATTGCACTACCCCTTTAGCATGCATCACGCAGTAGTGATACATAACTGCACGCCAATACAATGCTCATCTAGATTGAAGTGAGCAGAGATGGCAATTGAACCTCAAATGCCTGGATTCTGCAGTCCAAGCTTCCTGCTTCGTGTGCTCAGAGCTGTGGCGCGCTAACACACTCAGCCGCCGACCCCCTCAGCAGCGCCTTTGAAGGGTTGTGAGCCTCGGTCCAGTCCCATGAGCTGACCGCTCGACCAATGTTGATGCTGTAACCCTGCAGGCAAAGAAATTGCTCGTGGTTGCAGACTGTCACTCATCTGTGGGCTCAATTGACGCTAACACAGCGGTGCTTCCAGGCCTGGGTCTGCGACTGAGTGAAACCCACCTGACATGGGTCCCCAGAAGGCTGCCAGCTGTTGAGGCCTTTAGTGCAGTCTCACACTAGGCACACTGTCCTGCATGTTCCTCTGCAGGGAATGAGGCCGCTTTCTTGGCCTCTTGACAGGCTGGTCACTTGGTGGCCGTCCGGCTGGCACCCTTATGGAGCCCCTCGCCCGGATCTGGCATCCCCGGTGCTTTCGTGCTGCCGCAGTCACCTCGAGGCTCAACATGAGGCCGGTGGGGTCGTTGTTATTGGGCACACGATCCAGCTCGTCTCCAAGACCTTGCAGGCGCTGCAAGCTCGACTCCAGGCGCCAGTACACTTGTTCTCGTGCCTGTGTGATAGGCATTGAGGCAAGCAAGTGAGCAAGTTACCTCCTGTCTGTACTCCATCGCTACAAGGAAGGTCGAGCTGCGGGCTTTCGGCATCCCTGCAAAGCATGCACACTCGTGCTCGTAGCTCCAGCTTCTCTCCCTCGGAACGTGAAAGAAACGATAGCTGTGGTGAAGTTTCAGACTTTGAGGCTACAAACAACTACTAAAACCTCCTTTGTTTCCCTTTTTTTTCTTCAAGTTTACACATACACGATTTACAAGCAAACCTGCTTGACATTATAGTACAGTAGCATGACTGCGATTCTGTCCAGATATTGTTGCCGCATAGAAAACAGGTCCTGCCATTGGTAGACTAGTGAGCAACACACCAGGCTACCTAAATTGTGAATGTAATTTGGCAGGTATGTGAAGCTCAGAGAGCCCACTGTCACCGTTTTAGCATAGGTATATATACCAAGACGCTCCAGGAATTGCCGCGGTCAATCCTAATGTCCGGCACATAGATGCATACCCATATGCCGGACGTTAAGATTGGCCGTGGGGATTCCTGGAGCGTCTCGGCATATATACCCATGCTAAAACAGTAAAGGCGGGCTCTCTGAGCTTCACATATCTGCTATATACATCCACATATTACACTGGGCCAAAAACGCTGTAGAAACGAAACAATTAAGCAACAACCATATGTCTTCATTTGGTACCGCAAACATGAATGCGTGGATGGCAACAGCCAGGAAATATGCACCACCTGAAATTCTAGGCGCTGCACTTGTGCGCCTCCTAGTACGACCCGTAAGAACTGTTTGTGTTCCAGAAGTTTACTACTAGCGACCGGCAAAACGCTTTTGCAGTCTCCACCTGTGCAGATCGCCGAGAAAAGAAACAAGGAACTGGAGTGAACACGAACATGAAATGGCACACATATACTTGGGAAAGCTGAGCTCGGTCAGATCCTTGCACAGTCGGAGAGGCCAGAGTTGAAGTGGAGGGCTTCTGGAATGTCGTTGGCTTCGGCAGTGTGTTGGCCTTCTGAGGCTTTGGCGGTGCAGCTGGCCGCGTCTGGTTCATTTGGCGAGTGCTGCCTTTTACGGAAAGGCATGAAGAACTCTTCGACGGGAACACTTGTCTCCGAAGGGCAACTTGCTCAGTCGGTATCCATCCTTCGCGCTCCAACGATGTGGCAGGCCCAATAAAGTAATGATCGCCGCACCATTCAGCACTAGCACCAATAAAACGTAACAGAACTCTCTTGAATATCCGCATATATTTCATGTGGTGAAATAAAAACTTCCCGAGCTCAAAGTATTCACTCGTTTTTTCTCTTCATAGTTCCAATGGGCATGCGTATCGTCATATTCGTACCTCCACCATGAAAGGTTCTCCAATGGCACGAGCGTTTCTGACGGTACTAAGCTAATCCCTTAACCACTTCCCGAATTCCCGGTTCGAGCGTCGAGCAGTTGTAGGCATAGCTGCATTTATTTTGGGACGAGGGCGCCGCGGCACCGCTAAAAGGCAAGAACGAAGATTTGCGTCGCCGTGAGTAACGGTGATGCGACGGTACAAAGCTAATCCCTTCACCACTTCCCGAATTCGCGGTTCGAGGGTCGAGCAGTTGTAGACATAGCCACATTTATTTTGGGTCGGGAGAGTCGCGGCACCGCTGTAAGGCAAGCACGAAGATCTGCGTCGCCGCGAGCAATGGTGATGCGACGACAACGTACAGGCGAAATAAAAATGCTGGCGATACTTCAAATTGAGCTTGGGGGTCAGCGTAAGCGTTCGTGACGACAGGGCATATTTTCGTATCGAAAAAGGCAAGCGCTCATGCATGCCATGGTTCACATCCACCCCGTCGGCGACGAACCTGCTCAGCAAGAATAAAGTCTACACCAGCGGCGACATCGAGAGAAGGCTCGACTTCGGATACTAGCGGTAGGCGTTGGTAGCTTTGCTCTTATTAAGCGATGAGTTGGAAACGCTAATAAAAGTACTTGCGCCTTTTAAGCACTCCTGCAGAAGCACGATCCGAGACGTCGCATACTGCGGGCGTCGCATACTGCGGGCGTCGCATAGTTGCGTCAACAAGTGTTCAGTCCCTCGCGGCACCGCGTTCACAGCGTCTCAGCCGCGACTGCGTCGACCGCGTAGGCTTCCGGTTTCAAGCGTTTGAGGCTTCAGCCGCGACTGCATCGACCGCGTAGGCTTCGCGTTTCAAAGTTTCAGGCGGCGGGCGCCATGTTTGCCTCACCACAGCAGCGCGAGTGACGTCATGTCACGTGACATTTGACAAACCAATAAAACAACTGGTTTCGTTATGGAGCGGAAGTGACGTCATGTCACGTGACAAGGGGGCGTGGCCAGGTGCTGTACGGGATATGGTTTGCTTATACGCAGCCGGGACGTCTTCTCCCGTGAATAAAGATCGGGTGCTGAGAATCCGAAGCAGCTCTTTCGGCGTCCATTTGATGTTCTCGGAGTCGGTCGTTGAGGCATCGCCCCGTTTGCCCGATGTACCTGGCCCCGCAGGACAGGGGGATTGCGTACACTTCCTCCGCTTCCTCTCCTTCCCCCAAGATTTTTCTTTCCCGTACTTCAACGGAGCGGGCGGGCTTTGAGCTTGAAGCCGAAAATAAATGTTGTTCAAGTTGAAAGATTGTCCTGCCTGTATCGTCCCTTTTGTGTCTCCACTTTCTAAATGTTTAAAAAGTACCAACACGCTAAAATAGTACAAGTTCCGGGATTTCATTTTAATTCCCCAAGTGTGATGCGGAAGCCGCGCCACGGAGCCCCGGTCGTTTCCGCTTTTTGTTATCGCTATGATTTGACAGTGCTCAATCACAATGCAAGACGCACGCAGAGCAACGCTCGCTTTTGCAATGCACCGCTAGCACGATGGCAGCACTTTCTGTAAAGGCGCAGTCACACCGGGGTTGTTTGCAGTCGCGCGATGCAACTAAATCGCATCGCAAAAAAAAAAAAAAAAGTAATTACATGGTCACTCTGGCGTGCGCGATGAGCGAGTCCAACGCCTTCGTTGGTGAGTCGCTTCTCAAAAACTCTTGCTCCGAACGCCATTGATTGGCTCAGCCTCTCCGCGACTAGATTGCATCGCAAAAAGTCGGCTCAGCAAGCGACTGCTAAAATCGCGTCGCTTTTTGCCCGCGATGGTCGCTTTTGCGATGAAAGTCATCGCGCGACTAGATCGCATCGCCGGTGGGAACGCGCCTTAATGTAGAACCAGTCTCACGGCGCGTCCCGATATTTGTGTGTGTACCTACGCGCGAGTACAACATCCGGCACAATTTGCGTTTGCAAAGCCTGGTCCAGCCGCGTCAAAACATTCAGCCAACCTTTGTACTGGAGAAATCAAGAGACACCCAAAATAAGATAAACTGGCCAGCCGAATAAAACTTGATTTCTATTTAATTAAGGTGAAGACCCCCAGCGTACATCAAATACCTCATCAGCCGAACTTCAAGGCAGTAAGCCTAGTTCTGGCACTTGTTTGGCAACTTTGGCCCGTAGCTGCCAGATGACAGCCGAACTATCGGGAAGCGAAGCCTAACTTGGGCACTCGTTTGGCGACTTGGGCCCAAAGAAGCCAGATGTTAACCGAACTACTAGGTAGTAAGCCTAACTCTGGCACATCTGTGGCGATTTTGGCCCGAAGGTGCCGAATGACAGCCGAACTATCAAAAAGTGAAGCCTAAGTTTGGCACTTGTTTGGTGAATTAGGACCAAAATACCCAGACTGTTGCCAAGGGAGGTCAGGTTTGGCTCTACTTTGGCTTCTTCGGGCATTTCAATGCCCTAAGCTCCCAGACAAAAGCAAAGTTTTGGCCAGAACTCGGTGCTACCTGGGTAGTGACTATGCCTTCTGCCCTTTCATCTATACAATTGGCACTGCATCAACTCCTTCTCTTTCCATCCCCTGTCTCTTAATGCCCTGCAGCTCACGTTCGACTCTTTCTAGCTTTTTTTCTACCTCCTCTCGCCCTTCCTTCTCCTTCCTTTACCTCTCCTTCAATTGCAATTCCATTGCTTCATGTTTATGTTCGTTGGACTTTTGCTTCGCCTTCACCTCCCCGAGTTGCACTTGCTAGGCCTCCTCTAGCACCTCTCGCCTCTTTCTCCCTTTGTTCAATTCGGTCCGCATATCCTTTAATTCCTCCAACTTAACCACCGAGTCCCTTTCTATCCTCTTAAAACATGCCCCTAGATTTCCGAGCTCGACCCGCTTCCGTTCCTGCCTGAGCTCCTCATTCAGCTCCTTGACATGCGTCTCGAGCACAGCCCGCTTTTTTTTCTCTTCTTGTTAGCCGCCCACTCTCCTTCTATCCTCGTAAAACGAACTTCAAGATTCTCACGAAGACGGCACGTGCAGCTACCCTCCACCGTGTCAGCTAAGCTCTCGAAGTCGGTCTCCCCTAAATAGCACCATTCATTGCATTCTTCAGACTCTACAAATTCCGCTTCACCCTTACCCTTCCATCCTTTATGACTCATCTCCCATTAAAATCGGAACAAAGCCCGCCAAAATCTAAACAAAGCCTGGCCCTAATGACCTGCCAGGCCGCCGGTGCCTACGCCAACCAAAACAAAGCTGGTAGATGCTCCACCGAGTTGCCTGTCTATCGCCCTATCGCTTTATAAGGCACACAAGACCCAGGCAGCACACAGTATTGGGCCAACATTGGATTTGAGGTGGCAAAGAATGGCCCAAGAATGGCCCAACTGAGCCATATGTTTCCCAATATGGGAAACACATTGGACCATAATGGACTATCAAAGCCAATGGTTTTCCCATATTGGTGATACGTTGGCATAGGCTGGTCAACATTGGACTGTCAAAGCCAATAGCTTTCCAATATTGGATATATGCCGGCATAAGTTGTCCAATATTGGACTGTCGGAGCCACTAGCTTTCTGATATTGGCTATACGCCGGCATAAGCTGTCCAATATTGGACTGTCTAAGCCAATAGCTTTCCTATATTGGATATACGCCGGCATAACCTGTACAATATTGGACTGTCAGAGCCAATGGTTTTCCGATATTGAATATACGCTGGCTTAAGCTGGGTAATATTAATCTGTCAAAGCCAAGAGTTTTCCAATATTGCTGATGTCTTGGTATAGGCTGGTCAATATTGTACTGCCGTAGCCAATGGCTTATCGATATTTGTGTCGCCTAGGCTATGGACCCGCGACCCTCTTTTTTGCATTGCAGAGGTAGGAAATAGGAAAAGAGTCATTCATGGAGCTCGCTCGGGCGAGAATTTAATTTAGCCAACTTCATGGGGCGTACGTCGCCGGCGCTTTATAACCGCGATCACAAATACGTCATTAGCTGCCTATAGGACTATTGCAGTTTTTTTGATGACTGCTCTCCCTTCGCATTGCCTTACCTCGGCGTTGACAACTTAATTCCGTTTTTTTATATTTAAGTATTTTTGTCTTTTCCAATGTATTTTGTACGTATACGTAGCGTTACCGTCTTTTCTTTGTCCGTGCCCCTGCCATGTTTGTATTTCTTTGTGCGTGCTCTATTTTTTATATTTAATGTTTCTGTGCATATTTAGTCATTGTCGACGCAGCTGTCAACAAACATAAAGCCGCCGCTTACGCCGCAACCGAAGTGACTTCTACTTTTAGTTTTACGAGAGTCTATCGTGCTATAAAGTCATATATTAAACTCGAGTGAAGTCTCGAGAGGGTTGCTTCGACTGCCAGTGCACATGTCATCAGTGTAGGCAGAGCAACGAGGTAGCAATCGCGACGCGAGAGCATACTGCGCCTTGATCTGGCTGGCCGCGCTCGCTCTGCGGAAATGTGAGCGTGGGACTCTCGAGCCCCGTTAGCTGTCGCAAATCATTTGCCCTTCGAACGGTCGCGAAGCCGTTGCGCCTGGCGTACCGTACGCAGCATCTTTCAGAAACCGTTCGCGCAGCATCGCAACCTTCTGACTGCGAGCGTCGGCGATTCATCGTGTGTTGAAAGTCGGACGATGTGCTATTCGGGGTGTCTTTTTGTGTAACTCGTTCGTAAAAAAATTTGAAGTTTAAAAACGCGAACCTAACAGTGTACAAACAGTTTTAAATTTATTGATAAAAATATATTTATATATTTATAGATATATTTGTGTACACCGTGCGCAAAAAATAGTCGCGCTTAGTTCTTCATTCTAAATTATAATGTGGTTTATACGACGTAAAACTTGCCCCGTTTGGAACCCCTTTTGGACTGGAAAGTTTCTTAAAGACCGACCAACGAAACCATTTTCCGCAAGGTAGGAAAATGCCCCTCGCGCCCTCCTCTTTTCCCCCTCTCCCAAAAATCACGTGACGGCAGAGGCTTCTTTTGTGTCGGCTTTTTCTGTAGGGGTAATCCTCGAGAAGCGCGAAATGAGCGGCTAGCTGCGAGCGCCACAACGACCTTGAGACGTCCAGGTGTCTTCCCTCGTTGACGCGGGCACGCTCAATCCGCGAGATTGAGGAAGTTAGCGCGACTGAACGCTTTTTCCCATGAGCTGCAGGTCCGAGGCCGCTCGGTCGGTGGAGATCGAGGGGTAGTGGTATGCTGGGTTCGTTCCAGCAGCCGCTCTCTGGCATCGCGCGGCTGCTGGAACGAACCCAGCATACCACGAACCCTCGATCTCCACCGACCGAGTGGCCTCGGACCTACAGCTCATGGGAAAATGCGTTCGGTCGCGCTGGTTTCCTCAATCTCGCGGATTGAGCGTGCCCGCGTCAACGAGGGAAGACACCTGGACGTCTCAAGGTCGTTGTGGCGCTCGCAGCTAGCCGCTCCTTTCGCGGTTTTTGAGGATTATCCCTACAGAAAAAGCCGACACAAAGGAAGCCTCGGCCGTCATGTTATTTTTGGGAGAGGGTGAAAAGAGGAGGGCACGAGGGGCAATTTCCTACCTTTTGGAAAATGCTTTCGTTGGTCGGTCTTTAAGAAGTTCGAAAGCTGACCTTCGAAGAGCTGTCCTGTTAAATCGGTGTTGACAGCAGGGTAGACGCTATGCGTGTTTAAGGCCAATCGTGTCTCCGGTTAGGGTCACGTGATTACTGTCTCGAAGCTGGTGATAAGGCAGAGCACGGAACCTGCCTAAAGCCCAAGGTCACGCATAACATCTACTGCACTATCAACCTTGGGTAGAAGTGACAAATTCTCTCGCTCCGTTCATTGTTGAGATGCCCCTGAAGATTAGCCTTTGTAAGCGCACCCCACCCCCGTTCTGGCCAGCTTGCTTTGTACTCCTTCTCTTTTGTTTCTCTCCCCCTAAGCTGAAGGAGCGGTGACGGTGCGTACTCGCCGGACTTGAATCCGCTCGCTGTGCGCGGGTAACGGCAGAAGCGTTATCACGTGGTTTGACGGATGACGCATTAGCCGTTGACAAACTCGGAATGCCTGCGTCGCAAAGACCGGACTTAGTTTCGCGCGTGATGCGGCCTGCGGGGTGCAGGCCCGCTGTGGATTTCGCTTCTGTGGTAAATGGTATCTCGTTCGAAAAGTCCTACCCGTGTCAATTTCTTCAAAAAAGCCCAAGACATTCTTGTGAACAGTTTAGTGTTCGGTTCGGCAAATGGCAGCGTGTGCTACATCGTGTTGAATCTTCACGGATCACTTCCTTCTAGTTTTTGTGTTTGAGTGGTTGTTCTGCAGTGCCCGTGTTGACATATAAGTCGGATTAAATCTTTCAAGTCCGGTATTTTCAACGTAAGTGTGCCGCAACCTACTTGGTGATCATTGTCCGTTCTTGTATGGGTAATTTTCCGGGTAACCTCTAGAATTGGGCAGTGCCTATCTCCTGGCAGATGGGAGAATAATTTTCCCGCAGTCTTACCGACAGTCGCCTGCCATTACCTGTCTGAAATAATATCACAACTGCAGGTAGAATACTGACTTTTTTATTCTACCTGTGTTTCGCAAAAACACGTTTTGTGGCCACCTTTCTGGTCGACATTTACGTTTCATCGACATTCGTTACGCGAGGGGCATTTCGTCGCGCGTGTATGCTGAGGCGCGTGCTCACCGAACCAGCCCACCTTTTCACGCCGCTTCATGCTAAGTCTAAACCAGTTCATTGCAACAAAAAAAAAAAAAAAAAAGAAAGGAAAAGATATTTTGAGTTTTTTTTATAAAACATCGCGTGTTGATGAAACGATCTGTCTATGAAATGTAGTTCGATGAACTGATTGCACCGCCAATGAGGGGCGACTAGTGGTAGAATTTTGGGGAAAAATTCTGCCAGCTGCCGGGAGACTAGACACTACCCAAGAATTACACCGGTTGTTGCTTGCTTTGCAATCTTCTTAGTTGTATCACAGCTGAGTAGTACCTCTTCACATATTACAAATTGCCGAGATTGTGCTTGTCTACAGAATAAACTGTGTGCAATAAACTTTTAGGAGATTTCAAAACAATCCTTTGTGTCTGTTTACCTTCCTTTTTGCAAACAACTTAGCGAGTGCACTTGCAAAAAGCTGGGCGAGTGCAACGATGGCCAAAAATCAGCATGATGGCCAACATTGGATCGGGTCGCGCTTCCAGTGTTGTCCAATATTACGCCGGTCTTCGCCAACGTGGGAGCACCTTGGCTGGAACCATGGTTTAGCAATGGCCCAACATTGGCACCAATGATGGGGCCGACATTGGCTGGAACGATGGCTGAACAGTGGCCCAACATTGGCACCAATCACTGGGCCAGCATTGGAGAGGGTAGCGCTTCCAATATTGTCCAATATTGAGGCCGGTCTTTGCCAATGTTAGGCCAATGTCGGACCGACATTGGTGTGCTGCCTGGGGACCGTCCGCGGAAGCAATTAACACAACTACTGACGCGGAAAACTAACCCGCCAAATATTCAAACAAAGTCCTGCCACGTGATATCGAAACAAAGGTAAGAACTATGAACTATTGTAACTTACTGTCGCTATATTTATTTATATCTATCTACTACCCCATCCACATATAACAACGCGAGAAACAAAGAAGAAGAGAAGTAAACTTAACTTCGGTGATTAGGGGAGCTTCCAAGATCACGTCCTGTCAGTGTGAGATGCACACGGGAACATCACACAGATTGCAGCGCACAGAGTGTTGCGATACGTTCGAACAATATCGCGTATGGTGTATTGCAATCTCACTGGATCTAACTTTGATTTAGTCTTGGGAATGGAAGCGTGGCACGGCAAGCCACGTTCAAAGAAAGTTGGCCAGCTGCCTCACACCTGCGCCTCGAGCAACGCTAACTACAAAACCCCACTGCAAAAAAAAAAAAAAAAAAAAAAAAAAAAAAAAAAACGAGGTGAAGTTTACGGGACGCTTCGAGAATACTTCATCAGCTGCGAAAGCGCCAAAAATAGCAACGAGAAAAAAAAAAAAAAATCTCCTGCAAAAAGAGGACGTTGTGAGGTTAGACACGGCACCCCGTGCCTCGGAGGCTGAGACTAGAGTTAGCAAAAAAATAGTCAGAGTTAGAGTTAGCGTCCGCTGTGTTTCTTATAGAACGCAATTCTTTATATGGCGATTTGACCGATATATAGAAATACAGATGAAAAATGTTTTTGGGCCTCTCTTTTACAATTGAATGGTTGTTGTACAACGACTAGTATGATGAAATGTTTTCATTCGGAGAACTAATTTAAGAAGTAAAGTTTTACGCGTGCCAATACCCTTTTTGAAATAATATGCGGAGAGGCGTGGGTGTCGTGTCTGCGCTAACAGTGACGCGCAGTGCAGATCTGGTGCTCCTACTAATATACTTTTCCGAGTACATAACAAACTCTCTGGCTGGGGGAAAACGTTTTGCAGTCATACCAGCGCCGAATTATTCGAGTAAAATGTAAACACACACCAGGCTAACATTGCGGCGGAACACTTGCGTTTTCCTGGACGCTACAGTCAACCCTGTGTGAATCTAATGGTATTCTTTTTCTACCGCAACCCATAAAATATTTGGCCATAGTTACAGGTGGCTCTACTTTACGAGAAGTGCATATTGTTTATCGTCACTAATACGCTATATTTTTATGGGATCGCCACGTTAAAGATTCGAAGTAATAGTACCTTTGGAGAAGACTTGTACGTAATCCGTTACAAGTAACGAAATTACTTGTAATCCCTTACATTTAACAGTAATTTAGTAACGGAATAATTAGGTATTTTCTAGAGTAATTTTAAAGTAATTCCCTTACATTTTTGACGTAATGGATTCCTTGTAATCCGTTACATTTTTTTTTTGTCAGAACCAACCGCCCCACCCTTCTAAATGATGTTTTTTTTTCCTTTTTTTTTCATTTTTGTAAAGTCGAGCGCAGTGACACTGTCACTCGAATCGACCAGCGCAAAGGGAGGCTTGGCACTCTTCAGTTTCGCAAAGCCTTTTTTTGCAACACCGAGCCCCTGAATCTATATTTTTTTAAACCCTAACATCAATGTCAAAAAATCCATATGAACAATTCTACAGAAAAGAAAAAAAAAGGGGGGGGGGGGCAAGTTATTTTCGCTTTTTTTTAGTCCCTTTGTTTTTTCTTTGCGATCGAAGACGGGGAGAGGAGGACACCAAGTGATTGTGCGCCTCTTCGAGAAGTTTGAGGCGGTAAGTGCACTGAAAAGAATTAACAATGTCTTTCTCGGTTATAGTGACTACCACCATTTTCATAATGTCACAACACGAGACAACGCTCCGTCTACCCTACCCTTTTGTGAGTCAGCTTTTTGTGAGCACTTAGAAAATGGTAATAGTCTTCCTTTCTTCTTCTTCCTGTTTTGGCCCAGCAGGACGCATCTTATCTCAAGCAGATATTTTTACAAATAAAACTTAATGGTGGCTAACGTAGACTTGATATTCTGGGCTTGAGGAGAGAGTGAAATTCGTGAGTGGGACCATAGCGCGGCTTGCTTAGTACCCTACCCTTTGCTGCCCGTGGCATCAGCGGACGTCTATCTGGAGAACATCGGAGTAAACTGCAGTCGGTCCGTGCTCCGTGCGTTTTTGAAGGATACCAAGAAAGGTACACACGGCAAACGTGCGTTTACATTTTCTTGTTTTAACCGACGTTCTAATTAATTGTTGTTATGAGTGTCCTCCTTTTTCTTTTATTACTTATATTTATATACTGAAAACTTTTTTTTTATTCACCAACGTCTCAAGTGAGGCTCGAACTGTTCAGAACCAAAGGAAGAAGAATATCGAGCCAAACCTTAATTATTATTTAAATATCACCTTACTGTTGCAACTATGTTTTGCTATTGATGACTTTTACAGCTTCGCGATTTAGACATTGGAGAATTTTAGTAGATCGGTCCGATGACTCCGATAACGATATCCGATACTTCGCCGCCGTATTTGCGTATGCATCATATCGTTATGGGGTACCGTTATGGCGGGTATCGGAGGTATCGGAAGGATCTACTAGATCTCTCGAATAGCAGGCAACGGCTGCAATGACGAAGCGTTGCTCTACATTCGAGGTAATAGTACTTCCCTTGCTTCGCTGAAAAAGCTCAATGCAGAGCATGAAGCATTCCTGAGGAACAGTACGGCACTCCCATCCAGTGCCTCAGCTCAAATGGTGTTCAGCGTAGCAGTCGACATATTAGGGAGTTTTCGTGGACCGCGCTACCCCCTCCGCTAAGCGTTCCGCAACGAAGAAGTCACTACTGCGCCTGCGCGCCGATAGCCTTGACTGTGGAGTTCCCGCTATCGTAGCGGATTGCGGAGGGCCTTGCGGGACGGCGAAAACGATCTACGAAAACTCCCTATTGAGTAAGAAATAACGCAAAATGTCTGACGAGACTTTCGAGAGCCAGCTGTTGCTCAAAATACTCAAGGTCATCAAATGAAACAGGTGGCAACAATAGAACTTGAATAACCCTCTTCCCTTTGTTTTTTACTTGAGGACAATAATGTTAAAAGTGACGCACAAAAGTAACGGATTACTTTTTGGGGTAACGGTCAGTCACTTTCATGGGAGGGCAATTGTAATTGTAATAAATTACTATTTTTCAGTAACGTGTACAAGTCTGCTTCGGAGTACAGAATGACAAGATAAATTATTCAGTTGTTCATATGTTATGCGTATTCGTGACAAAGAGCATGACTAGGTTCTACAAATAAGTGTATATATGTGCTCGTGCCCCCTAAATGTTTTTTATTCTTTCTTTCTTTTGCGCGTCTACATATGTTGCAATTTACTCACTCGCGTTCGCGTTGAATGCAGAACATTTACGCGGTGTTTTGTGCCTAGTATGACTATAATGGACTATGCTGCATGGTAGTTGCGTTATCAGCATTTTGTGAGACATTTTACAATTAAACAAAGAAGCACTATTGGAGATGTCATATTCGGATATATTTTGTTTCACTATGTACTCATTTCAGTAAGAAACTGAAAACGAAGCGGCATTGAATGTTCGCATAGATAAAAATATGGATTTCCTGCAATTAAAAATGTACACACTAGTTGCTTCCAATTCAACCCTACGTTCCCCCTTAGTGGGTTGACTTATATCCTAAATTGGTATGAAGCTGTTGCCAGCCGAGAGTGTACGCGATCACAAATGATGGGGCTTGTAATTCATACATACGCATACGTTTTAGAGCACCTAGGTATTTATTGCGTCCATAGCTATTAGGGAATGCGGATGATCTGTTTGGAGCCTCATATGGCTTTCGATAGCTCGGCGCCTTTTAAGGGCCAACCTGCGGATAGCCCAGACAGCACCGAGCAGTCCATTTACGACGGCAAGCGTGTGCAGTAGGCCATCATATTTTCCTCCGTTGTCTCTGAAGTAGCCTGCATGAAAACATCCGGGAGCTGAGTATACATTTACAGCAATGGCACCCGCTTCCCAAGAAAACGATTGTGAATTGTGTTGCGACGTTCACATAGTATACTCGGATATATCGAGGGATATGACGCGCACTACATTCTTGCCCCAGAGAAGATATTGGCACACTGTAAGAACGTATTTGCAGAGGATCGTGCGGAAATATATACCTACGTTGTCCTGGATGTTGGTGCCGTTTTTGAGGGAGTGGTTTGAAGTTGACAGTGTAGTTTTTATAAAACGATAGCAGTGGTTAACAAGTGTTCGGGACAATTATGTCGTATTCTGTTTATAAAACAGTAGAAAAAAACCTGATTGTATAGTTTGGATGATATAATGCCATTCTATTTGTAAGTGGCGAAGGAGACAAAGAAAACAGCATTCATCTAAAAATTGACTTCCGCAACGCCAGCGGAAAATTAACAAAGTATGAACAGTGCTACGAACATAAAAAGTAGCCAGGGACCAAAAACTACATGCAAAGGTTCAGCAAACTGAAACTTAAAGGTGTATCGAACAGGCCATATAAATGAATACTACAAAGAATTAAAGACGTTTACAAATCTCTGTGACGCGAAATTAAAACCGCAGCTTCCTCTTGCTCTGTACCCTTTCCTCCTCCCGTCCTTCTTCCCTCTTCGTCCTCCCTTCCTTTCTTCTTCCTCCTCACCTGCTCCTCCTTTCCTCTCCTCCTACTCCTCCCCTCCTCCTTCTTCCTCCTCCGTAACCTCCCATTCTCCTCCTCCGCACGTGACGTCAATTATCCCGCTAAACTTTGGGGGGAATTGAATTAATAGGGAGTTTTCGTAGACATATTAACGGCATTAGCGCACACGTATGAGGAAGAGAGAAGGGACAGAAAAGAGCGCTCTTTTCTGTCCCTTCTCTCTTCCTGATACGTGTGCGCTAATGCCGTTAATATGTCTAACTACCAACTAGCCCAGTTATCAACCCTTTTAGAGTTTTCGTAGACCGCGTTTCCTACTCCGCTGAGCTCTCCACAACCAAGAAGCCGCTCCTGCGCCTGCGCGCCGCTTGCCTTGTCTGGAGAAACCCGAATCTTGTAGCGGGTTGCGGAGAGGGTTGCGGGACAGCGGAAACGATCTACGAAAACTCCCTATTAGGGAGTTTTCGCGTAGACCGCGTTTCTTCCTCCGTTATGCCTCCACAACGAAGGAGCCAGTACTGCGCCTGCTTGCCCATGGCCTTGACTGTAGAGTTCCAGGTATCATAGCGGGTTGCGGAGGGCGTTGCGGGACGGCGAAAACGATCTACGAAAACTCCCCAGTGTTGAGGTCACGTAAGGTCAATTTTTCTGCTACATATAGCGGAGAGACTGAATTTATTCATAGGTGACGTGACACCACGTTTTTTGACGTCATTTCCCCTCTAAATTTAGCAGCGAAACTGAATTGGTGTTGAGGTCACGTGACGTTAATTTTCCCGCTAAATTTAGCGGGGAATTGAATTGCCGTAGAGGTCACGGGATGTCAGCTTTCCCGCTAAATCTAGCGGAGAAACTGAATTTATTCATAGCTGACTTGACACCAAGTCATGTGACGTCATTTTCCCCGCTATATTTAGCAGGGAAACTGAATTGGTGTTTATGTAACGTGACGTCAATTTTCCCGCTAAATTTAACGGGGAATCGAATTGTTGTTGAGGTCGCGTGACGTCAATTTATCCGCTAAGCCTAGCGGTGAACTGAATTTGTTCATAGGTGGCGTGACACCAAGTCAGGTGACGACACTTTCCCTGCTAAATTTAGCGGGGAATGGAATTGGTATTGAGGTCACGTGACGTCATTTTTCCCGCTAAATTTAGGGCGGTTACGCCGACTCCGCGAAACCCGGAAACGGGTGCCTAAAGGCCGGCCCACATAGGGCGTATTTTCGACGAATTTACGCGCGTACCAGAGGGCGTAATCACCGGATTTGGCGGGCGCTTTTTTCACAGAAGGGAAGAGGGGAAGCTCACCAAACCCCATGCGACGCTTTGCGTCGACGTCCCCTCGGCATTTGGTGCAGCGTAGCCCGCCTCGCGCCTTTCATGAAAGAAGGTAAAATGTAGATCGGCTGCTATATTATTACGTTCCGCAAGGGAACAGAAATAACTGAATGTTAACAAGCAACGGAAGCCTCATTTGCTAACACGTGCTTCAAAAATGTTCGTCGGAACCATCAAGTTGCCAAAAACTCCTGGCAGGAGGACGGCCGCGATCTCTGCTCACAACCGTTCCTTTTGCAATTCTTTTCACATCGCCTGCAACATCGATGGTATTTTCTTCTGTCGCAGTCGATCATCGGTCGTTCCAATATAGCGATTTCGTAAATTTCGCCGATAAACTGGCGAACGCGACAAGCCACCTCCCATTGACCACGTAAGTGATGACGTCAAAACTTGGCGGCTTGTTCCAAACAAACCGTTGCTAGGGGCGTTGCAATGGACTAATGCATGGGGACTTCACACGAGGCTGGATTTTCGCTTATAAGTAAATAAATAATTTTTTGTAGGCAACCTAATTTCTTGATATATAATTATGAAGATGTTCTTGCCATCTCAGCGTCGTATTGCAACGATGAAAGCCATTTCTGAAGTGTTCCACTCCACTTTACTTTGGTAGCAGACAACACGATAGATTTGCTGGCCTCCTCCTCCTCCCGTTAAATCTTGGTGCTAAATTTTACTCTAAATTTAGCGAAACTTTCCCCGCTAAATTTAGCGCGTTCAGTTTCCCCGCTAAATTCATCAGGGAAAATAATGTCACAAGACTTCCTCTCACGTCACCCATGAACAAAATCAGTTTCTCCCCTGGATTTAGCGGGATAATTGACGTCACGCGATCTCAGCACCAATTCAATTTCTTGCTAAATTTAGTAAGGCGGTTACGCCGACGGCGACTGCGACGCGACGCCGCTCAACGGGGAAACGGGCGTTTAAGAGCTGCGCTCTAAAAACCAGACAACTAGATATTAATCATCAAGCAGGCTCGCCAAGAAACGCTTACTCTGATATATGTCCTGATTCGCGTAAACGTGTTGCCACCAATTTAGTCCTGGTGTGAATAGTTCTTTTTATTTTTTATTAGAGGGCTTTCACGTGAATTCAGCATTTTCGTGCCTTTGAGCAACCTCAGCGCTGTTGCTCGGTGGCAGGCTTTATCGTACATTAAATAATCATTAAGCTAAACAACTTTAGCTTTATACCTTTTTTTTCGATGAAGTGTAAAAAAAAGAACACTGCTAGGTTAGCACGCCCCCTAGAATACCAAAAATGCGCTTGGGGTAGGCTCACCAAGAAGCGATGGCCTTGTCATCAGTAGCAGGCCTCCGATGAAGCGTAATATCCCCAACATCATTGGCGTTGAGTGACCTTTGAAGTCATTGATCAGCACAATCGGCGGAAGAGATATAATTAAACCCTGGAAGGCCCCGAGGCATAAAGACAGCAGCAGCAAAGGCAGGAGGTACGACGACCAGACAAAACATTCACAAGCTATTGCAATTCCCACAAAACTAAGCGTAAAAACCGTCTCTAAAGACATGAAACGGCGATCCACCAGAAGACCCCCAATTACTCTAAAGAACATATCTCCAGTCGTGAATGCGTGCATCAAGTAGACCCCATATCCGACCTCAATATCCTTGTCTCTGGAAAGATCGACGTGAACAATGATGAACAATGTCGTAACATACATCTGAATACCAAACGAAAAAGCGTCCACATGAAATAACGGACTCGTTAGAAGCTTCACTGTCTTTCTTAAGACATGAGGTGAGGGGTTCTGAAACGTTTTTGTGTCCTCTTTTACACCGATGCTACTTTCTTCCGTTACAGTTGCCAAGAGGTCATGTACAACAGTGGACGGTCTGTCGTGTTGTGTGTGAGCCTCGCGTTCTGGAGATTCCTCGGCATCACGTTGTAATGTTTCCGTTTCCATCTCCAGATGTTCTACTGACGCAGGCTTTTGAAGAGTTTGTGCAGTCGCCCAAGGAGGGCTTCGAAGTGCCAGAGCCGCGGGAAATGCGTTTAACGTAAGTGCACCTAGAAGTAGAAATGTTTCTAGCGTCCCGTAGTTGAAAATAAAGTATGTCGCCAGCTGTGGCATAAAGAGCACGCTCAATGCCTGAGATGCCATTGCGAGACTGACTGCGGTTGCTCGCCACTTTTTGAAATGTTGAGTGGATATTGTGGTCACGGCGAGAAAAATTCCTCCCAAGGTCGCTCCTGAAAGAAACATTTTAAAAATGTAAAACTCCTGTCGCTTTGAGGATCGCACTTTGGCGCACAAAATGACTCTGCTCGCCGGTGGCGTAACGCTTTTTTTTAAACTATAAAACTATCGACATCTGTCGACGCGTGATTCTAAACCAACAATTTCTTCCTTTCATGCTTTATTTTCCCTACCCTCAGTATTTTAGTATGCTTAACGCTTCTCTATATTAAAGACACTTACATGGCGAAATGGTTAAAACTCTAATAATTTCAACATTAATGCATAATTTACGGAAACCTTAATGTGTTTATTTCGATGAAGAATACACCTTGTTCCTCTAACCAAACCGATACGGCGAACAAACAAGTGAAAAAAAAAAAAAAAAAACAAGCACAGACCTAACATTTTAGACGAAACCCCGAGACTGGGGGGAAAAAAGGACAACACAACAGGGAGTCTCAAACACAGCCGAAATTTATTGGACAGAACATCGTGGTTTTTTTTAGGGTACAAGTGCCCCGAAAACCAAAAGGAAGGAAAAAGGGGGAGGTCGAACTTCTTTTTCTCGAACGTACAAGAGACAAAGGACATTGACCAATAGCCACACCGGTACTGTTCTCACTTAAACAAAAGAGGGGAGGGGGAAGATCTCTCATACCACCTCGGTGAGGTCCTGATACATATCACAAATTAAAGGGCTGCGGGATGGTGACCCTCTAGGGGTAAAGATCGCACAAAGGCGGACAACCCCCGAGATTCGTCGCACCCGAAACAAAGAAGCAGGGCAACAAGCAACATCCTACAGAGATATAAAGGTGACCTTAAAACAATCAAATTTGTAGAAATCTTATGTAGGAACATGTTTTCATTTGCCCGTGGCTCCGGCCCTCTCGGAAATTTACCTTAGCTTTTTGGATAAGCGTCTAATTGGTCTCCTTCAAAGCCGTTGTCCAGGTGTCATCCTCTTACGGCGTTATGTAGACGATATTCTGGTTTGCACTACCGATTCTTGACTGTCAGTGTTAGGCGGCGGAGAAAAGCTCACCGGAGAAGAGCTCACCGGAGAAAAGCTCACCGGACAAAAGCTCACCGAAAAACAAGCACATGCGGAGAAAAGCTCACCGGGCCCTGAGCCGAGGTGGAGAGAAGCTCACCGAATGTTTTATTATTTTCATAGAGAAGCTGTTAGATGGTGTTTCTCATTTCATGTCATGTCATGTCATGTTTTAAAAAACTTAGGAACGAATTGACATCTGAGCTTAGGAAAGCAAAATCATCATATTACAAGCAAAAGTTTCATGAGGCTACTAAACAACGACCTGACGTCGTGTGGAAAATTATTAATGAAGTTTTAAATCGTAGAAAGGTTTCCCACTCTATTGGCGAATTAACTATAGACGGTCATAACATGTCAGGTGCACGTTTGGCGGAACAGTTTAATGCTAACTATTCAAATGCACTACCTACTGCACAGGGAAACGGAAATAATGAAAATGTCCTTTCTTCTGTGAAACATACTGATGATACGTTTTTTCTCAATCCTACTGACGAAGTAGAGGTGTATAACATCTTTCTAGGACTAAAAAACAGCAAAAGTATTGACATTGATAAATTACAAATAAAGCCAGTTAAATTTGTAATGGATATAATTGCCCCACACTTAGCATACATATACAACTTATCATTATCATCTGGTCAGTTTCCCGCAAAAATGAAGTTGGCTAAAGTCACTGTTGTGCATAAAGGAGGCGATAAGCATGTAATGAATAACTATAGGCCAATATCTGTGTTACCTGTCTTCTCTAAGGTACTCGAAAAGATTATTCTTACGCGCCTCGATCACTTTTTTTGTAAACATTCTATATTAACAGACTATCAATTCGGCTTTCGCAAAGGCAAATCTACGGAAGCCGCCTTGTTATATCAAAAAGAAATTATATTGCGAAATATAGAAAAAAGGCTGATTACTTTAGGTGTGTTCATTGATTTTAGTAAAGCGTTTGATGTCCTAAATCATACAGTACTACTTATGAAACTTAGTCGATATCGCGTCCGCGGTGTACCACTTGCCTTGCTTCACTCGTATCTAACAAATAGGAAACAGTGTGTAGCTATTGACGGTTTTTTCTCTTCTTTCCAAAGTGTTCTTTGTGGTGTACCGCAGGGAAGTATACTTGGACCTTTTCTATTTAACGTCTACATCAATGACCTAGTAAACATCGATAACCAAGTGCAATTTGTTATATATGCGGACGATACGAGTATGTTTTTCTCTGCGGCTGATGCTGATACACTGTTATGCCAAGCCAATTCTACTCTTACCAAATTTGCATTGTGGTCTGATACTAACGGCCTTAAGGTAAATACAATGAAGTCTAAAGCAATCTTATTTAGATAAAAAAATAAGCCCATTTCAATAAATTACACTCTCATACTAGGTACGTCGTCAATCGAAATAGTCAGCCAGCATAAAACTTTAGGTGTATTTTTTTCAGAGAATATGACGTGGGATTGTCATGTAAATTATTTAACAGCTAAACTTTCTCGGATCGTTGGTATTGTTTCTCGTTGTCGCAATGTTTTACCACTCAACATTAAACTTAAAATTTATTATGCATTATTTCAATCCCACTTGAGTTATTGTCACCTTGTATGGGCTACTACAACAAAAACAAACCTTAAAAACATACTATTACTGCAAAAGAAAATAATACGATATATTGCTGATGTTTCCTACACAGACCACACAGAACCTTTATTTTTAAAATATCGAATAATTCCGGTTGAACGCATGTATGAGTATCGTTTGCTTTGTTCCATTCGTTTCTCCTCCACACACTTCATCGATTTCTTATTCACTATTTCTGAGCTTGTAAGGCATAGCAGTGATGTCAACATACGCCGCAGAGAAGCATGGGTCCTCCCTTGTTCCCGCACGAACTACAACTTTCAAACTTTACATTACAACCTACCTCTCGTTTTAAATAAATGCCTCACAAACAACATAAACATATACACGATTAGCAAACGAGACTTGCGCTCTTATATCTTCGTTGTTCCTTAATTTAGTGTTATAATGTTTACAAAGTTCCGATTTTTTTTATTTTTTTTTAATTTTTTTTTGTATGTTACGCTAGGAGAGTGTTGCGCACTACCAAGCTGCTGCCATGTAATAAGGGTCCCAGACCCAGTCAAGCTGTCTCAACAGCTTTTTGTCTGGGACTCCTTCCAGTGTTTCTGGAAAATAAAGCTTTGATTTGATTTTGATTTGATTTCGTTTTCACTAGTATTAGAGTTCGTCAGTTCAGTAGAGAAAAATAACATGTTTATGTAATATTTATCAAATTTATCATACATATTTCTTGCAACTGAGGAATCCATCAATTTGTCTAAGAATAACGCCGCAAGTAAAAAAAAATGGGACACCTGTAAAGAGGACAACAATTTATTGATAGCGTCACTTTTACCTAAGTCAACATTTTGGCTCAAAAACGAATGAACTACCCAACTGCTTCGAGGAGCACGGGGAGCTGCTTGTGCTGCAAATAACCCGTGCAGAGGTGGTGTAGTCGGCTTTGCAGTCGGGTGGTCTCCCTTGTCTTCTTAGCAGGCGGCTCTCCTCGACTGACCTGCAACAAGGCTGTACCGGCGACCGCTTGGTCTTGTTGCAGGCACTCGATGAGCATCCAAACACTCGGATGAGAATGCCCACGAGGTGTTCAAAGGCGTTTTTCCACCCCTCGCAGGAGTTGTTGGTGCGGTCCTCCCCTCGCAGCGTTGCTTCCATGACGTTCCAGAACTCCGGAGGAAACTCGGGGCGTCGGCGGCGCACGGTGATTGCCAGTCGTCCATCTGCTCCCGCTCTTGAAACAGTGCGAAACGTTCCGCTCACGTGTGTGGAGTCAAACTGCACGAGTATTTCGGCCATGTCGTCGGGTGCCATGTCACGAATGTGCTGAAGTCCGGATGGTACAAGGTCGGGAGGCACAAAGTCAAGGCCGTCTAGCATCCCGCAAGCCTTCCGGAAGGCGTCCTCGGTCCGGTACCTGTTGATCAGACTCAGCTCACGTACCTGTAGCGAACAGAAATTGAAAATTAGCAAACACCTCTGCATACACATTAATGTGAGCAGCGAGGGGTAACATCACACTTGAAACGCTACAATACACTTTTATTGGTAAATTAACGTTGCGCATCCGCACCCTAATAACTCTCCTTGCCTATCGTATTTCACATTATCCCAATTAGCCTTCAATAATATGATATTAAATATATTTTGTTATAAAGTATTATACAGAAATCATTGTTTACTGGAAGCTGTATGACCGCACATTACCTTGCGATGGGTACTCTGGCTGAGATGAAAGAAACACCCCCTGGATGCAAAGTCTGGTCCGAAGACTTCCCTCGCTGCCCGGATCGCAGCCATCTCGTAATCACTCACGATGACGCTGGGGACTGGAAGGTAACCTCTTGCTTTGCATGCGTCAAGGACGGCCCGAAAAAGCTCTTCATAGATCGCGAGGCTCTTGCCAGCAAGGAGAGCGTAGACGCAGGCGACGGAGCTTTCCCCGACTGCGCACCTGAGCACGTAGAATTGTTTAAACAGCTGGGGGCAAACTGAAAACTTCCCGCCCATGTACCAGGTTGGGCTCGTGCTCAAGGCTCTGAGCTGCTAGCTGCTGGCGAAGACGAGCATCCGGTCCCGCCGCTCCGATCCGTTGCCATAAATGAGGAACGGTTGTGGCACTTCTCCTCAGGTCGTTGCCCAGATGTCCTCCGACCTCGAGCTTAGCGGTGGATTTTGGTTCCGCTGGGCGCAGCCGGCTTCTTTGCTGGCGGAAGTCGCGACGCACAGTCTCCAGGCTTCCAATATTTGCCCGCACAGCAGCTGACGAACTGCATAACGCCAGGGCCAAGAGCTTGCTTGGTGGTTCCAACTTTTCTTGTGCTTTTCTTTTCAGGTCCATTCTTATCTTCGTCACCTTAACGCCGTCAAAGTCACTGGCATGGTTGTGGTCCGTCACTGACCAAAAGCGAGTGATCTGCAATGCCAAAAAAGGAAGATCGCCTGGCTAGACGCTGCTTACTTAGAAAACACCAGGGCAGTTTAAAATTGTATAATTCAACAAGTTCTTACTTTTTCATCGAAAACTATCAACTTGGAAATTATATTCCTTTGCTCATATTGAAAAAAAAAGATAATGTCGGATAACAGTAAAAAACGTTTCAGGTTGGAAATTGAAAATACGCACGTGAAGAAAAAATTGTAAAATGGCCTGTAAGCATTACGGAGGAACGGATAGACAGAAGTGATATTTTGGGACAGGGGCACTCTTCGTCAGTTCTTTATCCTTTTTCTATCTACAATTTTACCTCTCTCCATCTCTTTGTTGAAACGTACGTGCGGTGCATATTCGTTCTTCAGAGGATATATTTTTGCCAATAGGCAGCATTAATTATTTTGAAAAGTAAAGAATCAATGAATGAATAAAATATTAGAGTCTTAGCACACCCACAAACTCATCTTTACCCCAAATAAATGTCAAACTCCTATATTCTGGTCAACAGTGTGAATAAAACTACAGATCTGATAATAGCATGCAGCAGAAACATAAAAATATGCCCCAGCCCGCAGCGATTTTCTGCTGTCAAAACAAGGACTTTTATACTCACAGCATGGTCCGTAGTTATTGCTCCCTTGCACACGCCTGTCCGCTGCTTACGGCACTGCCACCGGATCCACCCGTTTTTTAACTGCTTTTGCACGTAGTCGTAACCGTCAAGCAAAACTTTCGCCTTACCCTTGTTCGAACGAATTACCTCCATGATGGACAGTCAACCAAATGGCCAAGGAACTTGCCGCTATAAATGAAAATCAAAAACGAGCGGAAGAAAAATTCACGGAAATTAACAAGAAGTTAGGGAGCTTCGAAGCTAAGTTGTCGACCCTAGAAGCGACAGTAAAACATTTTTCTGACAATGAGGGGGGCTCGCAGCGGGCTCGCGCCGCTGCCAGCTGTGCTCAGCTGGCAGCGGTAGGAACGGCCTTTTATCGTTTATCGGCTCCGGCCAACTGCAGTTTATTTGTTACGAAAGTGTGCGGTACGGTACGAGGAACCAGCCGATACCAACATCGCGCAAGTGGTATGTGAATTTTCGCCTCTTTTGGGACTTCGAAAATTCGAGGCGAGCAAGCGTTGCTAGGCCTTAGGCTTAGCGCACGAGTACGGCCACCGGGGCGATCGCCCCCGGTGTTAGGCCTACCCGACGAGTACGAATAAGATGGCGTCGCCACCGACGATGGAGGTGTGCGAGAGCCCGGCAACCAAAGGCCTGCAGGCAACGATAGTCGGCAACGATGAAGGGAAGATGTACGTTCAAGTAGGAGGCCGCGACGCGACACCCGGCGAGTCGAGCGGATGGACCACGACGAGTAGAAGAATGCGCAAGGCCAAGGAGCTGCAAGGTGAGAGACCATCTTTAACCGCGGAACGGCAGTCGAGACCCAAGGAGAGAGTTAACTTTGTCAAGCGAGTTACCGAGAATATCAAGAAAGCAGCCCGTATGCCGGCGGCTATCCCCAGAGACGACCATAAGATCGTGATTAGGCCCAGGGGCGGCCTGAACGTAGCTCGAATCGAGACGCCGGTCGTCACGGACGCCATTATGGCGGCCGCGGGGACGGCGAAAGAATACCAGGGCGAAGACATGGTGTGCATCAATGCGGCGCAGAACATCTTAGTCGTGAGCACGCCGAGCGAGCAGAGAGCCGAAATTTACACTAAGATCAGGACCGTCGAATTCGGCAACATGGAATTTGAGGTTTCCGCCTACCGAACCGCGCCCGAAGGGACGGCGAAGGGAATCATCAGAGGTATCGCAATTGACGACTCGCCCGAAGACATAAATGAGGCGGTCGTGACAAAGTATAACCCAACGGCGCTAGAGGCGCACAGGATTGGAAATTCTACAGCGGTCATCGTCCTCTTTGAAGGACAGAGAGTGCCCCGGTACGTAATATACCGAGCGGCACTGCTCAAGTGCGGGCTTTACAGGAAACATCATGAAGTGTGTAGATGTTGCGGAAAAGTCGGACACCGCATCGACGTATGTCCAACCCCGGAGACCAGAGTATGCTTCGCGTGCGGGGAGGCCAACCCCGACGCGGACCACGAGAAGGCATGCAAGCCAAGTTGCAAGCTATGTGGAGGAGCGCATCCGACGGCAGATAGAATTTGCAAGAACAAGTTCAAGGTCCCCTTCGTCGTCACGAAAAGAAAATGGGAGCGCCGAGAGGAACGTGAACAGCAACAGCTCCAGAAGACAAGACCACCAATGACGTCATCGGACTTTCCACAGCTGCCGAGCAGGGAGAAAAGCGAGTGCAGCGAAAGCCAACGGCGCACCGACAGCCACGAAAGACACAAGAGCCAGCAAAAACACCTGCCGCCGTCGCAGCAGGAAGACGGGAAGCTTAAGTGGTTGGCTGCAGTTAAGGGAAGCAAGTCGAAAGAAACGCCCCGCAGCAAGCAGCAGCCACCATGCCAACACCATAACACCGGAGAACCGCCCGTGACAAGGCGAGAAATATACGACATGATCAACGAAAACAACGAAAGGCTACTACAGAAGATGGAAGCGAAGATGGACGCAAGGATCGACAAACTACTAGAAGCAATAAGGGCGAGTCAAGCGCCACTGTCACTGCCGACCCCTCAACAGGAGCAAGAGGTGGAGCAGATACCCCGCCCATCCTCGAAGAAGAAAACCCCAGCAAAGCCACCTAAGAGGAAGGAGGAACCAGCCATCGCCGAAGAGGAGGCTACTAAAAGCAGCATCGAAAGCGACGAGGAACAGCCAAAGGAGCCCAGCAACAAAAAGAGGATTATCGAGAATACCAAAGAGAGAAAGCTCATGGCCAGGCTCGACCGCATGGACAAAGAGCGGGAACAAATTGCACATTCGATGAAGGAAAAATTCAACAAGGTAGAGATGACGCTGGGAGAAATACAAAGCGGAATGCTACAACTACAAACGCAGATGCAAACGTTCCTGCAGAGTATGGAAGCCAAGATGCAGACATTCGTGCAGAACGCCCAAACCCAGATCACCACCCAAATACAGCAATTATGAACCCAACAGCGACATCGAACGCCAAGCCAGACAAAAGGGCAGTAACAGACCAGCAGCCGGTCAGGGACCTCCTGATTTGGCAGTGGAATTGTAACGGCTATCACAATAAGAGGGCAACGCTAACACGGCACCTACAGGGAATGGAGAGGAAACCGGACGTCATTATGATTCAGGAAACACTATGCACTGACACACCCCAACTTCAAGGATACAGAGCACACGCCAAGGCGGCCAAGCCCCTAAACAAAAAAAAGAAAAAGTTTGGAATACGCAAACCAACAGGCGGGGTGTGCACATTCGTCCGCAAGGGCATCGTATTCCTCGAGCACGAGCTGACCACCGGCGGCTGGACCGATAGCAGCGCGGTGGAGGTGATCGTTGGGAAGAAGAAGAGGAAAACCAGCGTGCTCGCGGTCAATGTGTACAGCAGCCCCAGACATAGAAAGCAAAAGTTCCGCACGCTCATGCAAAGGGCACTGCGTGCGACGAAGAAAGGCACGATCGTAATAGGGGGTGACTTTAACGCACCACACTACGACTGGGGATACGATAAGACAACCGAAAAGGGGAGAGACCTATTGCAAGACGCCACGGACGCGGGGCTAACGCTAATCACGAACCCGGAGACCCCCACAAGAACGGGTACTTCGGTCGCCAGGGACACCACCCCGGACCTGACGTTCGTCGAAATAAATGGGAACGACACCGCAACGTGGAAAAACACCAAACACGACTTCGGCAGCGACCACATGGTCATAGAGATCCGGGTCCCGCTGGGGAACGGTGCAAGCCAAGAGAAACGAACACACAGATACACGAACTGGGAGGAGTTTCGGCGTCAGCTCCCAAGCCAGCATGGTAACATTGAAGATATAGAAGCGTGGTCGAAGGCGATAGTAGAAACGACCGAGGAGGGGACGACAGAGATAGAAACGGACGAAGACATACACGAAATGGACAACAGATTGGCCCACCTCATCGAGGCGAAGACTGCCCTCAAGAGAAGGTGGAACCAACAACGAACAAACAGAAGGCTCCGCAAAAAGATCGCGGAAATCAACAGGGAAATAGAGAAACACAGCAAGGAGCTCGGCCGGCAGCAGTGGGAGCAAACGTGCAGAGAGGCGGACGGCCAACTCCATCTGGGCAAGACGTGGCGACTGCTCCGGCACCTCCTCGACGACACCCAGACCAAGAGAGAACAACAGTACAAGCTCAGCAGAATTATACACAAGGCGGTAGCGGAGCACGGGGAAGCGGAGGTGAAGAGGAGACTCGACGCCAAATACCTCCCGGTTTCCCCAAAGGAAAACACCCAGAATACCAGGGGGCAGAGAACATCGAGGTTGACCAAGACATCGAGGAATGGGAGGTCCGAAATGCGATGCAAGACCTGAACAGGCGTTCGGCGTCGGGCCCGGACCGCGTCAGCAACAAAGCGCTCAGAAACTTGAACGACGCGGCCGTGACGGCACTGACGGCGTACTTCAATAAATGCTGGAGGGCCGGCAAGCTACCACGCCAGTGGAAGGAAGCCAAAACCATCCTCATTCCGAAACCAGGCAAGTCGCCCGACATCGAGAATCTACGCCCAATATCCTTAACATCGTGCGTGGGTAAACTGCTAGAGCACATCTTAATGACCAGATGGCAACAGTACCTCGAAGAGGCAGAGCTCTACCCGGATTCTCTCGTCGGCTTTCGAAGCAAGCTTGGAACGCAAGACGCCATGCTCCAACTCAAGAAGGAGATAGTAGACTACGAAACTCACACCAGCGACAACAGGGCAATACTGGGCCTGGACCTGCAGAGCGCCTTCGACAAAGTCCGGCACTCTGCGATCCTCGCCCAAGTGTCGCACCTGAACATGGGACAGAGATCTTACAATTACATTCGGGATTTCCTGACCAACCGCACGACTCACATCTGCGCCGGGGATCTCCAACTACCAGAGAAAACGCTCGGCAGCGAGGGGACACCACAAGGCGCGGTAATCTCTCCGCTGCTCTTCAACTTGGTCATGATCGAAGTCGCCAACCGGCTGCGGAGCGTCGATGGGGTACGCCACACGGTTTATGCCGACGATGTGACGCTGTGGGTCACCGGCGGCAGCGACGGCCACATAGAGAATACACTACAAGAAGCAGTAAAAACGATAGAGGACCAACTGAAGGGATCGGGGCTGGTGTGTTCCCCCGCAAAGTCGGAGCTGATGGTGACTCCACCCAGGGGAGCGAGCCGCAAGAAGCAAACTATCCGAGACTGCGATAAAATCCGCATACGAACGCAAGGGGGGCACATCATCCCCGAGGTAGCCAAGATTAGAGTGCTGGGCATGATCATTGAACGCAGCAAAGTCAACGGGGCAACGGTCTCCAAGCTCGAAGCTAAGACCGGCACGGCACTGCGTCTCATACGCCGCGTCGCCAATAGAAGAAGCGGGATGAAGGAAGCAAGGCTCGTCAGACTGATTCAAGCCTTCGTGATGAGCCATATCACCTACGTCGCCGCCTTCCATAATTGGCGGCAGTGCGAGCGGAAGAAGATCGACGCGATGATCCGCAAAGCTTACAAATCAGCATTAGGACTCCTAGGATGCACGAGCACGCAGAAGCTCGAAGCCCTGGGACTCCAGAATAGCCTGGAAGAGATCGCCGAGGCACAGCAGACGGCGCAGCTCACCAGACTGTCGGGAACCAGAACCGGCAGATCTATCCTCAAACAACTAGGCATCGGAGCCAAGGAAGACGACCACCGGATGCAGGAGCAGATACCGCGGGAGCTGGGCAAGCACATCGTCGTGAGCCCAATCCCGCGGATAATGACTCCCACATTCCATCAAGAAAGAAGAAAGGCGAGAGCCAAGGCGCTGATCGCGCTACACGCCGGCGATGAGGGAGCCGTGTTCGTGGACGCGGCCAGTTACAAGAACATCGGCGACGCCTTCAGCGTCAGCGTGATCGGAGCCAAAACGGGTGAGATCAGGATGGCGGCCAGCGTGCGGACCACTGTGCCCAGCCAGGCAGAAGAAGTGGCGGTAGCCCTCGCCATCGCGGACCCCAGAACGAAGACGGTGTTGTGCGACTCGCGAACGGCAGTGCGCAACTTTGCGAAACAGCGAGTGTGCAGTGCGGCAGCGCGCATCCTGCGAAAGGTCGAAGTCAACGGAGTCATCACCAGTGCGGTGATAAAGTGGTTTCCCGCCCACGCGGGCGCGGAAGTGGCGGGCTCGCTGGGGCTCACCAACCACAACGAGACGGCCAACTCCGTGGCGCGTGGACTCGCCGGCCGCGCCCCGGTAACGGCCGCCGCCGACGTGGTGGATCGCCCCGAGAAGGACACCATGGACGCTTACAACGAGGTAACCCTGTGGTACCGGTTAGCCAGAAGAACGATGGCCCTGCCCCACCCCCGTCTGACGCGGGAGGAGGCGGTGGTATTCCGCCCGTTACAGACTAACTCCGTGATAACCCCAGTGTTAGCAAAGCACCTGTGGCCGGAGGTATACGTAACAGACTTATGCAGACTGTGCGGGAAGGAAAGGGCCACGTTGGCCCACATCCTGGAAGACTGCGAATGCGCGAACGCGGACAACAGTGCAGACGTTCTCCCGCCCCTCATGGAGGAGGCGAAGAGATCCGAAGACTACGACGTCCAACACACGGCCGTCCAGCAGATCCTAGCGGCACTCGAGAAGCAGCGACCGGACGGGATGGAAGCAGAAAGGGTTAACCCGAGTACGCTGAAGCCCGCCGCGAGCGGCTCTCCCCGCTAAGAAGACGTCCGGCTACGTCGCCCCAAGAACCCACCTGAGAGGGTGGGATGATAGGGGTTACTGCAGGAGACCCATTAAAGTTGCTCTCTCTCTCTCTCTCTCTGACAATGAAGAACGGATCGTATCAATGAAAAGTGTAATGGCTGATTTGGTAGACAAGATTGACGATCTCGAAAATAGGAGTCGCCGAAATAATCTTGTAATTTTTGGCGTGCCTGAGACCGATGACGAGACAGCTGAATCACTTCATGGCACCGTAGTGAATCGACTGTTTTGTGATACGCTTGGTTTACCAGCTGTAACCACAGAGAGAGTGCACCACCTCGGGCGTCGAACAGATGGTAAAACTAGACTAGTCGTGGTGAAGTTTTTAAATTTTTCAGAGAAGATGTCAGTTTTGAGAAACTGCCCGAAACTGAAGGGATCGACGACCTCTATTTCAAAAGACTTTTCTTTATGTGTTCGAAATATTCGCAAACAGCTCTGGGACAGCGCTGTCGAAAATAGTAAGAAAGGCGATAAAGTTACTCTAATCTACAACAGGCTAAAAATAAATAATATCCTCTACATCTGGGACGCCAAAAACAGACACGAATAGCACTGAGTCAGCCAAAAAATTTGCGACAAATATGACAGTCCAGACGCAATGCCACTGATTCGATTAGATTCCTAAATTTGAATGCGAGGAGCATAATGAATAAAGTTGTTGATATAGAACACGTGTTACTAACGCGCAAACCACACATCACAGTCATCACAGAAACCTGGTTACATGAAAAAGTATCTGATTCTGAGGTTATTCCCCCAGACTATAAAGGAGTACGAAAAGACAGACACACGCGTGGTGGGGGCGTAGCCATTATTGTTACAAAAAATTTGCACTATAACCGAATGCCAGATATTGATGGCGTAGAACTTTTATGGGTTCGTGTGAACATTTTTTCTACATTCCTTATCGTCGGTGCTTTCTATAGACCACCTAGGAGCGGAAATGTTTTCGAAAAAATAAAAGACTATCTTTCAGAAAATGTACACCCGAACTCCAGAGTTATTTTTGCTGGCGATTTCAATCTACCAGACATTGACTGGGAGAACAGTTGGTCTTCGTGCCAGATATCGCAAACACTATTAGAGGTATCTTTTTGTCATAATCTAAATCAAATTGTACGCTCCCCTACAATACTTTTTGAAGAAAAAGGCTCGATACTGGATTTGATATTACTTTCGCAGAAGTTACTTGAACGAATACAGTGCGTTGAAGTAGTGGAAGACATTTCAGATCATCGGATGGTATTACTTACTTTGTCTTTAATGAATCAAACACGCAACACAGAAAGACGTAACGAATACTTAGACTTCTTTAAAGCTGATGACGTTGCTATTCTTGACTCGTTAGCCTTCTGTTTTAGCGATTTTCTTCGTGCTTACGAAGTGCCTGAGTACGACGTGAACTTTTTCTGGAACTTCTTCGAAAATGTCGTTCTCGACTGCATCAACAAATTCATACCAAAAAGAGTAAAGATTGCCAGCAAAAAATATCCGTGGATTAGTAGGGAAATTATACAAAAGCGCCGTAAACTCCGTAGACTCCGTAAGCGATTGAAGGATGGAAGCCACGTGAAGCAGTTGGACCATGAACTGAAGGAAAACATTAAAGAGGCGAAACATCGCTTCTTTGATGTGACCTTATCTTCTTTTCTTCAGTCTTCGCCTAAGAAGTTTTGGAGGTTTATATCGCCCTCAAAGTCTAGGGTAAACGAGTTGCATATTGATAACGGCATTGTGGACGACCCTAAGGGCACTGCTGATACTCTCAATAACTACTTCACGTCGGTCTTCTGCCTTGACAAAAATCGAGGGCCTGTCCTGGCGGCTATGCCGGGAAACAGTTCATGTAGTGAAAGTGCTTTGCCGAATATAACGATTTTTGAGGAGGGTATAGTGAATTATCTACTGAATGTTGACATTAAAAAGGCAGCTGGGCCAGGCAACATTCCTCTTGCCTTTCTCAGAAGATACGCGGAATGGAGCGCCAAGTACTTGGCTCTGATATTCAGAAAATCACTGGAGACGTCCACGGTACCCTCCAAATGGAAAGTCGCAAAGGTTATCCCAATTTTAAAGTCTGTTGACTCAAGATCAGTTTAAATTATAGGCCTATTTCTCTGCTTAGTACGTGCAGTAGGTGTTGGAGCATGTGGTGTTTAAACATATATCGACATATCTTGAACAAAATAATTTTTTTACTAGTTTTCAACACGGTTTTCGCCAAAAAGTATCTACAATTACCCAACTGACAGAAACAGTGCATGAATTTGCATCTGTGACTACCGTAAGGGGGAAAACTGATGTGATTTACTTAGATTTTTCGAAAGCTTTCGATCGCGTATCGCACGAAAAGTTACTGATAAAGCTGTCACCAGTTTTAGTCAATCCTGCTATCTTGAAGTGGCTTGAAAGTTACTTATCTCTGAGACAGCAGCTTGTTCAAGTTGACACCGCATGCTCCGGTACCACACACGTAACCTCTGGCGCCCACAGGGATCGGTCCTGGGGCCTTTGTTGTTTTTAATATTCGTGAATGATATTGTTTTTGAAATTCCAGTAAAGATCCGACTGTTTACGGATGATTGCGTTATTTTTAGAGAAATCAAAAGTTCTGCGGACTGTGAAGTACTAAACTCCTCGTTAGAAAAATTGTCTAGATGGTGCGATGACTGGAAAATGTCACTAAATTTATCAAAGACTGTATGTATATCAATTACTTGAAAAAAGGAGCCTATTATTTTTAATTATTCGATTGGGAACCGTAACCTTCAGAGAGTAAGTTCATATAAATATCTGGGGTTGACAGTAACGTCTGATCTTAAATGGAATGCTCATATCAATCAAACCGCTAGTAAAGCAATGCGTAAGCTTGGTTTCTTGCGTAGGTATATGAGGCAGGCCTCCTGTGATACAAACCTACTACTGTATAAAACTCTTTTTCGGCCAGTGCTGGAATATGCAAGCGTCATTTGGGATCCACATACCTCATCTTGTATTTTAGAACTTGAGCGAATTCAAAGATTAGCAGTGCGCTTTGTGTATAACATATACTCCTCATATGTATCTCCATCAAAACTCTGTAATGACGCAGGCCTGGAAACTCAACAGGAAAGAAGGAGAATAAACCGCCTTACATTTTTTTACCTTATTCCGAATGACGAGCTTGGAATAGAGAAAGATAAATATATAACTTTTTTTTTTCCCAAGGTCTACCAGATATGCACATATCAAAACAATAAAGCCATATAAATATAAAAACGATACATTCAAGTTCTCCTTCTTCCCTCGTACAATCATCGATTGGAACAGCCTACCACCTGACGTTGTAAATGCTACCACATATTCAGATTTTTGTTTTCTGTTGTCGCAGCAAGTGCATCCTGCTTGAAAGTATTTCAATGTACCACTCCTGTTACGATCTCGCAAGAGATTGACGGTATCAATAAAGAAAAAAAAAGAAGAAAAAAAAGAACATACAGATATGGCTAAAATGTTTGCTTTATATAGAAAACGTCTTCAGGAACTAGCGTTCGACTGTGCCACTATCACCCAATAAGATATAGACAAAACTTTCTTAATGTGCGATTCAAAAAGGAACCGCTAAATGACAAAAAAAAAATCCTTTTGTTCTACCGGCTTGGCTCAATAAAGAAAAAAATATTTCTTAGACCAGTCTCGAGAAACAACACAACAAAAGGTGTGAACCCTGCTTTAAAGTTAGCGTGGAAGGGGCTTAAGACACAAAGCAATATCTGAAATCCGTCACGAGAAAGAACGCAACAAAAGGCGTGAACTCTGCTTTTGAATTAGCGTGGAAGGTGGAAGCAGGCCTCCTAGTAAGACGTCGGCACAGATCTGAGTCTTCGGCCCCCGTGTGCAACTATGTAGGTCATATAAGGTCCCCGTAATGGCACTGTCGCACAAAAGAAACGCGTGGAGAAACAAGCACGAACGGCTAGAAAGCGGGCATGTGAGTGGAAGAAAGAAACCTTGCTACTCTAATCACCGCTCTCTTCTGTTTTCAATGCTTACAATAGCTTCCACAGGAGTTTTAGGCGTCGCACTGTTGACAGTTCGCCTTTGTCTTGTCCTAGGCGGACGTTACAGTAAGTTTATGTTAATGCGACCTCGAATAATTTGATCGCGTTGAAAAGTCCCGGGACACATTTGCGCATGTATTCCCACATGGTTTAATTCGATCTTCGAGATTTTTCGTCATAATTTCACAGTCCTGTAGCGGTCGATTTAACAAAAAACTTACTGCATAGCTCTGCAGACTTTTTTTACACTCCAAGTTCGTAGAATTGTCAGATAGGCTTTTATTTGCCTACTAAATAATCTACAGAAAATATTTGCCTGTAACACATGGTTGCAAGCAATGCACCTAATCGGTTCCAACAATACTGCAAAAACAAGAGAAAGTTCCTAGTTATTAACCTGACTCATTATAATGGTATAATAAATTGCTCTATGTGAGGTAGCATCCAAAAGCTTCACTATTAAAAAAATTAAAAATCTTGTTGAGCTTTTCTCCGCCTATGCCCCAGGACCAGTGAGCTTTTCTCCGGTGAGTTTTTTCTTCGGTGAGCTTTTCTCCGGTGAGCTTCTGTCCGGTGAGCTTTTCTCCGGGATTCGTCAGCGTTGGTAGAAATCTTCGTCTATTAGAGTGCGCCAGAGCTACAATTCTCAGTGGAAAGACCTGTAAATGACTGCCTGTAGTTTTTAGATATTCAGCTAAAAACTACCTCCAGTTTGTGTTTGCGGTGTGTCAAGACGCAAATCAAATCGCTCCTGCCTATCAAAAGTTGCCACTCGAAAAATATCAAGGCTGGCGCAGTCAGGAATTTAGTCGATAGTGCACTTAGAAAATCTTGTTCGCACTCCATTGGTTTTGCGCTCCAACGCCTATTCAACCGTTTCAGCTTGACAGGTTTTCCCGAGGATTATGCGTTCAGACAGTTGCTGTACTTTGTTAATATGTGACAGAAATGTCGAAAGGTTCGTAAATCTGCCAGGCGTGTTGTTCTCCCTTTCTTCCATCGTATGTCTCATAATCTGAAATCGGCCGGCAACCGCTACGCTATTAGCACTGTGTTCAAAATGATTTCAAACTAAGGCGGTTGACCCCGTTCAACTCGGCCAGAACTGGATGTAATAAAAGGTAACCGGACAAAAGCTCACCGGACAATAGCTCACCCGTTTTTTAACAGACCTGAACAAAAGCTCACCTAATTTGTCTTGGCTCCCAGGGCGAAGCACGGGCTGGGGTAAAGTGCGGACACGATGGATATTGCACCATTTTTAGAACTGGTACCTTATCTTATGAAAAGGTGTCAACAGGCAACGATTTGGGAAAAAAATTAGATAACCGAAATTTGGTGGAGCTGATAATATCAAGCATGATTGACTCAAGGAGCACCCATGTGCCACACCGAAGAAACTTCGTAAATCCAAGTTTTTAGCATGAAGAGCGACCGAAGAAGCGAAGTCACTCTTCGGTGACCTCACTTTTTTATTGTGCTTATGTAACGCTAAACGCGCATATAAAGGTTAGGCAGAATGCCTCTTCATTAATAATGCATGGGTTTTTTGGGGGTTCAGGTTAATATTTGAAGTGAATATCTAAGAAAATTATACTTTTACCTTTATTGTGCTTCGTAAATGTATTTGTAATCAAAGATTACCTCAAGGTGATATGAAAGGCAAACTGAAGCAAAACTGTATTATACAAATAATTGAGTTGCGAGTTTTTAAAAATATTTTGAAGGAGCGAAAGTTGAGCCTTTTGGACAAGTGCAATACAGATGACCAATTTAGAAAGCTGTGCGGGACTTCGAATAAGCTGTGGTTCCTTCCACCACAGCTTGTGCCCGGAGGACTAACCTACATCAGGGAATAGTCTACCGGTGACATCGGCGACCTGCTGGACTACTTGATTGCACGTATGTCAACGGCCCCTGCTCCTTCTGCGGCGGCACCCAGAGCGAATTCTTCCCTTTGCCTAACTGTGCGCCGACGACGACCGGAGTTTCCCCAGAACGGTTGAATATGTACAACGCCACTCTTCAGGATAAAGATTGGAGGAACAACACCTTAGAAGTATGGAACACTTGGTTCCAGAAGCTCGTCGGTCACGCCCATCGAAGCGTCTGGAGGCTGACTGAATGCCTATGGCGAGATCAGGCACTCGTTGCCGCGGGATTGACACAAGGCAGGAGAGGTGAGCCCCCAGTGAAGAGGGTGCGAAAAACCACTTTGCGCCTGCAGAATCGTCTGAAAAATATTTTCAAGGGGTTCCAGGTACACCCAGATCTACCAAGACAGCTGGAGGCCGTAGGGAACTGCATTCGCTCCTTACCAATCGATAAACTTGTTTCCACTCTAGTGAACAAACCATGCGCCTGTCAGTTTTAATTTACTGCAAGCATTTTCCTGTCGCACGCATGAACCTAAGTTGTCCGCACTTGTGTTAAAACCAATATGACATTTTCTCCTGGTGAGCTTTTGTCCGGGTGTTCGGGTGAAAAAATGGGTGAGCTTTAGTCGGGTGAGCTTTTGTCCCGTGAGCTTTTGTCCGGTGAGCTTTTGTCCGGGATTCGTACCAAATACATAGAGAAAAAGATGTTGGTTGTGTGTCGGACGTAGTATACAAGATTCATTTTGCCTGTGGGTTGTTACATTGGACAAACGAAGTGGTGTTTGAATGATCGTTTAACTGAACACAAACGTTGTATTAGAAACGGAGATCAGTATTCAGAAATGTCAAACCATGCGTTGGAATGTAATAATTGTATACCTCTATGAAATTCCACATCGGTTGTGTTGGCCGAGTTGGCCATGACAGAGGATCATAAACGGTAGGTAAGAGCCCGTCACTATTATTAGTCACGGAAATGCAGTAAATAGGCCGACCTTTTAGTTTGGACACAGAGTTGACAAGATTTCTACAAATTTGATTGTTTGGAGGCCACTTTTATATCTGAATAGGATGTTGTTTGTTCGGGTTTAAGTTTCACCCACGCCCCTTTCTTTCAAGTGTGACGAATGTCGGGGGTTGTTCGCCTTTGTCCATGTTCGATCTTTCCACTAATGGGTCACCATCCCGCAGCCCTTTCGTTTGTGATGTTTATCAGGACCTCACCGAAGTGGGCTAAGGGATCTTCCCCCTCCCCCTTTTGTTTGAGTTAGAGCAGTACCGGTGTGGATATTGGTCAATGTTCTCCGTCTCTTGTGCGTTCGGGACAAAGAAGCTCAACCTTCCCATTTTTTCTTCCTTTTGGTTTTCGGGGCAGTTGTACCCTATCAGGGAGCAGGCCCACTCGTCACAGCCAAGTCGTCATGGGGAAACTGGCCGTAGGTGAACTGGTCAAAGAGGGCGTCTCGTTCTAGGTGAACTCGTAGTAGGGAAAGTGGCCGCAGTGACCTTCTCGTTCTTGGAAAGTTCGTCACAGACTTTTTTTTAGAGGGGGGAGGGGAAAGGGGGGGGGGGCTTTATTTTGGAAAGTGGTCGCATCAAACTTGTCGCAGTTTCAAACTTGTCCTCTCGATTTGCTTTCTTGCAGGGGGCGGTTGTGGTCGGCTTTTTGGTGTTATCTTTACTTACGACGTCCCTTTGTTATTAAACCTTTTTTCGGAAGCCTTGCTAGGTTGGAACTTATTGAGCAGTGACAAAACAGGGGTGCTGTATGCAGACGTCAGCACCAAGATGCTTGCAGTGTAGCAGTTAGGTTTCGTCTTTGGGGGTGTCTTCTCTTTTCTTTATATCTACCCCAAAGGGGTTTTTCATTTGAAGTGGCTTCGAATACATATATATATAGGGGCGAAATGTGCGGACCTTCAGAGAGCACGACCGCACCCCTTATGATGGACCGAAGTAAAACCCAGCGTGATGCTCCCATGCTGTGCGAAGGGTATTCTTAAACGCTTAGCCAAAAAGACACCGACGCTGTGTACTGGGTCTGTAGAGATAGAAAGCACTACAAAGGCAAAAGTGATCACCCTCAGATGCACTATGACGACTTGCCCTACTTGATCAGTTTACTTATGATGAGTTGGCTTGTGACCAGTTCTCCTAGACCCAATGTTTCCATGTTTCAGAGTGGTTGTTACAGTCAGTCATGGGCTAATGCGTTGGCTTCCCTTGATAGCACGAGCGCGCACTCCCAACCAAAGCACGGCGGAAGCTAACCTGCGCGTTCTTTACTTGTCCCCGACAATACACCATTCTCAGGTACGGCCCAGCGTGCAATATTTACAGCCCAGCACGTGCGTGTTTGTCACTTCGGAAAGCAAGCAAAGCACGCACCATATGCACAAACTCTTCGAGTGCCAGTAGAAGCTTTTATTTGAGAAAAATCTATACAAGACCATGTCTGCATTTATTTTTAGTTCTAAATTACTATTTGTCATTAGTTATCGAAGCCGAATTGCAAACACAAGATCGGAGAAAAAGGTGAATTGGGACGAAATGGACAAGTGCCCATTTGCCCTCTGTTTCGACTCCCCCGTGTACGAGATGCCCTATGACGACTTGCCCTATTTGACGAGCTTACCAATGACGAGTTGGCTGCGACGAGTTGGCTTGTGACGAGTTCTCCTAGACCCACCCTATCAAACCACAATATTCTGTGCAATAAATTTCAGGTGTGTTTGAGACTTCGTGTTGTGTTGTCCTTTTTCCCTCCAGTCTCGGGGTTTCGTATAAAATGTTAAACCTTCACCAGCTTGTTTGCGCCTTACCTTTTTATTCATAAGCACAGACCCTTATTTTTATTCTGCACATATTTTTCTACTTAATTACGCAAGTCGTCGATAAGTGTGCTTCCATTATTAGGTTTTTGGACATATTGACTACCTGGACTGATTTGTTGTAACTTTCGAGAGTAAAGGCTTCAACTGGAGTTTAGTTTCTTACAACATATTCGAACGAATTTCTTTTTCTTTTATATTCGTAAATGTCGAAGCTTTCCTGAAATTTATTGATCTCGTTTTAATGAGAGCCAGCTAATGTCTGCACTGATGTTCAGACAACACAATTTTTTAGATACTTAGTTCGTCATTACCACGTGCACAGGATAATGCAATGTAAGCTGGCCCAGCTCAGTCAAAGCCAGGAGGTTTTCCATGGAGCCTCGTGTACGTCAAGCTTTTAAAAACAAGCTGGACTGAATTGCCACATTTTCTATTGATGCAATATGGCATTTAGTTCCATAGCTTGGCAGACCGGAGGACACCACGCAGAGTTTTGCATTTTTCAGCTAGCACTAAACTGAGCCAGCTCTTATTGTAGGTGGCTGTACAGTATCTCTCTTAGTTCTTTTTGTTGCTTTACGTTTATTCTTGGACAAGGTACGCGGAGCATGATTTTACATATTAGAAATTTGCGTAAATTATGCGCAAACGGAGTAAATAAGTTTGGTTTGAAAATGTTTGTGGACGTAAACTAACGGCTAGAGTGATATGACGGTTAACTTAATAGCACCAAATGACCCGCGTTAGCGCGTAAATTTGAGCTCCCTTGGGTTATGTTCCGCCTCGGTGATAATGGCGCAAGGGGACGCACCGTCAAGTTGGTTCGTCACATTGATTTACATTACGCTGAAAACTATGCAAGGAAGAGCACTGTACACTTGTTCGAGATGTGCATATTTTATGCAGGTGATATACGTATGTATATATTTGTTCGACTGCGCTTTTAACCGTCGGCACATTCATATTTCCTGCGATGTTATAGCGAGATTACCATTATATTTAGGATACGAGAGCGTTGCAATGTACAGGTATGATGCTTTTTATTAATGGAAAAGTATTTTCTATGTACTCTTTTTAGGTTTAACAAATCTTTAGTGCTCATTACTCAAGCAAAATAAAGTAAAATATGAAATTATCTTGGCATGCGCAAAGGTTAGTAGATCCTGAGTAAATATATGGCTAATCAAATCGGTGCTAGATGCCACGTGATACTTACCGTGCACAAAGCCAAAGAATATGGTGATAAATAGAACGCTGGGTGCAAAGAAGCACACCGATATCCCGACAGATGTAACCAACGTGGTGGTCACTAGCACTGCATGACAGGAACATACCTCGCAGAGATATCCATAAACAAGTGCTGGAAATATTACGTCACTGTCAGCAACTCGATCTATTTTCAAGAATGTTTCATTTACAATTCACAATCCACAAAGTATATTTATATGTTGAATAGACCATATATTTCGCATTTCAGTGTGCATTAAAAAGAAAAGGTAAATAAAAACATATATAAAGCAACTCTCGCACAAAACCACCATACTGACTATCACCACTAGAGATATGGTTTTATTAAATCAACTAATCTTAAGATGAAAGTATGTGGGCCCGAAATATATATATATAGCTGTACTTTTTCAAGTTCAGCAGTTCTAATGGAATGGGTTTTGTTTTGCGTGAAATGGGGCTGCGGCAAAAAAAAACATCACTGAAAGCGCAAAATCATATTTGGCTGCCACAAAAACCTGCGAAAACAGCGAAGTACGTACATGATTCTAGACTAGGTGGCTACGGCTCACGTATTTTCCGTCTCACTTGGTGCAAGTTAGGCTGACAAAAGTTTTGTTTACCGTACGTTGATATTCGACACTTCAAATATCATCATCGGAGATATACTAGACGTGTACGATTTACAAAGTTTACCATTATAAATGTGCTTTGTATCGCATTTATGCTAAACTCTTGGTACCTCAGGGATTGGGAAGAGACGGAAAAGACCTTCAAATTAAAATGTGAAGCTGCCTGTCATCGTCGTAAAGTCATTATTTTGCAAATTTAGAGCAGCTAGGGAGGTTTCCTATTTAGGATGCTTCGGCTAGTAGTAATGCCTGAAACCTCAGACCTTAGAATGCCTTGAAATAACAAAGCTCGGCAAAGCATCTCATGGTACAGAACCCTGCATCGCGCCTTTTATAGACATTTGCTCTGTACTGCTGCCCCAACTAGCAGCTTGCGCGTTTGACTGATTTGAAGAGTGGTACTGCACAAAAAATAAGATATAAATGTGTGCTTACTTTTCATAAATGTAAGTGGTTATTTATGATTTATATCTTTAACTTTATTTTCAGTTTTATTCTAGATGGTGTTTCTAAAACGGAATTAGAGCATTCAAGAACATTATAAATCAAGATTCAATTCAACTTCCTTAAGAAAAGAATATTAATGGGCACTGTAGGGTATTCGTATTATGTTTCTATAAATAAATGAACAAATTCTATAGCTTATGTTTCTTCTCCCGATCACTTGAGTGTTAGTTACTTGATGAAGTGACTCCTGCAACTCCATTCAGTACCATGTCTCGGACTTGCTACCGCCCAAAAAACACAACAGAAACGTCTTAGGCTCACTTTGCCTCATTAATATCGCTAGAAAACAACTAATTATTTCTGGTGTACTAAGACAAAATTCACTTCTCACCACTCATAAAGTTGCAAGCAATCTGAACAGTCATTGGCATTGAAGCATCTTCTCGTGTGACATCGAAGAACTCAACGACTCCCACAAACAACACTCCACCTGTCCGAATGCTTAACGTTGCCATCAGCATGACCCAGCAGCAGAGTCCATTAACAATCCAACTCCGGCGAGAATCCAGACCAAAGATGGGATCCTGCTTGAGTATATCCATCGTCCTGGTAGAAGTGAGAGTATGTTGCAGTGTTGAGTTGAAAACCCAACATTAGAAAGGGATGAATCAGCAAGCCGATATGTACGAAAAACCCAATTAACAAATGTTTCGTAACTCCACTTAGCTATGCAGTTCCATACTGTCACTACTACCATTACAAATGCCACTATTATTGCTGATATTGCTTCCACTATTACTACTACTAAAAGTATTACGTTAGTTCACACAAATAGGTTCTTATCATTGGCACGGTTCAGACCTATTTGGTAATCGCAATCCTAATCTTTATTGGCTCAGCGGAGCCGTGGCACCACGGAAAGGCTACAGCCCGTATCACGAAGGCCCGCGGTGCCACGTCTAGCGACGATGACTATGAGATGATATATTGAAGGGGAGGAGGACGCGATCTTCTCAACATCGCAAGCACCGTTGCTCGAATGTTCGGGGTTTGCCAAGACACTTCTACCACCTGTGAGAGGTGTCTCGGCAAGGGTGGTGTCCGGAGGCTTCACCGTGCGTTGGGGCTGGGAAAGCACTGGCGGTATATCCCCTCACTTACCGCTCATTCACACTGGAAGCGGATCCGCGTTCGCAAAGCGGTTGCGAACGCGGTTGTATAAAGATCCAGTACATTTGCACGCGCACTTGGTGTCATCGAGTGCGCGTGCAATTGTACTGGATATTTATACAACCGCGTTCGCAACCGCTTGGCGAACGCGGATACGCGTCCAGTATGAATGAGCGGTTACTCCTGGCTATATGATCCCCTCGCTCTCCAATATTGTTTCCGCAAATTTTCGCATGATCATTTTAAACGTTTATCCCAGAGACTCGTATACTACTTGGGTTCAATCTGGAGTCACTGTTTACGATATACGCAAGGGAAGAGATGCAGCCGTCACACCCATGGCGGCTAAGTTGAAAACGAAACTAATCAGGACGACCACATTAAATATTTCTTTGTGATTCTTTGACGCGGTGTTTGGTTCACGTATATGGCAGAAGGCTGCATGAACGTTCGGCTGCAGCTCGTGTTTAATCAATGAAGTACCAGTTAAGTACGACTCAAATAGTGCAAAAACTATCAGATCCAATCCGTGGCCCTAGCGCGATGAAAGACGATGACGAAAAAGATCCAATTCAAAGGATTTGTGTTGAGTAAATACCGAGCTCTGGAAAACAAGCTGGAGAACGCACCCTCTGTACACCTTTCCAAAGAGACACTCATATGCCGTCGCCCTGTTGCTGATAATGATGGAACTGATGCAAGTCTCGGGACGCCTAAGCCTAGTAGCTTGAAAATTTCTGCCGCTCTCTTGACCTGTTGAAACTTGTTCAGCTTGAGTCTCCGCCCGTCTTTCGCGGTTTTGCACTCAACGTTTTTCAGCCGTTCCTGGAAGTTTCCAGTTTATTTTCGTTATGCATGGTGCGCACCCCCTTTACGCTATCTTGCACTGTGAGCTAGGGTCGAACGTGCCTTCCATTTGAGCGTTTCTTTTCAGCATTGGAAGGAAAAAAAGTAAAATAAGACGATATTGCGCAATATAACATTTTTTTACCTCACAGACAACCCCTGGAGCTTTAGCTTTTTTCCGAAAATGGCTCATCGGTCTGGGGCGGAGAACAAATGAGTACGATTCGTTTTTTTTTTTGCCTTGGTGCCTTGCGGTAAAAAATGAAAGATGTTTAGAATTCTCTGTAATGCCGAATTAGAGCGCAGCTCTTGAGAAGGAAGGGGGAGGGTACGGATGGGAGAGTATGCCTTTCCTCCCCTTCTCCTCCTCTCTTCTGCTCCCCTCCTATGTAGCGGAAAATTTCCGCTAAATTTCCTGCTAGGTCTAGCAGGAAAATGTTCCCGTTAAACATAGCGAGAACATTTTTCCTCTACATTTAGCGGGGAAATTTTTCCTCTAAATTTAGCGCGGCGACGCCGTTCAAGCCAGAAAAGGGGCGATTAAAAGCTGCGCGCTAAAAAAAAAAAGGAAGATCTCTTCAAAACGTGCCTAGATACAAGGTCCTTTTAGATTTCTTCCGATCGTGGAGATGTGACTGTTGTCAACATTGTCAACTGAACCTGCTGTGTTAGTTCAAATAAATCATTTTCGGATAACGCTGCACCGTATGGTTCCTATAATATATTGTTCGAAAGTTAACGCTTATATAATTTTATGTCCGAGTTCTGTCGTACGCATCCGCAGCCGCTTTATTTGTGCGCGGGAAATACACATGGGCTCGGCCAATTTCTGTTGTAAATTATATTCGCCAGCTCACTGCTTTGTCGAATGACACGCGACTGAGCGGGAGGAGTCGTCAAACTCGGCGTAAAATGCACGTTGTGGTCACGTTCACTCTGTCGCTCATGTGATCAACAAACATTACTTACAGTCGTTTTTGGCCAAACTCCAATGTAGTACAATGTTTTTTTCTATGGTCTTAAGAAAGTATACCCACCATGACGCGCAAACAAAACAGTAAAATACGAGAATTTAGCCTCCAGTAGTGATTGAAGTTGCGCCTTCGCAGACATCGCCTAACGAAATCAACAGCCCACTCGAATAGGGTTAGCAGGGATGCCGTTGCGAGACTAGCCTCAAACCCGGTGAGTGTGCTCGAAAGAGATACACTTATCTCTGGGGCCGAGTGGTGCTTGGAAAGGTGTTTAGTTCTACACCCTCACCATTATCTTCTGGAGGAAGAACACAATGTGAAGATACTGGACGCAGAAAGTGATGAGAAGTAATAAAGATTTCAATTTTGGGCTCTAAATTCACTAACAGCTGGCTAGCGCGAAGGATCCTGTGGCTACGTTTTTGGCTTGATGTCTCCATCTTTGAAAGTGTTGGTTTAAATTTGGTATGCGTTTACTTGAGGTGGTAAACCATGAGTTATAAAACGTGCGGAGATCTCGGCTATCGTGTATTTTTGATGCAATCGGTTCTCAAAGCAACTGAGCCAGCTCGGATCACATAGGTTGTTACGCCCATGATCCTTGCTGTCCAATCGTGGCAAAAACAAGACAGCAATATGCATGCTGCTACCCTGACCGCTAAAGCAGCAATATTGCCAGAGTTGACAAACATTTGAACGAGTGTTTAATGAATATTTCAATGAACATTTAGATGAGTATTTGAGTTTTTAATATGTATTTAAATAGTAACTATATCTGTACACGAGAAAAAGTATTTAATAAAGGCAACGTTTGCCAGCATTTATACAAAAACATAAAAGTTACCAGACTTCCTGTGATTGCGACGTAAAAGGCGACTGACTAAACAAAGCAGCGTTTCCGCGGCTGTATTCAAGACTTCACGTTCAGGAAGGCTCTAAACGAGAAGAGTGAAAACTGCTAAGAATGTACGGGAACCTTCCAGAAGAACAACAATCGGTAAAATAAAGAAATGGCCTGGCGGCGTTCGAGTTCTATGAGAAACCAAGGCCATGTGCCACCAAAGTGGTACATATGACAGTCCACCCGCTCTAGAAAGGTGCGTATCACAAGTCCACAGCAGAACAAGCGTCGACTATGCCCTCTGAGCACCTGGAAACGCACTCATGTTGTTTACTCCTGAAGAGTGACATTTCCACGGGTTATACAATGCTAAGGCCATAAACAGGTCAAAGGCACATTTTCTTCTTTCTCAACAGGAAGGAAACGAATGGTGTACTGGTCAGTTCATAGACATTTTTCAGGGTTCTTTTTAAAACATAAAAAATACGGCGTTCCAGCAATGCAACAACGCGTGCTCAATTGTTTCCGGCTGTCGGCACAGCTGGCGTTTTACGCCCCAGGGAACGTACATCCCACGCTCCTGAAGCCAGACCTTTACTGGCAAGGTGGAAGTATGGAGACGGAAGAAAAGGAATTTTACAGCCGGCGGTACACACATTTTCTTTACACGCTTCAGTACATCCTGTCAAGGACCAGCCATGTACGGCAGCCGGTAAAGCGACACCGGGAAAAGTGCGTGAAGAAGGGCGCGGGTCAATCTTTTGCGCGGTACCGTTGACAAATATTCTAGAGAAAATCTCACAACCAAAAAATTAACATTGTGTACCACCTCCTTTATGAACCTCAATCACATTTTCCTCTGAAGACACGACAAAAAATAGCAGGGCTTCAGCTAGGGGCGTTTGCATTATAACCTTCAACAGTGGGTTTCTTTGATAGCGTATAAAACGAAAACGAGACAAAGTTTTTTGAACAAACAAATGGGCAAGCTCAATCCCTCTGCTGGAAACACTTCGAAAACGATTGCCACAGCACTTCGGTTCACTTGCCTTATGAATTATGAATCTTATGAATGCAGCTTCGCGTACACCACAGTACTTGGAGCACATACCACAACACACATTACAGACCGTTGCTCGAGTAAAAATTGACAACTTACGATTCCGCCACCCAGATGTTTTCTTACCTTGATATCTTCTACTATACTCTCCCAGTAGGGTGTTATATGTTGCAAGCGGTGCAGCCGAATCCCTAGGTGTTTGCACAGGGTCGTGTTCCATTGAATTCTCTCAAAAAGTGCTGGCGTTATTTATCACGATTCGTGCCATAAGGTAACGCTTTTCTCTAGGTTAACCGGGGCCCCCGTCGCATCACAGAACGACTTGCAAAGTCTTAAGGCCGCCACAACGCTATTCTTGTCGGTACAAAACAGCGCAATATCATCCGAATAAGACAAAACGTTTTTCTCTGTCGAACATACTTAAAGCCCATTCGCATTCTTGTTTTGAATCAAACTTAAACAAAAAGGCTCTAAATACAAAGCAAATAACAAAGGGGGCAAGGAACACCACAGCCTCACATAGGCCAACACATACATTTTCGGCGTTAAAGAATTGTTCAATACTAACTTGGTTGTACACCCGGTGTGCGCCATACGAATTCGAATTCCTTGAAAGAAACAGTTACCAACATTTGGTCGTTTTAAAACAGCCCAAAGCACTTCATGACGCACGCGTTCAAATGCTTTCTGTAAGTCGATTTGTACCCCCCCCCCCCCCCCCATGGCCACCTAGCCTCCTTCGTTATCAGAACATTCTAAAATAGTACGCGCGATATGTGTATTTGTTTGTATGGATTGGTCCATGCATCCCACAGGTTTGTGCTCACCGACTAACTCCGTACTACATGCTGCAGTCTGCAATTCAAACTCGCGCAAAAATTTTATAGTCCACGTTACATATCGTTACGCGTCTTGCCTGAACCGTATCGGGTGTCTTCGGGATAAATAGAGTATGTGCTTGTAAAAAAGAAGAAGGTAACATGTTGAAAGAGTGCGCCTTCCGAAAAACTTCCTAAAAGAAAGGCGTCAACGACCTTCTGAATTGTTTATAAAACTCGCCATTAAAGCCGTGAGGTCCAGGCGATTTGTGGGACGCCAGACCATCTATAGCGCATTCAATCTCCTCGAGTGTTATTGGTTGTTCCAATCACTCTTTCACGACTTCAGTGAGCTTAGGCGTTGTTTCCAATCGCGTTTCGAGGCGCTATTTGTTTAAACTATTTCTTACGCCTCCAAATAACACTGAATAGTACTCTATAAAAACACGGTCAATAAAATCCTGGTCACTGCTCATAACTTTAAACGGTGTTAGCGCACACGTAGACAGGAGAGACAAGATGCATGAAAGAGCGCTACACACAACTGTATTTACTGAGATGAAGAGAAGGAAGAACATTGTAAAAATCCATCACCCCAATAAAGATGAAAAAGAAAGATGACAAATAAATAGAAGGCTGCTCCCTCGCGGGCACATAGAAGCGTGTCCGCGAGGTTGCTTATGGAAAACGCAGTTTTCTCGGCCACGTATATCGTGGCGTTCAAATAAATGAAGAGTATCAGCAGGAGCTCGGTCAAACTAGTGCCTAAATGTACAGCCACTTTCGGTCCAGAGTCATTTCAATCAGAGCGCCGAGACGCAAGTCCAAATAAACTCATGCACCACGGAGCTTGGAGTAGTACCGGTGCAGATGCTGGACGGTACGGGGCAAGTCGTGGCGTATAAAGTTAGAATAATCTGAATGTTGGGGACCAACTCTCCGACAGCAAACACATAACGCATCCGACCCTACATGTAATGACGTGCGCTCTGAGTAGCCATCAACCACTACCCACTGCCTTGGCTTGCCTACCTCAAGGACACCGCAAGACGACTCGCACTGTGGAGCCTACGGATGTAGTAATTTGAAATCACGATAAACGCAAGCCCAACAACGCCAACTGCCCGTTATGGGTGAGCCGTCGGTCCGACGGACTTCTCCTCGCAGCACTGGACACTACGGATATGGCAGCCCGGTAGCCACGGAACCTAGAACTTTGAGATTTTGTAGCACACTTGGAAGGATAAAGAGACATGATTCCTCGAAAACGTTTTGCCTTTTCTGTTAACCTTGGGAGTTCAGTACAATAGGCTCTACAAGAGGAAATTCGAGGCATATAGCGATTGGCTGCAGCTTCTAATCGTGCCGGAGGACCCACGTGAAAAAATTTTCCAGGCTTGCCCCGACGATCCTCTTAGCTGTCAGGCACTGGAACGACAGTCGTACATTCGCCCGCATTCGAGAAATGCGCAACTAGTCAAGACTCCCGAAGTTGATGCGTCCCCACACCCGGCCCCGCCGAGAGTAGCAGTAATGGCCCAGATAACCTGCGGGAGTTCTTCAACCCATAGCATCGCAAGGGGCCCCGTTCTAGCATAGCAGTTTGAAATTTGCATGGCCCGTTTCCTACGCCGACGACTGGGAACTGGCGTATCATCGTAGCAAGATACGATTACCGAATTATCTATTCAATACGTTGTTCTTTGGCAACAGCGCTCCAGAAGTTCTAATCGCCGAGGGCGAATCCTCCTTCCTGGCTTAGCTGGCGCAAAAGCGAAACTGATATACGGACTGCCATCGCAGGCAGTGATGTCAGCATAACAGCAGGATTGAGCGTTGGCGCAAAACAAACGCCGCTGACAGACGGGCGCGATGAAGGCCTTTCTAATCAGCTTTTGTAAAGGACCGGTGAGTCAGCGCACGCCGACAGGTACGAGATTGCAAGTTGATTCACCAATGCGCTCAATCAGTTGGTTCTGAAGGCCTTTAAGTGCCCCTCTTGTAGGGGTGTAACTCGATTCAGCTCGTTGCAGCTGCTTTTATGCTGACTCTATGTACACGAAATGTTTTTTTAAGTCAGGAGTCAGAACAAATTGTAACTGCTGAAAATGCACTAAAATTCGCAGAAAAGCAAAGAGTGATGAAAGGAATATCTAGGCAAGCACGACTCAAGCACAATTCTTTCGCTCAAGAGCTGCGTGCGCAGACTACGTGTGTTCGTCCGTCACACCCCGACGCGATGTTTAAATTCTGTGATTATTATTTTCGTTTCGCGCTTTGCAATATTTCAATAATGTTTATATCCAAACAACATCTCGCTGGATTCAAATTGCGATTTATGAAAAGCGTCTGGAATGCGAAAATTGGCAGGTGGGGCAGACCATGAAATAAACATCGAAAAACTGATAGATTTATGGGGAACCGAGATGAATGAGACACCGTACCCAGGTGGGAAGCCTATTGGGCACCAGCGGCCACTCTCTTCCCCTTCCCCTCCCCCGAAATTCCAGCCGTCCCTATAATACACATGAATTTTAACCTCCCCCTGCTCCCGCTCACCAAGTAACACTCCACGCCATCTTCCAAACAAATCAAGAAAAAAGATCCTTCATGAGGGAATGGTGTGGGACAGAGTGGTCATGATATCTTGAGGTGTAGTTGGCAGTCTCTGGTCCTGACGAATTTCACAGAAAAAGTGGTTGAAACAATTCTTGAAGGACGACACCATGCAACCTCATCCAAGGCTGTCCATGAAGTTTTGACAGTATCGCTTCCCGGACCGTGTAAATAAGCTATAGTAGCGCGAATTGTTATCATAATGCAATATCAATATATTAGTCCAAACAAAGGGGCAGACTTCCATGAGAAGGGCATCAATAAAGCTGTATCTATGACACATACCTTAAGATAAGTGAATGTTTACACAGAATTATTAATTAGGGTAAGCCAAGGTATTCAAAATTCAGGGAAACGAAGCCATTTCATATTGAATGTAAAAAATATTCTTATTTTTTTACGAAACTTACATGCTGGGAGCGCGTCGTACGTGTATAGGAGAGCGCTGAGCCGATCCGTGCGCCGACTGGGTTCCAACATAGCTCTAACACAGAGAGCTCTCCACATTCTCCAACGAATAGGACGACAGCTGTGGCACTTTTGTAATAAAACTGTGGCACATTTGAAATAAAAATGACTGAAGTGTTTTCTGAAAGAACGGCAAACATCCTAAACAGTAAAAAAACAAAACAAAACAAAAAATAAACCTCGTCTTCTAATTACCGGGATAGTTTTGATTATAATTAGGGTTGTTTGTTTTCGGATAAATTCGAAATATTCCGAAAAAACACTCGCCAGTACAATTCTGGACAATATAAATTTATTTAAAAAACTCAAAATCTTGAGGCTACGATAACGAAATAATATGCACCCCCCCCCCCCCTAAAAAAAACAAAAAAAAAAAAACAAACAATGAAAACCACTGCATTTTACGAAATTTAGGATACGCCTGGAGTAGTGCCTGGAACTCAGTTTGTGTTTAAATTATACTCTCCGCAATTTTAACTGCGTTTTCAGACTTTATATATTTTTTAATTGGGTCATTGTCGCAGATACATTTGCGAGGCTGATGATTTGCGAGGCGTGTTGATTGGGAACCAGATGTTCGTTTCTTCATTCTTTTTGATGTTGCTGATCGTTTTGCTGGGCTCGTTTTTCTTGTTCTGCGATTTGACTGCGTGACTTTTTGTTCCATAGCCACTCTAACTTGCCCTTCTTGTCTTTGGATGTGTTTTGGGGTTTTGGTATCTCGTGTCTTCTCTTATTTAGATATAATTTGACTTCATGTACCTCTTACATTTCCTTGACAGGTTTCTTTAAATACTGCGCAGAGTTTGCTTCACTTGCCAGAAGAAGGTTTTGGTTGCCTTCTCGCTCCGTAGCGCCTTGAGGTACTTCAACTAGCGCGCATTTTGCTGCCCCTGACGTCTCTGCTGCGCAGATTGTAAAAAACTTCCACATCGGTCTCGAAGACGATGACGAAGCCAGGGAGAAAAAAAAGACAGGACATGAGCGAATCGACCGAGGATTTTGCACGAGGAGCGGAGCAGTCGGGGCAGGCCGGCTTCAGCCGTTTCGCCTGGCTTCGATGTCCTTCTTTTGCCTGTAAATATTGTGTATAAAGTTCGCTGTCAATGTAAATACCGCCAACGACCAGGAGTTTCTTCAACTGGTGCCGAATCCCGGGAGAAAACGTATACGCCCGCGAGATTGGAACACCATGTGTCAAAGACGAATGCACAAACAGAAGGTAAAAGAAATCCTGATATGCAGAACGGTCTTAAACCATCAGCATCTGAACTACTTCAGCAGACTCATTATAGAACATCCTGCTGGATTTGCAAATATAAAGAACACAAGACAGGAGGGTGTACTTCGACAGTTTCACTGGAAGGAAAGAGGACGATACAACAGAAAAAACGGCAGGTGCTTCCGCTGCACTCTCGCGAACCACATGTCTAAGAACTGCCGAAGAAAAATGACATGCAAGCAGTGTCGAGGTCGACACGCTTCCACGATGCGCGACACTAATTTTACGAACGGAGGACATATGAACGTCGCTGGTACAGCTAAATTCAACGACGAACGCTTCAGACCAAAAGAGAGTGCTGTTCCAAACAGCCGAAGCGTGAGCTTCTGGAAGCCAAAACGAAACGATGGCTACAGTGTTGTTCGACGGAGGTAGCCAGAGATCCTTTATAACTGAGGACTTATTTCGAAGACTGGGTTGCAAAGTATTGGGAAGCGAACGGCTTGCAATAGGGTTTTTCGGTGGGCACGAAGAGGAAAAGGACTTCCGAAGGGTCCTCATCACTCTCCAAAGCAAACACGATGGACGTAACTACCACATTGAGGTTCTTGAAACCGGCGTCATTTGCGATCAACGACTACCCCAACCGGATGGCAACATCATAACAAAACTACGTCAGATGAATTATGCAATCGCGGGTATCACTAACGGCGACAATTGCGACCCGATCGACCTCCTAATCGGCTCAGACCACTATTGGGATTTTGTCACAGGACGAGTCACGAGGCTCTGCGGCAATCTCAAAGCCATCGAGACATTGCTTGGATGAACTGTGCATGGACCCATGACAGGAAGTGCCATGGGTCCATGCCTTGGTGCAGTGCTCCCAAACTGTAGTACTTAATGCTCCACTGATAACCAAGGCTATTAATAAAACACTACAGAAGTTCTGGAATTTGGAGTCCATGGGAGTGACAGAAAGCGAGAACGACAAGACGGCCGGCGCCATACTGAAATCTTACGAAGAAAATCTTACGAACGACGGAGAACGTTACCAAATATCCTTGCCTTGGAAGCCTTCGGTCCTCCTACATAACAACAAGGACGTTGCCGAAAAGCGACAGGTACAGTTACTAAAAGGCTCCAGCGCAATGAAGACATGCTACACGCGTACGAATCCGCAATAAGGAGGTATGGCCACAAAAATATGGCTGAAAAGGTAAACATCGAAGAAAACAGTGGGGTTGTCTATTAAATGCCGCACCAGCCGGTAATCAAGGAAAGTAGAACAACGAAACTACGTGTAGTCTTCGATGCTTCGTCACGCAGCCAACGATCTAAATTGCCATTAAATGACAATTTAGAGAGCGGATCAAATCTAAACGCGGACCTAGTGGGTCTGCTTCTGAACTTCAGGACATAATATTGCACTCATTGCAGACTTTGAAAAAGCGTTCCTACGAATCGTTATTAACGAAAAGGACCGAGATGCCTTGCGCTTCTTATGGTTTGAAACCACACCAGTGGAAGGACATCCTTTCCCAAAAATCGAAACCTGGAGAATGACAAGAGTGCAGTTTGGAACGACCTCAAGTCCATTTCTCCTTGCAGCGACACTGCAGCATCATCTGAAACTCATGATTCACCAGTACCATGAAACTGCCAGAGAACTCTTGAAGTCCATCTACGTCGATGACCTTCTAACAGGTGCGGGCAATGAGGAGCAAGCTCTACGTATCTACTCTGAAACAAGTGACATTTTTAGACTTTCCTCCATGAAACTGCACAAATGATCATCTAACTCGCTAAGAGTCATCTAGGAAATGAACGAAGACGAAGCTGAACGAGTACAACTCGGAGATCCTCAAGGTATCCTTAAGGTGCTAGGACTCACGCGGAACCCGAGTTCAGACGTGCTGTCATTTACACCAGTTAGCATGATCACATGCTCACAGCAACGAACATACACCAAACGGGCCGTACTGCAGACAACAGCAAGGGTGTACGATCCTCTTGGAATGCTGGCGCCGTTCACTGTACGAGCGAAGACCTGTTTCCAACGGCTCTGGCGCATTAACCTTGACTGGGACAGCCCGTTACCTCGTGATCTTCTAGAGGAATGGAGTAGATAGTGTGACGATCTTCACTTTCTTGGCGAAGTAACTGCACCACGATTCTATGGAAACCAAATGTCGGGAAGCGTACAGCAAATAATACTTCACGTATTTGCAGATGCAAGCACCACGGCGTATGGAGCTGTAGCGTGTATCTCTGAACAACGACCACATCAGGTGAAACCCATTCAACATTATCTCTATGACTCTATGATTGCATTGTACTGGATCGTTGAAGACGCAAACCGATGGAAACAGTTTGTCCAAAACAGAGTGCGAAAGATTCTAGCTACAACGAACGTGAACTGGAAACACTGTCTTGGCAAAGGTAACCCAGCCGATCTCATTACGAGGGGTATATCAGCCAAGCAAGTTGTTGCAAGTCGGCTATCGTGGGAAGGACCCTCATGGATCACCATCGATGAAACAACGTGGCCCATGCAACATGTGTCAAAAGACAAGTTCCATTCTGGCGATCTGGAAGATAAAATTCATGTGAGCGTCTTACAAACTATGGAACCGATCGAGCTAGCGATACTGGACGAAACGAGATACAGCTCAATTCAGCGACTACACCGAACGACAGCCTGGGTCCTGAGATTCACTAGCAATTTGAGACACAAGAGTGATCAGAGGGGACCCCTGACTACGGACGAGCTTTACAAAGCTGAACTGTATTATATTCAAAGAGTACAATTCGCATCCTTTCAGCAAGAAATTACGTGCACTCAATGTGCCAAACAGATAAAAAAAAAATCAAATTTGGGGGTTTTACGTGCCAAACCTACGACGGGCATCTGGCACGCCCCAGCGGGGGACTGAGGATTAATTTCGACCACCTGGGGATCTTTTGACGTGCAACCGAAAGCTCGGTTACACGGCGCCTTCTCCGCAATAAGCCCCCGTCAAATTGCGGGCACCTCGGTCGGGATTCGAACCCGCCACCTGGAGATCCGTAGGCCGGCGCTCTCGCCTCGGAGCCACCGAGGCGGCTAGTGCCAAACAGATACCAGCAGATTCCAAACTGAAGGACATGCCACTGTTTATCGATCAGGAGGGCGTGCTGCGGGCCACTAGGTGACTGCAACACAGCGAAGCATCTTACGGGGAGCGACACCCAGTTGTCCTACCAAAGGATCACCGATACTTCTGCTTCTTGTACGTCAAGAACATCAAAGACTTCTACACGCTGGCGTACACGACACGCTTGTTCAACGGAGAGAACGTTACTAGATTGTTTCTGGTCGACAACTGGTACGAAAGGTAATCAAAGAATGTGTCGTCTGTCAACGCTACAATTTAAGACCAGCTTGTGAAGTTACTGCACCGTTACCGTATGATCGCTTAACAAGATCGGAACGCTTTCAAGTGACGGGAATCGACTTTGCCGGCCCTCTTTTTGTTAAGGGTAAACCAGATCAGAAAACATATACAACTTTGTTTACTTGTGCAGTAAGCAACTAGAGCAGTACACCTGGAGCTTGTGGAAGACATGACAACAGTCTCTTTCTTACACGCTTTCCGGCGATTTACATCAAGGAGAGGCATTCCGCAAGTGACCTACACCGACAATGCACTAACATTCAAAAGAAGCAAGGAAGAACTACAAGCTCTTTGGAAGATCATCGGAGGCGACGAAGTTACAAATCAAGTTACTTTCTTCAAGGTTCTTTGGAGGTTTATCGTAGAACGGGCTCCACGGTGGGGAAGGTTCTATGAATGACTCGTCCGCTCGGTCAAGTTGTCGTTGAAGAAAGCCCATGGCTGTAGGACCCTGTCGGCCGACGAACTCTATGCAGTCCTGACAGAAGTAGAGGCTGTCATAAATTCTCGACCCCTCACTTACGTGTACAATGACATTGGAGAATCAGAAGCATGGTCCCCTGCCAATTTCCTTACGGGCTAACATCTTTCCCTTTGCTCGGGGGCACCAAAGTCGCTGATGCCTTTCCAGATCAACTGCCTCACATGTGGAAGCACCGTGAAGAGGTCCTCGAAAGATTTTGGAAGAGATGGTCTAAAGAATACTTAATGGAAGTGAAGAGTACGTACAAAGCGACCACCTTAAAATCCCATAACATCAAAGTCGGAGATTTGGTTCTACTTAAAGACAACTTCCAACCAAGACAGCGATGGAAGATGGGACTTGTAAAAGAGGTCTCCACCGGAAGAAAAGCAAAAATACGCTCCGGTAGGGTCAGGTTATCCGCTGGAGTAACAGTTACACGGCCAGTTCATCCGTTGTACCCCTTCAAAGTCTTTACTTCCGAAGCTTGAAATGAACGAAGTTCATTTTGGGGAGGCAGTGTTTAAAAACTTCCACATCGGTCTCGAAGATGATGAAGAAGCTAGGGGGAAAGAAAGACAGGACACGAGCAGATCGACCGACGATTTTGCACGAGCAGCGGAGCAGCGGGGCAGGCCGGCTCCAACCGTTTCGCCTGGCTTCGATGTCCTTCTTTTGCCTGTAAATATTGTATATAAAGTTCGCTATCGATTTAAACCCGCCAACGACCAGGAGTTTCTTCACAGATTGTACCTTAGCTGGTATGCTGTCTGGATACACTTCCTCGTTGGTTCTGTTATGAGGGTCCGAGAACCTGTTCTTGAGGTTTCTCTCTTGCACTTGACGATCTATAGATCGTGTCAAAGCGAGGAATTTACTCTCTTTTCTAGTTTAGGGTCTGCGATCCTCTTAGCAGGGCAGGTTTAGTCAAGCCCCGCGTCTTCTGTGTGGCAGTTGGTGCTATAAGCGTTTTGACACCGATGCCATTCCACGTACACCTCACCGTGGTCTGTTTATCTTTGCTGACGTGTATATAGTATTACCTTGTGACCTGGGGCGTGGCAATGGGCAAATGACTGCTTTTAGCCTGTACGTGCAGAGTTTCACTAGTCTTCTGTTGTAGCGTTTCTCGTGGAAAGTCCTCTCCTCCAAAGGCTAAGAGAAACGTGCCATTTCTTCCGATGGGTCTCGCGTGTGCAATTAGATGGTAATCTGCGTCCGCGTCTCTTAGGATGTCTTCCACGGTATCTCCTACATCCATGCTGCGGACGACTCCTCGCGTTTTTCCGCCCGTCATAATTCTTGTGAGTGTATAGCTACTAACAAAGGTACCGATAGATGAACTAAAGTGTCATCTCAATAGCGGCTGCGATCTCAAAGTAGACGTCAAACCTAGTACCACGGTTCCCACATATCCACGGACGTTTAAACGACGTTTGGGGCTTCAGTACCATGGGCCATTTCGATAAATTCCCTCCGTCGGTGGAAATGATCGTTACCTTGTCACACTCTCTCAACTAAAGCGTAAGAGGAGACAGATACCAGAGGAAGGACAAGTTCCAAAATCCTTCATTGGACACTCTTAAAAGTGCTGAGGTATGTCCAAGTCCCAAGATATTCCCCGCACCGGGAAGGTAAGAAAAGATCCTTAGCTGTTAGCCATTTGGTTCCGGAGAGCCACGATAGTGGAAGCATAGGGGTGGCCACTCAAAACACTTCCTATCTCTTTCGCCGCCACCGGACGAGTCTCCCTTCCGAAAGCAGAAAAAGACGATCAGATACGAAACCTCCTCGCCTGTCGGTCGTGAGCTGCAGCGAGCAGGGGAACGGAAGACGTCCCTCCGGGAAAGAGGGAATGAGGACAATCCTCCCACACAGGGGGCTCTCCCACACTTCACCCAGCAGGTCGAAAAGCACGGCGGAGGCCGAGCGTTCCGTCCCTTGGCCGTTATCATGCAGGGCCATTGGGGAGGGGAGACCAGGAATCCTAAGAATAGGTGGGTCTCAAGAAAGAATAAAGCAATCCGACTTGCTCTCACCAAATAAAATACAATTATGTTCTACTTGCGAACGCCCCCTTCCCCCCGAAAAAAAAAGAAAAAAAAGAAGAAATACACGCGACACTTAGCACGCGTCTTCACTGTGCCCCCGCGGGGGACACAGTGAAGACGCGTGTTGTGTGTCGACTGTATTTAGGAAGCGTGCGCATGGAGTGACGCAGGTGCATGTAAAGTGCTGCCTGCCAGTGGCCCTGCAGCTTGCACGTAAGGCCAAGAAGGACCGGAAAGTCAAGGGTCTGAGAGCCACAGCCACACCGCCACGCAGGACACACCGGCACCACACTGATGTCGAGGGACGCCGGCGTCTTCCCTGGCCTGGGGTAGAGGGTGGCAAAGGGGTCGCGAAGGCGACGGCAATGGAAAGCAAATAACTGTAGTCATTCAGCGGAGACCAGCCGGGAAAGTTACCAAGACTCGCTGCTTGGGGGTCGGTGCCATCTCGGCCGTAGTGGGTTAGGAAGGGGGTAGGCGAACCCGGAGCTGACCTGCGAAATCACACAGCCAGCAGAGAACACGCCTCGAAACTGGCAGCAGTTCTACTCGAATGGGGGAAACAAACAGCGCTGCGGCCTCCAATCGAGAGGAGAGAGGGGGGGGGGGGGGGGGGCACAACCGACTCTCGCCAGCCGGGCCGGAAAAGGCGGCATTAGCTGGCAGGATCAAATGACAAGGAAAAACATAAACAGGGGACCAGGTTGTCAACGGTGACAGGCAGACAGCAGACAAAACACACGGTTACAAGTAGGGTGGCCACTCGTCTCGCGACTCGCGGGTCTCTCCCGCATTGAGGGCTTTCGCGTCCCGCGCCCAGTGAAAAATTCCCAAATATTCAAAATGTTACGCATTTCACACTGTCGTGAAATTCACCCCAAATCTCATGCAGCTGCCGAACAACGGGGCACGGGGATGCGCGGAGGTTGCTGGCAATCGTGTGAATGGCAATGGTACGGCATTTTCTATCCAAGCATTGCTGGAAGCGACCGTTGTTCTTGCAGGAGAAGCGACGCGCATACTGCGTTGTGCCTATCTCATTGGTGGCAAAATGTTATAAAAGGAATTGTTCCCCCAAAAGTTTAAATATAAAATAATATAATTATTTTCAAATCTTCGTATAAATGCGAAAGGGTTGCTGTCGATTTGTTTTAGGGAAGACAACCACAGAAGTCAGTAAGCCTGGAACTCACAACGGTCGAAAAAGAACATAATGTTAAAACTTTGAGTAGGAAGGAACATGTTGAAAAATGTAAGCGTTTACAGGAAACATTACCCCCCCCCCCCCCCAATTTACTGTTTCGTATCTTTATTTGATGCATTAAATTCTGCTGCAGTAGATTTTTATGTTTTCAACTTCGACGCATTTAATAACATAAATTTGGCATTAAAATATTTCACTCGGAGAGAACATTTTTTTAGTTTAATTGCCGCAATACAATTGGCAGGTGTATAAACAGCACAGGATAATAAATTGTTAGAAGTGCCTCGGTTCGTGGCGTGCGTGTCAATTAATTTCCTCTAACCCCCTCCCGCCCCCTCCTCCCCCACCCCGCGTGTCCTGCAATTCGCTGGCAGGAAAGTGGCAACCCTAGTTACAAGGCGCCCACCAGGGTTACCCCCTTCGAGACGGAATGGAGAAGCCATAAGAAGGGCCCCTCCGATTCAAATTCGTCGATAGTTAGCACGACTCCCACCTGAGTGAGTCTGTAGCGGTCTCGTACACCGCTTGTCCCATCTAGTGCCACTAAGTAAGCTACGCTTCAGAGTAACAACACTTGACCATATTGTGTCTTAAAATTATGGTTGCGAGTAATCTTAAGCTTCACTGAAATCACGGGAAACGAAATGCTGAGGATGTCGCACTTTTGAATCATGACGATCGGCAGCTGCGTCTGCTCTGCATACGAGCCAAAATGGCGGCGCCCACAACAATGTGGGAGACGGAGTGCCGATACTCTGAGCGCAGCTCATTTAGTTGCTCTAGTCTGACCCATTAATACAGTGAAATAAAAAGACGATTAGTCTCGGCACCGCCACGACACGTGATTAGCGCGGCCGCTGGAAGAAGAGACAAAAATTAGATGCTCTATTTTCACACAATTTTCTGCGGAATCAGCATGTTCATTGACAACGAGATTTGTTTTATTTTATCGGGTTCTGCGGTTTGGTACCAGCTGCATCAGCAAAAGACGCGGGCATAGTCGTATGTTATTCCTCCAAACGTTTGGGAGTACAGAGCATCAAATAATTATATGTTTCAAGGGGACCATAGCAAAAAGCACCATGTCGCTCTTTCAGCGCTTGCTGCGTGTGGATACGGGAGACTGGAACTGCAGCTTTCGTGACTTCAAAATGCAACAAAATTTTTGAGCTGCTCTTCGGAACGTGCCCAGTCTGTAGAAATGAATCCTAATCCTTCGGTGGGGCGTGCTTGACAATTTAGACCGCACAACTTTAAAAAATTGTGTTTGTCTTGCGTTGTCAAGGTGTTTAAATGTTGTTTCGTGTCAAGTCGGCATAAAACATCTATATTTGATACACTGCTACAGATGTGTCAATAATTTAGTATTTTAGAGGGAGGTGACCTCCTGCGTACCCGGGGGCCCAATCCCGAGAACGCGAGAGTTGGCGTCCCATCTGCCCGCGAATATCGATACAGAGACCGGGAAAACTGAGAATCTAAATCGCGCGGTGACCTACCTAGGACATAAAACTTCTGCCCCCAAAGCTCCGAAGGTAGGACGCCGGGCGGTTCTGATGATGCGAGTCGACAACGGCGCTGCATTGCGGCTGTCGGGAACGAGAGACCGGCGGCTCTCAGAGGCAAAGAAAGACACGTCCACGTTGTGCGGAAGCTGGTAACACACTCAACATTTATTGGTTGGTTCTTGTAGATGACGTCACCCACAATTACGCGACACCACCTACCTAACTGAAGGAAAAGAAAGAGAACGACACTAACAAGAAAGAGAACGAAAATACCAGACTCAATAGATGGCAGCAAGTGGTGCTACCTATCGACTGTATAAATCCCTACAACTAAGTTTTCTTTTTTCTTTGTCATTTAGAGCTGTTACGGACAACGCTGCAGCCGAGCGCCATGCGCAGCGTCTCATACGGCAAGCACAAGCAAAAAGACTCCGAAAATGGTTAGCGTAAAGATCCATCATGCAATTGCCGTCACCAGCCCTGGGGCCCACAACACCACCAAGGCATTCGAAAAAACAGTTGTCTTCTCCTACTGAAAAAAATTATGTGAATCTATATAAGAACTGATATGAAATACCCTAAAACTGATATGCGACACGTGAAACTGATATGATATATGCAAAAACTGATATGCGAATCATAAACTGATATGAATTATCCAAAAACCGATATGTGTCATATGAAACTGATGTGAAAATACCCAAAAGCCAATATGCGACATATGAGAACTTATATGCAACATATGCCAACTGATATGCAACATACAAGCTCATATGTTAACCATGTTGAATTAACCTGAGACTGGGGTAGAGAACAAACATCAAAACGTAGAAGGGACAGAAAATAGACAGGACGACGTTTGAGACGTCGTCCTGTCTATTTTCTGTCCCTTCTACGTTCTGATGTTTCTTTTCTACCTCAGTCTCAGGTTAGTTCAACATGGTTAATATTCACCAGCTCGCCTGCACCTTACGATTTTTTCTAAGTTCATATGTGTTTTAAATAAAAACTTATCTGACTTTCATATCAGGATTTGCAATGCGTAAAAAAACATATCAGAAATACATTCATATAATTTTTTTAGTATACGACGTGGTGAGCGGGCAAGCAAACACGTGGCTTGGAACCGCAGTGGAGCGGCTTGATTTATTGGCTTTCAAATAATTACTGCATGAGCATGACTGTTTAGTTTTTACTAAGAGATTCATCCCTTGAGCCGTTCAAAATAATCTCAGAAGTAGGATAATACTGAAAATAAATTAATATGTTGTGAATATTATTTATGGCTTAGGTGGTCACCGAGAAAATCCTTGCCTTCAAAACGACCAGTATAAAAGGCTGAAACCCAGAGCTTTTAAATAGTTATCGAGTGTGCTGTTGTATTCATGTTTGTTGTTCCGTGTATGTGTATTGCTCGATTATATGTTCAGGATGCTATTGGGTGCGTAATCCATTATATGGTGGCTTGAGCATTTAAAACTATTTTGTTTAGCATATGAATTGGTCGGTATCTAGCGACACCTACCCTAGTGGAACTGATATGCTACATATGAAACTTATATGAAATAATAAGTTCTGATATGAAAATTTGTCCAACAAACATATCAGAAATGAAGTCTTTTTTTTTTCAGTAGGGGATCGTTAACCTGTCTCGACGACGACATGATAGCAGCGATGGGATCCAGCGCTCCCCACGACAAGAAAAAAGGCTATTATAGAAATGATAATACAAGTGAACTCTGCGCTATGCTTCTGCAATTTGTGCTGCAGCCACCGACAGGTTGTCAGCGACCCAGGAGTATATACCTTTTGAAAGTGTACACCATCATGTAGCTGCAGCGCGAATTATCGGAGTCCACCATTGTTTGGGGCACGCACTCGGGGCATGTATTGGACACGAGTGCTGCGTCAACGTTCGGCAAGGACTCTGATCCAATCCCAGCCTTCGCGCCCAAGGGTGACCACTAATGTTGCTTTATGGGGTCTTGGGGGTCTACTACAGAACACATTGCATAATTTTAAGTATGCCTAATTGACTGGTTGTCATCTTTTTTTTTATTTTGGAAAGAGGGCTACTCGACAACATATTACTTGATATGTCAAAAGTTTCCTAGGTGGCACAAAGCTTTGGGCCGAAATTTGGCTGTTGTCTGGGAGTTTTGGGCCTTAAGAATCCCGAATAATCCAAAGTAGAGCCAAATCTGACCTTCTTTGGCTTAAGTCTTGGTACTTTGGACCTAAATCACATACAAATTGCCAGAGTTTGACTTCGCTTCCTGGTACTTCGGCTATCATCTGGCCCCTTTGAGCCAAAATCGCCATGGGAGTGCCAAAGCTAGGCTTCACTTCGTGATGGTTCGGATGTCATCTGGCAGGTAATAAGCCAAAGTCCCCGAACAAGTGCCAGACTTAGGCTTACCGCATGGAAGTTCGGCTCCCACCTCGCATCTTTGGGCCCAAATCGTCAAGCAAGTGCCGAAATTAGGCTTAATTTTCAGATAGTTCAGCTGTCTTTTGCATTTCTGGCCCTAAATCGTCTAACAAGCGCCCGGGTTAGGCTTCTTGTACAAACGTTGGGTGGTCATCAAGCGTTTTAGTACCAAATCACCAAGCAAGTATCAGAGTTAGGTTTCACTGTCATATAGTACGGTCAAGGCTCTGTTATACTCCGACGTTGAGTGCAGCGAACGCAGCGTAGCGCATAACGTGCGCCTTCCATTTGTCGGCGAGCGGGAACTCGACATCTGCGACCAATCAGCATGTGTGTGCTACGCTACGCCGTGTTTGTTGCGCTCGACGTCCGAGCGTAGCAGAGCCTTTAGCATCTGCCATTTTATGCCCTCGGTTGTCTAACAAATGCCAGAGTTAATTAATCAGGGCAGGTCCCGTTGCCGATGGTCTATTTGTGTACGCACGTAGATGGCCGATGAAGCATTGTTGGTACCCGGGTTGACTGCAAGTTAAATAAGAATAAAGTTTAATTCCGCTCGAACCTTTTTATTTCACTTTATGCGTATCTTAATTTCTTCAGTGCAAAGGTGAGCCGAATGTTTTGCCGCAAATGGACACGACAACGGCGATTTCGCAAACTCAAAATGCGGCGGATTATTTTACCCGTGCTTCGGTACACACGCCAATATTCCGAAGCCCCGTGAGACTGGTTCGTCGTTACCGCAACTACTGCCATCGAGCGAGCGCTGCGCGAGGCTCATGTGTGCAAGTCTCCCCAACACTTTACCACTTGGCATTATTAGGTGAAGCGTTGCAAAAGTGAGTTCAACTCTGTGCGTGTCTTGCATTGTGATTGACCACTGTCAAAACCTATCGATAACAAAAAGAGGAGCATCCGCGGCTCTGGAGTACAGCGCCCGCTTCCCACTCGGTGGAACCTTTCAGCATTTTTTTAATGAAATCCTATAGGCGACAATTTTGATCGTTCATTTGAAGCTTTTGGCAACAGCAACGCGGCACTCCTTCCTCTCACAATATTTAACCCCCCACCCAAGCTGCAGGTGGTATTCCAAACCGCGGCTACGAAACACTACCTAGTTTTCCTTTCTCTTTCAGTCAGTCAAAAATGCAGATGGAGCAATTAGTTGCATGGTCCAGTTCTCTTCGATCTCACCTTTTGTTAAGCTTCCCCACCTGCTTTTGTGTTTTCGTGTGATTGTGAACGAGCGCGGAGGATGCTTTATGCAAACCAGAGGGGTGGAGCGAAACGCGTGACCTCTCTCCGTATAAGCGTAGGACAAAAACGCTTGGTAAAAAATTTGTGACGTGACTCGCACTGACGCGATCATATGGTCACTAGGGCCGTAGTCTTCGCAATATGCCAAGTTGTGGAGATGGGTAAGGAGTAACGTAGGCCCTGTATTCAGAATGCCCTAGTCAGTGTTCTGCAGCTTTTGTGCGGTCGCGGTCGTGTTTCGTCGTACACAGCCGTAATACGTTCCTGCCAACTTTTCAGTAATGTCCGTTTTCTTCGTCGTAGTGTATGGAATTGTTGTGCTGTGTTTGTTGGACTCGCTTCGATAAGAAACTGCTCTTTGGCGACAGCGAAACCTCTGTTAAATGAGCGCGACCTTCTTCTTTCTTGAGCTTGTGTTTATATTGTTCTGCACTGCCCAAGTCGGAATATGTATCTATCGCGGATTGCCTGGTATCGCTCTTCTATTAGTAAGTGCAACGCAAGCGTGCTTCTGATGTAGCCCTGCTTTTTTTCGACCCCACAATCGTTCTTATTTGATTTATGAGTCTTGCTTTGCATGGAAACAGTGCTAATTATCCTTAATAGTTTGTTTCTCGTTTTAGGGAAATATCGCCTTCGTAAATATGTCGAGAGTAAGCTGTGTCTAATCATGTCGGTTTAGTAAACTTCTGGGAGCAATCAAAAACAATTTTATTTTTCCTTCTAATTTTTGCATAATATTTCATCTATGATAGACGATGAGGCAGAAAAAACGAAATAAACTAAATATTTCATGGACGCGAAGTTGTGTCAGAAACGAAAAAGAAGAAACGTCGAAAAGGCAACAGCAATCGTCGACTGCTGCAGCGGCAAGCGACGGTGCGTCGGCGTGACAGACGGTTATCGCGAGAGAGAATAATGAATGAATCGGCAACATGGCGCACGACTCTGTATATACTATGCTCTTCATCTAAATTATTTCAACCTAGGATCTTCGGGAAACCACTAGGGCGAGACTGAGTCGGCAAGGTCATTCTGGCCTCCTTATCTTTTATGATCAGAGTAAGAGTATATGCGAAACTTCTAGATGGACGTAGAAGCGTATCTTTTCGATCATGCACACGGCATTAGTCCCCCGTCTCATATCGCATCCCCCCTATGCAACGGAAAACAAAACAGAATAATGGGAAGCTAAAAAAATGACCTCAGGAAAACGAAAAGGTCTCAATGCTACCGAGCGTAGAACGGCTTCGGTCGACCGACGTGAACCATATCGGGTCTTGGTCGACATCGCAATGATGCCCCGCAGGGGGCACCTGTGAAAACAGGTGTTTAGTGAGTGGTGACACCACGGACCCCCAGCCATGCGGGTTCGCCCGCCCAGGTCTGGCTGTGCGTGGCTTTCCCGTTTCCGAGTAAAAGGGCATCCTGGCGGTTGAGACGAGCCTGGGGTAGGCTTGAACCCTTCGGGGCCCCCCGGGTGAGGCAACACACCAGTTCGGCCCCCGCTTCTCGTAGACGGGAGTCCTGGTAAGGCCCGGCCAGGATGATTCAGTCTAGTCGCCTTTTCTTCTACTATCCCCTCCAATCTTTCACCTTTACCTTTCCTGTTTCTTTTACTTCTCTCTCATTTCTCTTACTCTTTTTTCACCCCTCTTTGGCGGCAATAGACCTCTGTCTTGACTTACACTTGGGTATAGTTTCCCGGCAGTACTGTTAGCGTAACGTCTCCAGCCAAGCCCGTCTTGTTATGGTGCGTTACCTAACCCCTTGCTGACCTCGGTGGTGGGCAGTGCACCGCGGATTCTGAAAGCTCTTTGCCCTCCTGTGGCGCCCCACCCCTAAAACCCCGTTCAGGGCACGCACTTAAAAGGCGTTGCCTTGAACACAAAATCATTGACAAAGATCCCGAGATAGTATCCTTCACAAAGTTTTTTTGTTGTTCACGCTCTTGATTAACAGAAGCCAGTTTCGAAGATGTGACCTTTCACTCTAGCCAAAGTTCTAGAGCACCTTGTGGGGTTTTCCTACAAGGCCAAAAATGTGTACTCTGGACAACTCCTTGTGGATGTAAACACAAAAAAAAAAAAAAAGCGAAGCACTTTTTAATTTTACCACCATTTTTGACGTAAAGGTGTCGGTTAGTCCTCATCGTACACTTAACATCATTCGTGGAGTCCTCTCTGAGGATGACCTTTTTGTACACAAGTGAAGAACTCCTCGAGGGACTCGAAAGTTCCGGCGTTGTCGCTGTTAAACGGATCGTTTCGGAAAAATGCTGAACAGGTTCCTTCAAAACATGTTATGCTGATATTTGAAAAGCACACACTCCCAGTGACCGCCAAGGCAATACACCTGAGCTGCCGCATTCGCCCTTACGTCACCAGCCCCCAGCGGTGCTTCCGTTGCCAACGTTTTGGTCACGGAGCACGCAGCTGCCGAGGGAAGGAGACGTGTGCAAACTGTGGCAGTCAGGGCCATGTTTCTGACATTTGTGAGGAGGCTGTGGCCCACTGCATTAGTTGCGGTGGACCACACCCCGCTTACTATCGTACCTGTCCCTCGTGGAAACAAGAAAAAACGTCCTTACCATTAAAGTGAAGGAGAACCTAGGGTGCCTACATGCCTCCGCCGCTCCGCTGTTTAGGGTGGCGACAACGTTTGTGATACCTGTTGCCGACAAACCAGTGTTGCCTACCTCGTTACCATGGCAGCCTCCGCTGTTTCGTCGACCATTTTGTCACACTCGCCGCCAGTCGTGCGCTCGCGCTACTCCGCTAATCCTCGTTAGGGCTAGGGTGCGCCCACCGCTCTCGTTCCGACGGCGAGGTTTCGGCGTGCGATGCCGGTCTGTTGCGTTCCATTTTGTCGAGAGGACTCACGTTTCGATAAACGCAACGCATACTTCCTGCTCGCAACTTCGAAGTATGAAACACCCGAATAAAGAGAGCCACAGCCACGACGACCGCCATCCCGCTGAGCCTCTGACTCGTCCGACTCCTCTTATGAACGGAAACGGAAGTGGCCTCACAGTGTTGCCGGTGTGTCGAAACTATGAAAACTCAACGTTGTGTACGTTTAGCCAAATAAGAAGTGGGTCAAAATGGCGGTGGGAGAGGATCTGGGAAAGGGTAACAAAAAGTTGGCGCCACCCTAAAGCGGAGCGGAAACATGTAGGCACCCCAGGAGAACCTATCGTATTCAGAAGCTAAGAAGCGATTCTCCTTTGTGTCAAAGGGGAGTTTTGCCGACGTGGTGCGCAGGGGCCCAGCACCACGCTAGGAGTCGAGGGCCACCCAGGTCTCTCCCGAGACCTTGGCGGCCGACCTCAGGGCCCCACCTCCCCAACAGGGTCAACAGCAGCTTCCCCCAGTCCCCGGTGGTAGCACGCGTGCTGCCCCTCCATCCAAGGACAGGCCGGCAGCAGCCGCGCCTTCCCCATCTCCTAGGCCCCCTCCTAGGGAGAAGGAGCTAGTTTCTCGCTCTTGCTCACTGGAGAGGGCCCCCCTACCAAAGGAGCAGCATGGAGCCCATGCAGCTCCAGCAAAAGGAGGGGACAAGACGAGCTCGGGTGACCCCTTGGCCAGTTCGTCCACCACTCCTCCAGCCGGCCGTGGCCGGGGCTTGCCCCCCCGTGGGCCAGGCCGGACAAGCTCCGTATCTACTCCAATGGACACTTCTCAGGAGGGGGAGATGCCAACAGATGTTGACACCCTGTCCACTCCTGGGTCTGACCAGGATGGCATGGAATGGGAGACGCCCTCCCGTAGATCCAAAAAGAAACAGCCTGTAGTACCGCCCAAATGACGACCCCGTCAGTAGCCGTATTGTGGCCATATCTTCCTAATTTTCCTTAGCTCTCCATGGTTTTATTTATTTTACTATGTTTCACTCATTATATATTTACATATTTACACACTTTTTAATAGATCACGAAGTTCCATTATATGCAGTAGAACTGTCGCGGTATTTTAAGAGATAGTGATGATGTTAAGTATTTCTTGGATGAGCTTCGGCCCATCGCTCTTGCTTTGCAAGAAACCCACCTTCAATCGAATTTTTTTTTTACATTTTAAAACATCAAGTTTTTAGGTAAGACCGTCCTGCTTCCCCTCCTTCTGGTGGTGTTGCAGTGGTTGTGCAGAATGGAGTCGCTTGCTCTGAAGTTCCACTCTGCACGCCATTGGAAGCTGTTGCAGTGCGTCTCCTCGTGGACGTCCTTGTAACAGTTGTCTCTTTATACTTGCCACCAAATGTTCATTTGCATCTTCAAGAGCTGCAGGGACTTGTAGGACAGCTTCCTCATCCTTTTTTTTTAATTTTAGGCGATTTTAACGTTCATCATCCCATGTGGGGAGTACCCCTCAGGACTCCCGTGGTGGTGTAATTGAACGTCTTTTATTGTCTTCTGGGCTGTGCCTTCTTAACGGCAGAGAGCCAACTTTTTTTAGTGGGGCTCACAACTCATTCACATCCATTGACCTTTCTATTGCTTCACCTTAATTACTCCCTTGCTTTTCCTAAAAGGTTCTTGGTAACCCCTTTGGAAGTGATCACTATCCAGTTATTTTAGAAAGCACCATTTCATTGCCTAATCTTTTAAAGCGGGTGCCTAGGAGGAAGTTAGACAAGGCTGACTGGACGCTTTTTAATCTTCACTCTACTTTAGATACTTCGATTCTTTCTTCTATGTCCCCTGAGAACGCTACTCTTTACGTTACTAAGCATATACTAAGGGCTGCTCAGCAGTCCATTCCACAGACATCTGGTAATATACCCAAAAAATGCAAACCGTGGTGGAATGAGGAGTGTGCCACAACCCGGACGGACCAGAATAGGGCGTGAGGCAGATTTCGCAGATACCCCACTTCACGCAACCTTGTTGAGTTCAAGCGACGAAAAGTTAAGGCTTGTTGGACTAGGAAGCAAGCAAAGCGGAAGTCGTGGATGAAGTATCTCTCTTCTCTAACGAGTTTTGTCCCGGCCAAAGAGGCCTGGGACAGATATCGAAAAGTTAATGGAGATTATAGGTGCTTTGCTATTCCAACGTTTAATGCTCCTTCTTCATCACGAAGAGATATGGGTAATATACTCGGCAAACTTTTTTAAAATGCATCTAGTTCAGCCAACTACAGTGTACAGTGTTACCTTTGTACAGTTGAAAGCTTATGCGGAGCGACAAAAGCTTGTCATGTCGGGAGGAAATTCAGCATCTTAAAACCAACCCTTTACGCGATGCGAGCTGGAGATGGCCCTTAATCTAATTAAACTCTCTGCAACTGGACCCGATAAAGTTCACTATGAAATTCTTCGCCACCTTTCTTCAGAATCCCTTGAAAACTTTCCCCTCTTTTTCAATCTTTTGTGGAAAAAGCATTTTTCCCTCAGGCTTGGAAACATGCACATATCATCCTCCTTCGAGATCCCAATAAAGTCCCCTCACAACCATCAAGTTATCGCCCTGACGAGCTGCCTCGGGAAAACGTTTGAAAGGCTTATAAACAGTCGACTGGTATACATGTTAGAAAGCCAGAGGGTCTTTGATAATAATCAGTGTGGATCCCGCCGAGGTCAATCTACCCTTGACCACTTAGTGCGCTTGGAAACTGTTATACGGGAAGCATTTGTAAACAGGCAGCACTGTGTTGCAGTTTTTTTTCGACTTAGAAAGGGCATATGGCACAGCGTGGAGGTATGGGATTCTCCGAAACCTCTATGCCTGTAATATCCGTGGCCGTATGCTGCGATGCATGAAGGAATATCTGAGGGACAGGACTATTCAAGTTTGTCTCGGTTCAGTTCTATTTCAATCCTTTCTTCAAGAAAACGGAGTCCCCCAAGGGGGTGTTTTAAGTGACTTTATTTTTTCTAGCAATGAATTTACTTACACGACTGCTGCCACCTCCAATTACATATTCTCTTTATGCTCATGATATACAGATTTCATCATCCTCTTGTAACCTTTCCAGTTGTGAGCGTCAGTTGCAGTTAGCCATAAACAAACTGCCAAAGTGGGCCGACGAAAATGGGTTCAGATTCTCAGCTTCAAATACGGTCTGTGTGCCTTTTTCTTTGCGCCGCGGGTTGTCTTTGGATCCATCCCTGGAATTAAATGAAACACTTATCCCATTTAGAAAGGAGCTCCGATTTCTCGGTGTAATATTTGATAAAAAGCTTAACTTTATTTCCCACCTTAAACGATGAAGCAAAAATGCCTTCAGTCCACAAATCGTTTGAAAGTTTTATCTCACAAGTCTTGGGGGTCTGATAGAAAATGTATCCTGCAGTTATACAACGCCCTTATACGATCCCGTCTTGACTACGGTGCAGTAGTGTATGGATCGGCTCGGCCCTCTGCCCTTAAGATGTTGGACCCAGTTCACCATCTTGGCTTGCGACTGGCAACAGGAGGCTTTCGGACATCGCCCGTCTTCAGTTTGTATGCAGAATCTAAAGAGCTATCCCTGAACAAACGACGTACATATCTTAGTCTAACATATGCTCACAAGATTCCGGCCGACCTCCAGCATCCGACGTATTCTTCACTTACAAGGTCAAGATTCTTTCGCCTTTTTGAAAATAAACCAAGCATTGTGACACCGTTAAGCTTCCGTATTGAACATCTTCGCACTTCTCGGCACCTTCCTCTGGACCAGGTCGGCCTCGTTAGGAAAGTCAACAGTATTCCACCTTGGAAAGCACAGCGAGTTGAATCCGACTGGTCTCTCGCGAAGTTCAACAAGCATGACATTCCCCATGCTGTAATTAAGCAAGCGTTTGGTGACCTGCAGACCAGGTATGATGCTTATCTTCATGTTTATACAGATGGTGCCAAGACCTCCTCTTTTGTCAGTTGCGCTGTGTATTCTGAAAGCTACTCCAAGGTTCAACGACTTCATTGTATTGTCAGCGTTTTTACTGCGAAGTTCTATGCGGTATCAATGGTAAACGAAGGCATTATCAATAGGAAAATACTGAGGGCGGTCCTGTTTGTTGAATCTCAAAGTGTGATTCTTGCAGTTTGCTCTCTCGAAGATACTAAAAATATGCTTGTACAACAGATTTGATATAAACCTAACTCTGCTTTGCATGGAGGTCAAAATATAAAATTTTGTTGGGCACCCAGTCACATTGGCATACGAGGCAATGAAGAAGCCGACAAGCTTGTAGGGTCTGCCGGTAACCTTCCACAATCTTTGTCCTGTTTACACTATCAAGATATTAAGCCCCTGGTGAAGTCCTCGATTCTTCATTCTTGGCAATTGGGATGGAACATGGAGTGCGATAACAGGCTTCATGTTACCAAACCGGCTTTGGGAGTTTGGGAAAGCACTTCATGCAAGAGCCGACTTCAAAGACGTTGTTGTGCCGTTTGAGAATCGGACACTCATTTATAACCCATAGGTATCTTGGGAGAAGATCCACCAGTCTGAGATCAATGTGGTGATAGGCTCACTGTTTCCCATACCTTGTGGTTGTGCCCCAGCCTTGAGCCCAAGTGCCGGATTGATTTCCCTGAATTTTTTCAGTATCATATCCCATTTCATCCTGCTCTCCTTCTGGGAGGGAATCCTCTGGTCTCTTTTGATTGGGCAGTAGAATTTATTGGTAGTGTTGGCCTTTTACACCAATTTTAGTTTCTTGGTTATCCGTTTGTAAAACCCGTTTTATAGTACAATGAAGCCTAAAATTAGTTTGGCGCAGATGGCCTCGTAGCTATTGCGCCATAAACCCCCGAAATCTCTCTCTCTGTCATCGCAATGATGTTTGCTTTCCGTCGGGCACTACTTCGTAGTTGAGCTCCCCGTGGCGAAGAAGTACCTTACACGGTCCGAATTACCGTTCCAACAGTTTTTCGCTGAGGCCGCGGCGACGAATGGGTGTCCACACCCAAGTCCCCGTGTTGGAAATGAACGTCCCGACGCCGAAGGTTGTGGCGGCGAGCGGTGAAACGTTGCTGGGCATTAATCCGGAGCCGGGCGAGCTGGCGGACTTCTTCGGCCCGTTGAGCAACCACCTCGGCGTCGTCGCTCCAATCGTCAGCTGGCTCGTGGGGCAGCATCGCGTCTAGCATGGTCGTTAATTTCCGACCATGTACCAGCTGGAGAGGTGTAGCCCAGACTTGTACCGTACGCATTACAAGTAATCAAATTACTTGTAATCGATTACTTTTCGGAGCAATTTTGTAATCAGTAGATTACTTTTATTAGGCAGTAATGACAAGAGTAATCTTATTTCTTTTTGAAGTAATAAAATTACTCGTAACCGTTGCAATTTGTCCACGGGACACTCCCCCCCCCCCCCCCCCCCCGGCACACGCCTTTTTTTTATGAAATGGACAAAAATAAAATTTGCTTTTTTTTCGAACGGAAAAAAGAAAGATTTTTGCAGAGCTGTATTAAACGAGGTCAATCTCTTTCTATGTACAGTTTCTGTGGAAAGGTTTTTTTTTCTTTGAGTTGGGATTGGGAGTGGGAAGCCCCAGGGAAGCCACAGTGCGTGACAAAGGCCATTCAGGGCGAAGTTTGAAGAAGCAGAATTTGGCTTTGTGAGTCCTTCGTTCAAACTAGCTCCGTCACGCACACACACACAGAAATAAAAAATTAAAAAAAAAGTCCTGCTTAGGGTACCTACTCGCAGCCCGTAGGAGAACCAGAACCGAAGAATGCCTAAAGCGGATGCAAAATATAACAAAGGCAGTTGAAATATTTCCCCATTTCCCCTACGGTCTTTGCGACAAGCAATGTTTCGAGTTGAGAAGTGGTCGGGGTGATCTCTTCCGCTAATGGATACTACACATGATCCGTTTCAACTCCTGGAGCCGCTGCTCTTCCACATGTGAATAATAAAATGAGCGACGCAAACTTTGAGCGACAACCCTTGCTCAAGCTTAACAAGATCTAGAACCCCCTCCGCCCCCCCCCCCCCGCTCCCCCCCCGCCCCCCCCCCGCCCCCCCCCACACACACACACACACTGGCGAGCGAACACCCAAATCATTAAACGTCTTCAAACGAATTCTAGGCTTGTGTCCGCATTGTGAAGGTGCAACGACCACGAAGAGGGAGCCAGTTTTTTCTTTTTTAGTACTTGTGCAAATGTGAAATATAGGTTGGAAGTTGTTCATTGTTATGAGCGCTAAAGATGTGTCTTTACACAATAAAGTAATCGAAAAAGTAACGATTACTTCTTTAAGTAATGCACAATTACTTTTGCCGTCGAGTAATCAAGTAATCTAATCGAATACTTTTTAGCCAAGAGTAGTAGTAGTTGTAATCAATTACTTTTTTTTAGTAACCTGCACAAGACTGAGTAGCCCCAGTTTTCTGTTAAACTGCCGTGTTGTAGAGAAACGTGACGTAGGGTAAGTCTTTTTCCCACGTCTTTTGCCCCACGTCTACCTACACTGCGATCATGTCGGCGATAGTGTTGTCTAGCTGTTCCGTCAGTCCGTTCCTCTACGGATGGTACGCCGTCGTTCGACGATGGCTGGTGTGGCTGAGCCGGAGGATCTCTTGAGTTAGTCCTGCCAAAAACGACGACTCTCGTTGTGTAACCAATTCTAATTGTGCAGCGTGCCTGAGGACGATGGATTGAAAAATAACTTGGCGACCTCCACCGTGATGTCCGATGGAAGGGCTATGGTCTAGCATTGCCTTGTGAGGTAATCGGTCGCGACGACGATCCAACGGTTTCCTTGCGTCGATGGTGGGAACGGTCCAAGCAAGTCCACACCGATCTGCTAGAACGACGTAGTCGGGGGAGTGATCGGCTGCCGGAGACCTGCCGGCTTCGTCGGTGGTTAGTTGCGTTGTTTGCATTGGCGGCACGGTCGGACGTAGAATGGGACAGTTCTCAGGCTCTTAAGGCGGTAGGAGGTTTCTGGAGTCCGTGCAAGTTTTCCGTTGTATCCCAGGTGACAAGCCGTCGGATCATCATGGCAATACCTGGAAGATATGCTCGCCGCATTGAAACTTCATTTTAAGTTTTATTAATCAAGTTCATATTTTTCTTCGTGACATCCGCGAGAGGTACGGGGATCGTTACCACGCACCTCCACCAGAATGTCACGAATGACTGACGATGAGACAGGAAGAAATGGGATGAACTAATGATATAATGGGGGCGAACTTGTGCCAGAAACAACAACAAAAATATGAAAGATGTTTACAACTCATTGCAATGCTGAGTCAGAACGCAGCTCTTGAGGAGGAGGAGGGGAGGGTACGAAGGATGGGGGGTAGTTTCCCTCCTCCCCTCCCCTCCACTCTCCTGCTCCCCACCCATTTAGCGGGAAATTGTCGCTACATTTCCCGCAAAATTCAGCGGAAAATAGTCCCCTCTAAATGTAGCGGGAAAATACACCACTAAATTTAGCGGGAAATTTTTTTCGCTATATTTATTCGTAATATTTTTCCACTAAATTCAGCAGGGAATTGTTTCCGGTAAATAGAGCGGGGAAAATTTTTCACGAAATTTAGCGGGGACTTTTTCCGCTAAATTTACCAGTGAAAACTTTCTGCTAAATTTAGCGTAATATTTTTTCGTTAAGTTTAGCAGGGAAATTTTTTTGCTAAATTTAGTGGGGAATTGTTTCCGGTAAAGTTAGCGGAAACATTTTTCCGCTAAATTTATCAAGGAATATTTTCCGCTAAATATAGCGGGCAAATTTTTCGTTTAAATGTACTGGGTAACTTTTTCCGCTAAAATTAGCAGAGAAATATTTCCGCTAAATTTAGCAGGGCATTTTTTTCGCTAAACTTAGCAGGCAAGTTATTGCGGTAAATTCAGCGGGAAAATTTTTCCCAAAAATTTAGCGGGAAAGTTTTTCGCTAACTTTAGCGGATATTTCTTCCGCTAAATTTAGCGGGGATTTTTTTCTGCTAAATATAGCGGGGAAATTTTTTTCGATAAATAGAGCGGGGAAATGTTTCCGCTACATTTATCTGGGAAATTTTTTGCTATATCTAGCGGAAAATGTTTGCCGCAAAATTTAACGGGAACATTTTTCCGCTAAGTTAGCGGGGAATCTTTTCCGCTCAATGCAGCAGGGAGGTTTTCCGCTAAATCTTTCGGAAAAATTTTTCAACAAATTTCGCGGGGAATCTTTCCGCATAATTTAGCGGGGAAATTTTTTCGCTAAAATTATCGGGAAAATTTTTCTGCTAGATTTCGCCGGGAATTTTTTCCGCTAGATTTCGGCGGGAATTTTTTTCCGCTAAATTTAAGGGAACATTTTTCTGGTGAATTTATCGGGGAATTTTTTCTGCTGCAATCAGTGGGAAGATTTTTCTGCTAGTTTTAGCGGGATGTTTTTCGGCTCAATTTAGCGAAACAATTCCCTCCTCCCCCTCCCCCTCACTCGGGGTCCTTATTGCGCCACTCGTGACCCAAAAGTGATATCATGAGCCATCTGACGTCACACGTGGCGTCGCGACCCATGTGACGTCATTATGAGAAACGTCCCATAATGGCACGCGCGACTACGCTGACGCCGACGGCGACGCCACTCAATGCGGAAACGGGCACCTAAGAGCTGCGCTCTAAAAAAAGGACATACGTCAAGAAAGCTGCAGAGAGCGTCGACGGCGGCATCAGCGAGCGGCACTGCGTCGGCGTAACAGCTGGCTATCGCGAGAGAGAATCAGTAAATGAATCGGCTAAACGGCGCACGGCTCTTTATCTACTAGGCTCGTCATCTCAAATATTTCGACCTAGAATCTTCGGGAAAGGACTAGGGCGAGACTGAGTCGGCAAGGTCATTCTGGCCTCCTTGTCGTTTAAGCTCGAGGTAAGAGCATACGCAAATCTTCTAGATGAACGGGGAGGCGTATCTTCTCGAAGATGCACGCGGTGATATTGCGCCAACACTGCGCCGGTGGCGGAACACCGGTACGCCAATACGTACCGGATATTGAGACGTGGTGCAAAATTGGACATTTGGCCGATATTGGAAGCGATGTTCGGCCGATACTGTCACAACACTACCAAGTATCGCCATGCTTCCTGGAAGCAGAGATGATGACGTCGTGCAATCATGTTTCGCACGATTATTTAATATTATTTTTTTTTCTGGAGCGCGTGAAAAAACATTTTTTGTGGAGCACCAGAAAAATGCCGAACTTCGGCAGGCCTCTGGGTTTTCTTTGGCAGATTTGGCACATGTTGGGTACTTCAGTGGATGGCTAGAGAAAATTCAAACTTTGGCAAGTCCAAAATTCCCGCATTAAGTTTTACTTTCGTAGTTATGGCTGAAGTATGGCCCATAATTTGTTCCTCCTGTAGTGGACAAGAGAAAAAATTGCGGTGGCTTAGCTCGGCTAGAACAGGATGTACGTACGTAGCGTGAGCTTATGCACACAAAATGAGAGACGCTATCAAGCGGCTCCGGTGCAGCGTCAGACTTGGCTACCGCGCAACGAAGACGCACAGCTGGGCACGCGGCGGCGCCAGTGCGTCTGTCGCGGCCATGACGTCACTCCTCTAGAATGCGCAAACCGGCCAGGCGTGCGCGGCAGCGGCGGAGCGCGCGGCGGCAGCGGCTCCGGCGCGCCAGCTGTGCGCCGTGTGACGTCAGTGCTCCTCGCGCTTGTGCAGCACGGCTCTTTGGCAGCCACACGAAACTGCTCAGCCTCGGCCAGTGTAGCTCACGCTTCAAAAAAAATTTTTGGCATGCCCGACCCAAGCAGCACCAATCGTGTGTCCTCCGATCGGCCAAAACTTGGCCACAGTTCGGTCAGCTTGGCCACCGGCAAGCTGTTGGGCAAAGGGGGCAAAAACGTGACCGGCAAGTGACCGGACACCGACTGTCGGTTTTCTGCTTGGCCACAAGTGACATATAAACGATCGGTAAGCGTTGGGCCAACGGTCCTGCTTTTTAGCTTGGTTGATGCAGATCACGTCAGCACACCAGAGAGGACGTCAGCCCTCTCTCACCCTCGTTCAAGTCGAGAAGGAGTGTGGGCTCAGCCTTGACGACGCCCTTTCACCCATCTCACCTTCCGGCTTTTCTCGCGCTAACAATTTTGAGCGTTTTGCCCGCTGGGAGGGAACAAAGGATGCAGCGGAAAACGCGCGCCATCTTTTCAACGAAGAGGTTGCCTTCAGAGTTGCGTAGGAAATGTGGTGAGTCTTTGGGTTGATGTGCTTGGATAAGTAATTTTGTTCGGATGCTTGTAATTACATTTTAAGCGATAATTATAAGTGTTTAAGGAAATCAGCGAGGGTCTCGAAACCCTTCCCCGCGGCCGCGCCGATATGACGGTAAGCTGAAGAGGTCTAAACGAACAGGACCCAGCTGCTGGGCCTCTGGGCTCGCTGTTACACGGCCTTAACAGGTTACGCGGCCTTTACTGGTTCGCAGCAGCCAATGGGGTTCAAGCAGATGTTCAGCACGCAGCACACTTCTAGGGGCAAGACATTCCGCGCGGAGCCGATAAAGGAGCGTCGAACTTCGCACGAGGAAGCGGCATGAGACGAAGACAAAGAAGTGGCAATCCGGCTGACCAGGAGAGCGAGCCCGGGTTCGGAGGTGTTTGCAGGGCCAGCTGCCTACAGATTGTGAAATTCTCCAGCTTTATTGGCCCTTGTTTGGGGAGACCCTGCCAGACGTCCAGTTCCAGATCGGCCCTGTGCATCAACTCAGCCCCGTTTAGTCTCTATCGCTGGCAAGTGTCTTTCCGAATGATACATTTGTGATTGTGCGGTTCGAAGCCTGCATTTGGAGTTCGTTGTTTATATCGTAAGTACGCCGTCAAGTTTCATTTACGTATCACGTTCTTTTGCGCGTTGCATGATTAAAATCCACGTGGTGTGCGCGCCTCGGAGCAACTTCTGGAAATTGTATTGATTTGTTTTTGTTTGGCCTGCTGGCTGCAGTGGTCATTACTAGGAATATCGCGAATCAGCCTAGGTTCGATTTCGAAAGGTTTCAATACTTTCGAAGTGAACTGAGGTTCGAATTCGAAAAATTTCGATATTTTCGTACCGACCGAGGTTCGAATCGAAAAATTCGCAACTTTCGATCACAGTGGAGTTTCGAATTCGAAAATTTCGAAGCTTTCACGGTTTTTAAAATTTCGGGTTTGAATATTTCGAATATTGTTTTCCTTGAGGTTCAATAAATTCAAAGTTTTCGAACTTTCCGAACTTGAAATTTTTAGATATCGAAAATTTCGAATTTTCTCGGATCTGAAATTCAAAAACTTCGAAGATTTCGAAATTTTTTGGATATAAAATTCGAACGCTTCGAATTCGTACAAACATAAAGTTGGAAAAATCGAACTTTTCGAACTTTTTTGTACATAAAGTTCGAAAAGTTTGAAGGTTTCTTTTCTCTTTTAACGCTAAATGAAAAAAAAAAAAATTCGAAGGTTTTGAATTTCTTTTAGGCCCAAGTTTTCAAAGTTCGAAGTCCGGTTTTCATGTTCCTCCACAGTTTCAGTTTCAATAATGTTTTCACGACTCACTGTTTTTCATGAAATCAGGTTTAGAAAGGTTAGGGTGTGATGTCTAGACTCTGCGAAGTTGGTCAGGCAATTAAATGAGACGACGAGTGTCCCGGATGGTGCTGGAATATTTGCTAGTGCAGATGCAGAGTGACGTGTGACCACAGATCAGTAATTGTGACCGCCAGCCCCGGGGGGGGGGGGGGGGGGGGAGGGAGGGGAGGGAGAGGGAGGGAGGGGAGGGGGAGGGAGAAGGGGTCTTTAGCGTGCACCATACAGTAGTGATCACACAAACGCACTGTTTTACGATACTCATCCAGTTCGAAACAACAAGGGGCGGGCAGGAGGTTGAAGCTCAGAAAAACCTTGTAGCGACCTAGAAACTACCTCCCCACCCCTTGCACGCTGGTAGTAATCCGATCGAACACCACCCGAGTGACGCTGACATATAGTAAATTAAGTTTGTAATTGCCCTAGAGGTTTATTTTCCGGGACGGAGGAAACGCCTCGCAAAAAAGCACAGAAGCCGATACAACTCGAGGTCGAGGAGCGTTCTACCATACAAGTTGTTTAGGAAGAAGAAAAACGGGAGGGGGGGGGGGGGGGGGCTGGAGCCCCCCTTTACTCTTCCAGATATTTCGGACTGTTAAAGAAAACAATACGGGGAAAGAGGGCGCGGTCGAGGTTATTTTAATCTGAAACTATTTATGCATGTGTATAGCTACTGTCGCTCTTCACTGCATAAAAGATCGAGTAGATGGTCATTCTCGAAAACTCGTTGTCAGAAGGCACTACTTGTCACATGCTTAGTGGTTCGGAAGTTGACAGCTATGTCTTGTCGACCTGAATAACTGTGCCCTTGATAAAAACAAACTAAAAAATAAACATAACAATAAATGTGTGGATAAAAAGCTGGAGAAAAAAACTATCAAGAATTCGCCGGAAGTGTTGTATTCTTGCATATTCAGAAGCTCAGAACTTCGAAACAAATTTCTCCTACCAAAATGTGTGCAGGCTAAAGAAACACGTCCCAAGAACGTGAAGCGAAAAAACAAATGTTTATTTTTTAATGACGTGCTGAACTTGAACAGTATTAGATATCTTCTCCCATGAGTTAATTTAATCCTGAACATGAAAAAACAATAAATACATTATTTGTATTCTGCAGATGGCAATGATACTTACTGTCTGTAGTGTTAATTTGAATGCGATACCTCCAACAACTTAGACGAAAAACAAATACCAAGTTTAGGGCATAACTACACATAGATACATGTGTGGACATTTCTTCGAAACTTATCTTAAATAACAATAATCACATCTTAAGACGACTCTTACCTAGGCTATTCATAGATCATTCTTAGAAAAGTTTAACATCTCTACCATAAATAGCTTCGGCTATAGCGCGCTTCAAATATGGCACAAACGACAATCGTCGAAAAACTGTCGTCCTTCCTTGCCCCTTCGGAAATTTATTTCTTTAAAACTAAGCCCGACAGAACATTGAAAAAAAAACGGCATTGTCTTTCGTTAGGAACGCAACACCGCATGTAAAAATTTGAGAAAAAAAAAAGAATTACAAATGTACCTGACTATTTGAATTCAAATGAAACCGTCCACCGGTCTTTCGAAGTTCGACGAACATCGAACTTTTACCCTAATAGTTCGAAGTTCGTCGACCTTTGGAGATGTCAGGATTCGAAAATTTGAAACTTTTCGAATTCTCTTGCTAAATAAGTTCGAAAATTATCGAATTATTTTCCGTAGGAAATTCGAAATTTCGAAAAGCTTCGAATTTTTTAGTGCAAGAAGTTCGAAAGTTCGAAAATCATTTTAATTTTTGGTATATCAAGGTCGAAAGTTCGACAAGCTTCGAATTTTGCAGTGTAAAAAGTTCGAAAGTTCGAAAAGGATCGAATCATTTAGCGTCATTAGTTCGACGGTTCGAAAAGCGTAGAACTTCCTAGTTTAACAAGTTCGAAAATACGACTTCCGTCGAATTTTACAATATGGAAAGATCGAAAATTCGAAATCTTTCGAACATTGCGAACCGCTTGATGCGATCATCGAAACTTCGATTCGAAAAAAGTTCGCGGCATCACTAGTCATTACCAATAAAATTTTCCTCTGATATTTTGCCGTTTTTATTTTCTGCACCATGTGTCTGCATGCGTGGATGTGTCTCTGCTACGCCGTGTTTAAGAGGTATCTTCGCCATACGCGAAATTATCAGAAGGTGATAGTTCCAAAGGGTAAGCAAAGAGTGGCTCTATGTTTGTGTCCCTGCTACGCGTCGTTCTCGACGTCCTCCTAGACGTTGTTCTTAAGGTCGTCCTAGACATCGTTCTTGACGTTTTTCTAGAAGTCGTTGTCGACGTCGTTCTTGATGTCATCCTGGACGTCGTCCTCTAGGCGTCATCGGTGACGTCGTCCTAGACATTTTCCTTAAGGTCGTCGTAGAGGTCGTCTTAGAAGTCGTACTTGACGCCGTCCTCGATGTCGTCCTTGAAGCCGTCGGAGAAGTCGTTCTAGGCGCCGTACTTGGCGTCAATCTTTAGGAAGTCGTCCTCGATGTCGTCCTAAACTTTAATACGTTACAAACATTTCTTCCGCGGAACTATAATGCTTTCGCCTTCCTACGCGTAAGCAGTCTTAACTGTACTTGTGCAATTTTCTTCAGAAACAAGGAGTATGTATTTTTTTCAACAGTAGCTTGAGTTGTTCCGGAGATTTACCTAGGTTCTTTATATCTACAGCTACATGGTTTTATTCAGTACACATCTCCTGATGACGTCCTTAATAAGGTGTTATTTGGGCGTCATTTTGGCTGGTATTATTGATCCTTATTTGTCCGTACAGCAAAAAAACTCCCTGTATGAATATGCTCCCGAGCTACAGTTTTTAGTGGAAAGGAAGAAAAACAGCAGTTTTTAGATATTCAGTTAAAACGTCTGCATAGTTTCTGTCCGCAGTATGGCAATACATCAAAACCATTCCTGCCTTTTAGTGGTTGCAATTGGAAAATTGTGACACCTGGCATTGTCCGAAACCTTGTAAAAAGTGATCTGAAGACTATATGTTCGAATTCCACCAAGTCCTCGCTACAGAACTTTTTTGACCGTTTCAGTGCAGCAGTCTATCCGGAAGATTATGTTTTAAAACAGGTATTGCACCTTGTTTACTTAAAAAAAAAAGAGTCAGGGGGCTCCCAAATTCACCAAACATGCAGTTCTTTCTGTTTCCCATAATCTCATATCAGTTAACAATCCATACGGTATCGTCACATATTTAAAAAAAAAATTATATATTAAATCGTTTGACCGCATTTGTTTATGCGAAAACTAGATGTACAAGACAGCACAAAAAAAGCTACTTATGTGTCCGGCGTAGTGTACTGAACGGCTCTTAATTGTGGCTTATGCTACATAGAGTAAACCAAGCCTTGCCTCAATGACCGATTAGCCGAACTCAAATGTTGTTTTAAGAACAAAGACCACTAGTCTGACTTGTCAAAACATATTATTGAGTGCAATAATTGTGTACCGCTTTGTCAGTCCACCTCAGTTATCTTAACCGAAAGAGATGAAACATATGATCACAAACAGTTAATAAAAGCGCATCTCAATATCATTAATCATGGTAATGCGGTAAATACTCCATCCCTTTGATTTGATAGAGTTAGGAATATTTCTACAATTTTTATCGCTTTGTTTTCGTACAAGCTCACACTTCAACCTAAGTGTCGGCATGTTCCTTTCTTGTTAGGCCTGGCCGTATTTCGTTTTGTGTCCTTTCTTCTGTTAGGTGTTCACTTGGATGTTTGATGTGCGAGGTCTTTATCCACGGTCCTGTTGGTTTGTTTCGGGAAAAAGTGGACCTAGTTCTTTGTGTTTTTTTTTGTCTTATCCGGATGTTTTGGGGGAAACAATAATAGTTCAACCCAACTTTTTTGTTGCTTGTAGTTTCGAATTTGTGCCAAGCTGGGATGTTGGACAAAATGGCCCCAGACGAAATGGTCCCGGACAAAACTGCCCCGGATAGAATGACCCGAAGTGCGATTCCGGACAAAATGGTCCCAAGGGAACATTATAGTCTTTAATGTCTTAATGAGGTGCTACTCTAGAGTTCTATTGAACATACATTCAATGTTCTTATAATACAGCCACTGTAACGGCCTACGGCGGAGAAGTTGATGAAATATTAGCTATAGCATCTTCATGGTTCAAAGGCGTCCAATACCCTACCGAAAAAACGGTTAAAAAATAAACCGGACTGTATCCGGAATTTCAATCCGTCATATCGGCCCATAAGCAAACCGGATTTCTAGAAACCGTACAGTGAACCGAAAATACCCAGTCCGGAAATTCAACCGCAATTCGTCGAAGCGGAAGCTGAAGCGTATCTGGCCAATCCGTAGAGCTTCACCGGAGTGGGTCTAATCGTGTATTAAACCGTATCAGGCAACACCGGAATATAATAGAAATAGTTTAATAGAGTGACATACCTACTGTTTCACCTTCCGATGTACTGCAGCTGATGCTACAAGCCACCCCTTACAAATATGTCCTATCTGGACTTATAATAAAAAATAAAGATATATATATTTATAAGGAATTGGGCAGATATGGCGACATATGCATAATCAGGCCGTATCTGGATGGATACAGCCATATCTGCCCAATTCCTTATATACCATATATAGACTGCTTTATATGATCCCGTGTTTGGCACTGGCAAATAGGGTGCCCACCCCATATAAAGCAATTTTTATGTGATGCTCCTTCTAGCATCACATGAAAATTATTGCCATGGGCCAGGTACCATACTTTCAGGTCCAGACAGGGGATCATATAATGCATTTCTATGAATATCCACAAAATATCCATTTTACTGCTATCCCACACCGCCTAACGTATGTTTACGTAGATACATCGACAGAATAGGCCACTGACCAATCTTTATTGGCCTGGTTCGAAATTTGTAATTCCGACAAATATGTATGCTACAAAAATAAAACGCAGGCGATTGCTAGTTAGCAAACATTGTAACATATCATTCGACGTCGGAAAGTCACAGCCCTTTGGCAGGATTGGTTGTCGAGGGAGCAGACAGAGAATATGGTTTGCAAAAAAAGTTTTATAGATAAAAGAGCCAAATCTCCAAACAAGCACTTCCGCCGTTCAAGAAAAAAAAAGTAATATCACACGAACAACCATTAAAGTAAACTAAAAATGAAATGGCACACAGACACTTATTAAAATAAAACAAAAGGAAGGCGACAATTAAGCTGAAAACTATACAAAAGTTCCAAAGTCGTTGATTCTTACTCACAGGGTCACAGTCCTGATTCAACTCTCCGGTCGAGCACAGCAGTTTTGACATGGGCTTGCTTGATAGCCTCGTCGTTGAAGTCCTTCCTTGCACCGTGCGATGTTTAAAGTCCCCCAGTCGCTTCTTGCTGGCCTTGTTTTTTCGTTCAGTCCCGAAATCATCTCTTGTGACCAACACATCGCACACACATACGCGCAGACAGCATTGTTCGCTGGAAGCAATACAAGATGGAAAGTTAATTACCGCTCCTTGAACACGACGAGGTCACCACCGTTTCCCGGACTGGAAAATGACGAGGGAATCATATCTTTAACTAAAACTTCATAAGAGAAAAAATAAATAAAAACTGAACACATAAGTAAAAAAACACGGACTAAATCAAAAGAAAAAATGAAATGAACACACATATAAAAAAGAGTAAAAACACGAAGGGCTTACGCAGAAAGACACATTTGTTCAATTAACAATGACGTTTAAGTCCGATATAAATATTCCTGCTGCGCTAACCATAACCAATATGGTGTGTAAACTAGGCGACCTTGAGCAAAGCAGGAATATTTGTGATCATAATCAAATGTCATTGCGAACTCAAAACGTGTGGCTGCCTGCCAAGGCACTTTTTATTACTATTCTTCTGAATTCTGTGTTCAATATTGTGGCTGCTCAGGACCAGGCGGAACTTGGTGGTGCTTTTTCCATTCTGACCTTAATTCGGACAGCTTTGTACCCATAGAGAGAAGCACTAGCTTCTCTGCATAATTCCAACCCTTCTCCTTGGAGATACCCTCAGTGTATGCTGTAATTGAAAGAAAAAAAAACAATATTCAGCACATATACACATTATTAGCTCCATTGTTTTGCAATAATTTTTCTAAATAGGCCCCTAGCCAAGGACAACACAAGACCTTTTTTTGGGGCGATGTAAAGTTTTGACGCAAACTATTTGGCCCGCATTTTGCTGAACATACCCTGTAAAATCTCAAAGTGCACCATTACAATTTCGGCATACTTTACGTCACCATTGTGCTTCCTATGTGCATGTCATTTAAAGGGGTACTTCGGCGTTTTTTGAGCTACCTTAACTAACTCTATTTTCTGACTCCCCGGCCTTTACCCTTTCCGGTATGCTATTTTGTATTGCGAAATTTATAATAGTTATTGCGCAATCGGCAAATGAAAATGATGCAAAAACCAACATTCAAATATACCCGCACTGTTCAGTGCCGTGACGTCAGTGGAAGGGAAGCTTGCCAGTCGAGCGAGCAGTCTAAGTAATAGAATATGCCAATCATTCATTCCGTGCTGGAGCGCGGGGACTGGAGCGAGCTTCCAAAGCATTCATTTGACACCATGAAACTGCTTCGAATCAGTTGGGAACAAATTCTACAGTCCAAAGAGTGAACCCCTGCACTTCCACTGACGTCACTTTTTCGTTGTTGCCAGAAGAGACTTTCAGTTTGAAAAACACGGTGAGGACCAAAATTGTAAATTCAATAACTTTGTGAAAAAAATTTATTTTGACCTAATATTTGGGATACTATTTTGGCGATGTTGTTTGGCGAGTTTAGCAAAATTTCAAGCAAATCGGGGACCATGACGAAATCGCCGGAGTACCCCTTTAAAAGCCAAATCCGCGAACACTTCACAATAAAATATGCTTATTAAGCGGTGTGCTTTATATGGGGCCTTTAAGTGCGAAGCATCCAAAGTGTGCGTCCGTCTGCATTTGCACAGTATACAGAAGAGGGGAGAATGGCATTTCACCCCTCTTCTGTACAGGACATTTCACCGCACAGAACGTACAAAAAAAAGCTTGTAGGTCGCACACGCCGTCGAAAAAAGGATTACATCGCATTTTTTTTCTTTGCACCATAAAACGTTGTGTAATCATAATCATAACATCAATGGGACTACACAAGATTGCATTAAAGTTCCCAATTGGGTCTGTTTTATACCGCACAGCCACAGTCTGTACACAAGTCAACTAGCTCTACACATACCGCTCAGCACACCACTGATAGGCTGAATCAGATAAGTGTCACGCTTGCCGAGCTTGAAGTACAGTCGTGATCTGCACGAAGGTGAACAAGCAATCGTCGACTGCTCAGTACTGGGAGCATCATGCAGCCAGCTGACTTGCTCTCCTTTTCAAATGCCTTGCTAACCAAGTGTGGTAAGTCGTCTGATAAGGAGAGAACGTCACCACGGACGGAACTGAGCAGTTGATACTCACCTGTTTACCTTCACATGGATCAAGTCTCTGCCTGGCCGATGTAGCCAGTGTGTGTGCAGCACAAACGGCTGTATTGAAACCTCAAGAGGATGAAAGTTCAGAAGAGGCTTGGTAAGGTTTCACATTGCAAGTATGCCCATGCAAATTTCACTTTCTGAAACATAAAAATGCATTTCAGATTGTGACCCAAGACAAGCTGCTCTTACACAGCTGTATATATAAGGCAGCTTACCCATCAACAACATTTGCAGACTGCCATGGACCTGAACCTCAGCCCAGTCGATGCTAGCTTCTGTTTGGCGAGGGCTGCACTGAGTAGAAAGGTGAAAAATGTGTTGTAGATTATGTGAAACAAACAAACAAAAGCAATCCTAGCATGCACAATTTGCTAGAGGCACCGACAAATAAAGATCAGAGGTTGGGTCAATTATTTTAACGCAATATACCTCAAAACGCGTACCATGAGTGCTGGCAAAATATTTGCTGCCTTCAATCTAGATAAGCTTGTAAATTTACATGCCAAATAACAAATAACTTAAAAGCTGAAATATATATCGATGGAACTACAAAAACCGAAGACTAGCTCTGTAAATATGGTGCTATCTAGTACACCATAGATGTGTAGAATCGGATTACAGCGTCCCCCTTACAAAGACTGAAGCAAAACAGGTATAGAGTCTGCAGTGCCACTACAACAGAAACGATGGTATTGTGATCTCGTGGAGATCAGAGTTCGGAGCAAGTGTGACAGGCTTTGGCATGACAAATATGCCAATGGCATTATTCATTTTTGTATATTCTACGGTGACAGTGCAGGGAAACAATCACACACCAGATACTCAGAAAGACAAGCACACCCGCTAAACTTATAGCTCTTATGTATTCGACTACCTCATTCTTCTCTTCAACGTCTGGATTGACTTTCCAGAACGTGATAAGCAGAAAAAATAGCACAAAATGCAGAAAAAAAGCGAAAGACAAGACAAAAGACAAAAAGAAAACCCTTACAAATCATCCATCTCCCTCACCGCTATGTTTTAGATAGCAATTGAAGCTCTTTGGTCGACAGCGCTATAGAAGGACTACTTACACACTTGTCCTTCGGATGCTCTATTCTTTGCGCTTTCATTATTTCTCTTGAAAACGGGTCTCAAATCCTATCTCTTATGGAACAATTTTCAAAATGTGCTACGCAACCACAATCTTGACAGCAGATTCCCCAATGCTCAGCGACGACTCGGTGGTTATTATGAAAATGCTCTCTTAAACGATCATTCAAACACCTGCCAGTCTGGCCTACATACTTCTTACCACACTAGTTATGTAGACCAGACTGGCAGGTGTTTGAATGATCGTTTAAAGGAGCATTCTTGTAACACCCACCGAGTTGCCGCTGGACATTTGGGAACCCACTGTCCGGATTGTGGTTGAGTAGCACATTTTGAAAATTGTTCCGTAATAGTTAAGAGTCGAGACCCATCGCCAAGAGATATAATGGAAGCGCAAAGAATAGAGCATCTGAAGAACAAGTGTGTAAGCAGTCCTTCTACTGTGTTGTCGACCAAAAAGCTCCAATTTCTATCTTAAGGATAGCAGTGAGGGAGAGAGATGACCTGTAAGGGCTTCCTATTTTCGTTTTTTCTCCGTTTCTTTTTTTTTTGTTCTTTGCTCTTTTTTTTTGTATTTTGTGCTATTCTCCTTATTACGTTCTGAAAAGTCAATCTAGACGTTGAAGAGAAGAACGAAGTAGTCGAATACACAAGAGGTGTAAGTTCAGGGCGTGTGCTTGTGCTCCTGAGTATCTGGTGTGCGAATGTTTCTCTGCGCTGTCGCCATAGAGTATGGTTCATTAACTCGCCCAAGCATCCATTCTATCATTTCTGCAACATTAAAATGACTCTGAAAGTGCGAGTACCTACAGGGTGTATTCACGGAAGTCTTGCAAGTGTTGAGTTGTAGGTACAGAGCCCTGGTTGTGTCCATGTGCGATATATGACCAAATACCACAAAGGCTAACACTGCAAACTTCTCCCAAAACCAATGGGCGCGGTGGCGAGTGGTAAAAGTGGTGGTGTTCACCACTCTCACCGTTTGTTCGTGTTTGTGTGTTGCTACTAACAAGCGCACCAATGGGAAGGCTTTAGCCATTATTGGGAACACTAAATAAACAAATACAAAATACAGATACAACACACAGCAATACTGGATGCAATTAGTGACACACTTCTGTTGGGGTTGTGTGGATATTTATACAGCGTGTAGTTGGTGAGCCATTTCAAAGTTGCGATGAGTTGCTCGCTGTAGATGAGCAATTTAGCCAGTGCAGTATGACTGCTAGCCTGGAATCTTCACCCTGCACCACGCAGTAGTGATACACGACCGCATGCCAGTACGATGCTTATCTAGATCGAAATGGGCAGGGGTGGGGATGGAACCCAGGATCCCTGCGTTCTGCAGCGCGAGCTTTCGTTCCACGTGCTCCGAGCTGGTGTGTGCTAGCCCAGTCGGCCACCGATCCCTTAACGCAAGGCAACGCAACGCACTTCTGTTGTAAACTCAGCATTCCGCTTACGAATGAAATGCGCAATTTCCCTAAAGGCTTTCATTCCACGCGAGTAGCAACAGAATTGCTAAAGGCCAGCCCATAAGTACAGCCTGTGTGAAAAACAATCCTAGCAGCAATAAGTTGCTATTATATTGTTCAATATATAGCTGCTGCTGTCCTGGCTTCTTCCATGAAGCCAGGACTTCAGCAGGGGAGACTGTCATTCTGTGTCGTCTCAGGTCACTCACATGAGGATGGCGAAAGTGAATGCCAACGTCTAATTGGTTAAGGCTGCAGTAAGTAAAAAAATGAAAACAGATTAGAATATATGATAAAAAAATATTATGGACCAACTTGAAAAAAGTGCACAAAATGACAAGGAAAAAAGGACAGGAACACGCAGGACGCAGACTGGTGCACATTCGCAACTCGATCGATTGAACACTAAAGAAAATAAGTAAGAGGATGAGAGAAATCAGAAAGGCTGTACTCGGAGAATGTGAGCTTCAGGAACCGGGGTGTGAGGCAAAGATGTCAGGTAGATTGTTTTACAGACACTCTAGAATTAGCAACAGCCTCTCCATGTAGTAAAGTGGTGAGTTCATTCTGATTGAACATCTTGAAATATAGCACACAAAAAACAAGAAACAAAGGAGAGGAATACATACACTAAATACGAGTGCAGACTCCTAACAAACATAAATTAGAAAAGAAAAAAAAAAGAATGCGTTAGGAGTTTTAGCAAAAGTTCGAACAGGTCCAAGTGGGCCGTGCTAATTCACCCATATGCATAATACTGTAAAAACAATTTCTTCGGCAGCTCAGGTAACCGACGGATGTGCGGACACATTGGTCGCCCGATACGACGAATGATTAAGGCCTAAAATAATTCTCTCTTATGTTTTTATAGTATCTGCTAATTATTGACGTTTTTCCTAAGGATGACATACACGAGCAGTGTAAACAGTGCATAGGTAGGTGACAATCCATCGTAGATTTTAGAGAGAGATTGAGCTCTCTTTATAGTCTAGCCATCTATCTGTTACCTTCACTGACATAATAATTATGTGTTTTTTTTTGTTTTTTTCATCGGCTCTTGCTAACAGATAAATCAGCGCGTTGCACTTGGGCCTGTGCTCGAGCCCTTCCGCATTTTTATTTCTCCCTTCTCTGATTTATGCGAGTTCAGTTTACGCTTGCATGAGGTCTATCTGTTACTCTCTTTGTCTCCTTGATTTTTTGCGAACTATTTTTCAAGATATTCAATTAGTACCAGCTCATCACCTTACTACAATCATGCAACACCTTAAACAATTACAACTTACACCATTCGCTAAAGGCAGTACCAAACGAAACAACAGAGATTTGGTGAGGTATGTTTAACACTATATACTTATACTGAACAAAATATAGATACCAAAAACTGGCGAGACTCTACCTTAATTCAGGACATGCTTGTAAATTTCCCTACAAGCTTGTAATTATTATTTGATAGCCTCTAAAAAAGAGCAGTAGGAAACGAATAAATGCTTCACCATTTAAAGCAGCCTGAGTGTTTCTGGAGATGTGAAATTCGTTGCACGTGCGTTGGATCACACAAAACACGTGTTCAGCAAATGATATTTAGAGCTCGACATTTCGCGAGGAATAAGTGCCGGTGTCAAAAAAGTATTTCGCGGGCACAAATTTTTGCGATCGGAAGCGGTATGCTATGCATTAATAACCATGGTGTGAATTCATTGCGGCACCAATTTTGGCAATTCTTTTCTGATTGCGAATCGCGAAAATGAAATCGTTTGGAGACGACTGGGCGTTGGAAGCTACGGTCTTGCTCGATCAATCAATCGCTGCTTTTTGTCGGGTCCAGCTCTCCGCGCGCAATGCCGTCGGTGATGGAGGGGCACCGCACCGCGCGCTTCCAGATATTCTGGTTTAACAGTAAACAATACGGCAGAGGGAGGCACTCAACACTCCCCCCCCCCCCCCTCTTCCGCCTTTGGCCCCCACCCCCCAAACACGACAGCCTTACCATGCTGGGATGAAATACGCTAGCAACGGCAGTCATTTAGGAAGAATTGATCAACGGAAACATTTTCACTCGCTATTCATGAATTGCCGCAGTTCGTCAGAATCTTAATGACTTTAGTGCATAGTGGAAAAGGCAAAAAATAAAACGATGCCATTGAGTAAACGGATCTTCATGACGGGGCTCGCCAGTTTGAACAGCAAAGCGCCGATGCCGGCCAGTCACTGAATTTCCATGTAAATACTGGCCATCAAAGGATATATTAGCTTTCACTTCACAAAATACCTTTAATTTATGTAATTGTTTTCTGTTTAGATATATTCTGGATCACGTTAATATGAAACATGCACTTAACGCCAATGTCAAACTTCACATTTTTTTTTTCTTCCTGTGGTGTCTCAAAATCGTCCCTAGCGACACGTTTCAGACTAAATTAAAACCAGGTTTTCTTTTCCGCCAGCTCTGCATGACGGTCAATTTACTTCGTTCCTTCATACTGGCTACTGCATGTCAGGGACATCGGTGGTTTTGATAGAACCGAATTGGATGGACATCTGATAATTCTAACTTATTAGTTATTACACTGAAGGCGACACGTACTGATACATGTAGCGATGTAGGAGTGTGGCAGAAATATAAATAGAAACTTTTTTTATTATAAGCACGACCACTCATTACAACTAAGTATTCTTAATCCTAAAGTTAGATTAAACGGAAATGTGTTACCAGACGCACCACTCGCTAAAAGTAACTCTGTCAAATTGCCACGATGTTTCAAGATCCCTCCTCCAAGTCATACTTGAGAAAAACTTTTTTTTTAATTATTTTTTGGTTAATATCGGTTGAAACCGGTTACCGGTAAATACTTTACGGTTACAGTTACGGTTTTTTAATTTAAAATAACAATATCGTTCCGGTTACGAGTACTGAAAACAATTCCGTTCCTAAATGGTTTTCGGTTTCGGTTACGGTTACGGTTTAAGTCCCTGCTTTGCGTACCTATATTGATGAAAGCCCTTGCAATTCCCTGCATGTGCACCATAATAGAATGTTGAGCATGCAGGCATAAACAAGGAGACCTCAGGAAAGCTATCAAAGATACTGAAATGACACTTTCCGATTGTGTGTAAATTTAGCAGTGGCATTGAATTAGTTTTGTTTGTTTTATGTGGAGAAAATTATATAAAATAGTTGACAGTTATCAAGCAATTATTTTTAAAAAAAATTTAAAAATAACAAAACGTAGTTCAAGCATAATAATGAACAAGTATTGCAGAGTGCATAGATAAAGCTAGATGGAATCAGATGGCGATGACTTGCGCAAATATAGCCGTGATGTCGCCTTTTTGGCGCCGCGTATCAGCTCGTTGTCTTCTGCGCTCTGAGCTCTGATCGACGCAGCCCGTACGGGATCGGGATGGATTGTTTACAACTTGATGTTTCACCCGTACGCGTAAGTCTTCGGCATCAGATGTGTGATCCGATTTTTTTTTTTTAACAAGATGTGGCAAAGTATGGTTTGTGCAAAGCGAATATTTTCAGCGTAGACTTTGTTCAATTTGCGTTTTAACTGAATTTTGCAAGGAATGATTTGTTCGAACCGCATATTTTGTGCCTGGAATTCCTTTAATTGTATTGTTAACCGGACTCCAAAAATTATGGTTTGTGCAAACCGATTAGAAAAATCACGGTTCGTGCAAACCGATTAGAAAAATCACTGTTTGTGTAAACCGGAATTTGTCTGTCTGGAATTTCTCCAAATTGACTTTGATGCGGATTAGGAAAATCTTGGTTCGTGCGAACCAGAATTTTTCTTTCCGGAATTCCTCCAATTTGACATTGAACCGGATTAGGAAAATCACGGTTTGAGTGAACCGGAATTTGCCTGTCCGGAATTCCTTCAATTCGACTTTGAACCGGATCAGGAAATCATGGTTTGAGCGAACCGGAATTCCTCCGATTTGACTTTGAACCGGATTCGAAAATTCACGGTTTGTGCGAACCAGAAGCCGCCTCTCCGGTGAGCCCCGGTTGCGTATAAGTAAACCATATCCCGTACAGCACCTGGCCAGGCCCCCTTGTCACGTGACCTGACGTCACTTCCGCTTCCAAATGAAACCAGTTGTTTTATTGGTTTGCGAATTGTCACGTCACATGACGTCACTCGCGCCGCTGTGGTAAGGTCAACATGGCGTCCGCCGCCTTCTGAAACACGAAGCCTACGCCGTCGATCATCGATGGAGTCGTGGCTGAAGCCAGAGACGCTTGAAACGGGAAGCTTACGCGATCAACGCAGTCGCGGCTGAAACGCTGTGACGCGAGGGACTCAACACTTGGTGACGCAACTACGCGACGCCCGCAGTAGGCGACCTCTCGCATCGCGCTTCTGCAGTTGTGCGTAAAAGGCGCAAGTACTTCTCTTAGCGTTCTTAACTCGTTGCTTGATAAGGGCGAAGCAAGGATACTACCAACCGCCTACCGCTGGTTTCCGAAGTCGAGCCTTCTCTCGATGTCGCCGCTGTTGTAGACTTCATTTTTGCCGAGCAGGTTCGTCGCCGACGGGGCGGAGTGAACCATGTCATGCATGACCGCTTGCCTTTTTCGATACGAAAATGTGCTCTGTCGTCACGAACGCTTACGCTGAACACAAGATGAATTTGAAGTATTGGCCAGCATTTTTATTTTTCCTGTACGTTGTCATCGCATCACCGTTACTCGCGGCGACGCAGATCTCCACGCTTGCCTTCTAGCGGTGCCGCGGCTCTCCCTACTCAAAATAAAAAGCTGCTCGACGCTCGAACCGCGAATTGGAGAAGCGGTAAAGAAATTACCTTAGTAACCATCAGAAACACTCGTATGACGATAGGCATGCCCAGTGGAACTGTCAAGAGAAAAAACAAGAGTACATACAATGAACTCGAGAAGTTTTATTTCACCACATTAAATATATCGTTGCAATGCAGTGCTGGTTTCAAAAAATGCTATTTCCTCAGTCCCTTCGAAACAACCGAGGCCATTATATAATGCACATACATGCAAAAATCAACAGTGTGAAGACATGGGAACGATATGGCTATGGGCTGAAAAGCAAAATGGCAAGTTCACACCGAAAAGCAACAGTTTACATATACATTAAAATAAGTTCACAAATGGAAATAATAGTTTCTCTCGAGAGCTAGAGTAAAAGGAAACGGGAATGTGGCCTCAAACGCATAAGGCACATGAAAGTTGTAACTTTGGAAGCTACTATAGCTTATCCATGTAAAAGCAGCTTCAGTCAGTTCCAACAGCTTATGACCAGTGGCCGGCCATTCAGTCAAAAGAGACTTAAAACTGGTTTCAAGCCATTCCTTTTGTAAGCAGTTGCAGGTGATCGAGACAGCCTTACCTTGTGACACCTTTCCCTGTAAACACCAATTGTAAACAATGAAGAAACCTCTTATGTTCTCACTTAATTTGCACCATGTCGGAATTTCACATCCCACTTCTGTGCATTTGACAAAATGTGAAATAGAGCCCGAAACTGACACGGCTGCCTAATAATCAGAGATTTAAAAACTCGCGTCGGATTCAAAATTGCACCCAACAATCCTGGACACGGAGCAGACGTTTGATTGTATCTGTTCGAATGAGCAGCTGTGTTTTTCCTTTCATTAATCCAGACAGTTCGAATGGATGCAACCTCTGCTTTTGTATATAACATGTGGCATTGAGCATAACAACAGGGGAGGAACCCAGCATTAACATCAGAAGAATGAAAACAGGTTAGAGAGCAGCTGAACTTTAATTCTACTTGCTGGCTGATGAGTTCGTGGACGTCGACATGAAGCGTGCAGTCTTCTGTCGCGCATGTGAACCGTCCGTCTACGCGCCTCTTTCAATCTTATTTTACTTCTCCGCTTTTGAAGAGACTTGGGGCTAAGGACATTGGTAACTGTCACCGGTTCACACTCAACAAGTGCTTCCGGCGAGTCTGTGCCCAACGACATTGCTGTGCTGCGTCGTGTCGCTCAGCACTGCAAGCACACATCATTTTCGTACAAGTTTTGTGACCGGTTAGTTTGTAGGGTATGCGAGGAAGCCATTCAGCGACACATTCTCGCCACGCCAGATCTCACTTTCGCTGTTGTTGAGCTCAACAACTTGTGATTGCTGCGGAGTATGCCTCAAACGATAAACCACACACTTTCGGGCTCCAGAGACGGCAGAGGTTCGCCACATTGACAAACACGACCTACACGAGGCATGAAACGGTTCATCAATGCCAAGCCACAACCCTGGCGTAGGGAAGACATCTCCGAGGACAGCTAGAAAATGTTGCGCACGACGGAAGTAGCTATAAGTTTGAACATGCCATTCCTCTGGTGGAAAGGGACACATCATACATGCATGCCGTCAGTAGTTGGCCAAATCCAAGCACCACGCTCCAGAAGCGGGATCCAGTCATCGTCTGGAATCATTGAATCGGGGCAGAAATCGTCGAAGTTCAAGTAAATAAAATTCATCTCTGCATAGATAGGCTTGGTACACAATTGTTCTAAAGAGAATGTGTCGTCTTGGAACGGCAGCATAGACTTAAACCTAAACTTCCCTCCGGACGTATTCACAATGTAAGTTGGTGGTTCTGGGACGTGTCAATTTTTCCACGCGGTTCAAGTGAAAGGAGCCTGAGCCACCGTTGCTGATCGTGAAAAAACGTGGAGCTAGCCTGCTTGAAAGGAACCGGGTTGAAGTGTTCGATAAGCTACGTGATGCGTGAGCAACAGACCTTTCCGGAAACATGTGGTGCCCCCAGCGTCTACTTTATGCACTGCGACATTCAGATATACGGCACGAGGAATTATCCAAGAAGCGAAGACGAAGTTGACGATTGTTTAACAGTTTGTGATTTCAGAACGCGGAGGGGGCAGAAGGAGAGCAAAATAGAGGGTGTGATGACCTTTGTTTTTGCCACTCACTCAATTTTTAGCATGTTCTGAGCTCCTAATGATAAGAAAGAGTGAATTGCGCTACAACTATGATATCCGAAGCGTTCGAGCCGGCACTCGAGCGTACACCCGAAGAGCCCCACAATTCCCCTCGTTGCAAGGTCTCTTGGGAGTTTCCGGAAAGGTCTATTGCGCATTCAGAAAGGGAGAGAGGGGGGGGGGGGTTCCAAGAAGATGACAAATTGAAACACTCTTTGTCGAGGCTTGAGAAAGGGCGGTCTTGCTCTTGTCCACCGTCCAACACAACACAAAACACTACTATTCAAGGTGTCCTTCAATTAGCCGAGTCACTCTCACAGACTCTAGGACTGCCAAAAGAATTTCCAAGGGTCTTCGAGTAAGGACTTGGCGGACCCACATACACTTTCGCACTAAATCTAAACTTCAAAGCCAAGTATCACAAGCCTCGACTTGTTCCTTTGGCACATGAGCCCCAAGGTGTACTACACCACCACGCAACTCGTGCAACAAGAAATTTTGCCCCCGGTGCGGGAATCTGCATGGGCTACGCCAGTTGTACTCGAGGGGAGGTCAACCGGCGTGATGTGGCTATGTATAGGTTATAAACGCATCATTAATCCAGTCTTGAAACAGAAGTCGTACCGACTGCCAACAGCACAGCAAATGTTGGCTTAACTTGTAGCAAAGTCCTTTAATACGCTATTGGTCACAAAAATTCTCCGTAACGCTATAGAAGGGCTCGGCATGCGACCACGTGTGGCACTGGGGTTGACAAGGAGCCAGAAAGCTGTCAATCTAGCCAGCACCACTGGGAACTGGGAATTCAGGACGTGAAAATGTAGTTTCGAACCCACTCTGAATGAGCCACCTTTAGATCACGGTGACGCATCAAAGCGCTGACAGCATTTCTCTGAAGTCTAAGTGTCTTTGGCTCTGTACGCTGAGTCAACTGATCAAACATTAAAACCTTCATTTCAGGTGGCAATTGTAAACAGGGTGAATGTTATATTCGGCAGCAACACTTATAAGACCACCGTGCAGAGTCCAAGTGACGTCGCTCCCACGGCCCCCCTCGCTCGGATCAAGTATTGTCAGCGCCAGGAAGCCAAGAACATAGATCAGACTTTCTTAACGAACGTCGCAGCATCCTGTTCACTGCACCGTTCTTTTAAAAAAAATTCATTAATGAAACGCATTTAACCTCAGTATGCGTTCAATTAACTACGAGGAAGTTTCTGGACCCCTGAGGATGGACGACTCCACTCATCACGGATGAATTATAAACCTTTCTCCTGGTGGAAACTGAAGTTCGTAATTGGAATGCCTCGAATCCTACTTTGAGGCTAAGGACATTACAAGCTCCGCAAAGTAGCAAGCCGTCTTCCTGGCGTTCTGCATGAATAAACCTACGACACCATACGAGCCCTGCTCGCACCCAAAAATCTTTCGGAGGTTGAGTTTGAGGAGATCATCAGGCGCCTCAATGAACACCACGACCCCAATCCAGCGAAAATGCTCAGTCGGTTCGAATTCCATCAACGGAACGAACCAAACTACGACGGGCTCTGTCTCCGAGTAAGTGGCCGCACTGTAAAAAATCACTGCCGACTGCAACTTCGGTACGGTGACGACCAGACCCTCTCCGGCAATGTCCACGACAGCCATGCTTGTGTGAATTGCCAGTTCACCACAAGAGACTCGACAGCTCCCGCAAGACCCAGCGAGAGAATTCTCCGCTGTGTTACCGCTCCAAGTGATACTGAGGGACCGATTTATTTGTGGCATTAAGGATTCCCACCCTCATGTTTGCTAACGAAACGGAACATCACTTTCGGGTGCGCCAACACTCTCGCATTGAAAACAGAGTCGGCCGCAAGCCAGCAACACCAGATGCGGAAACAAGGTAAAGTGCCCATTTCCACTGCAACCCCAAGTAAGGGCGCGAAATCATCAAAGAAACCCTGTATCCTTTGCTCAGGTATGCGTTCACCTGATGAATGCAAGCTCGCTGAAGCGACATGCAAATTTGTCCACAATTGACACTTGGAAAAGCGCGTTTCAAGCACAGAGTTCAACGAAAGTCACAGGAACGCTCGTCAAGGCGTACCCATCAGTTGACAGTTAAGGCGAGACGCATGGAGACCTCTGCAATGAGCAGCGTCGCTCAAGGGGACCCATCGTGGATAATTGTCACGCTCCTGGTGGATGGATGACCTTTGGAAATATATCAGACTTTCTCAACAAATTTCGCAGATTCCAGTTCGCTTCCCCGTCCTTTCAACCGAAACTCATTAATAAAACGCATTTAACCCTAGTATGCGTAAGTGAATAAACCTCTTCCACACGTCTCCAATTTGAAATGTGTTGGAAGATGCAGTCAGGTCTTAAATGAATGCGACTTCAAGATAAGTGCATAATGCATGGGAGGCTAGCAGACTCCCGCGTCAGATAAGAAATCTTAGGGTACCAGTACCGTACACCAAAAGGGTCCAACCGGAGAGGCAACCTGAGCCAAGTCGCTAAACAAAGAGGGCTTTTCGCAGAGGCACACTTGGAAAAACTTACCGTGGACACCCACACTCTTCTCACAGATGACTCGTTTCGTCGTTTTCGACTGACCAGAGTGAAGCTGTTGTTCATGTCCTTAACAAGGACTGCTTTACGGGGAATGTGTGCCAACACTGATGCAGCTACACTAAGGTCGCTGACCACCACGGACACCGTCCCTGGGCAAGACAAGGGACGCCAGCCGTGCCCGACACCAAATTTCTTGTCCGTGCTTACAAAGCGTAAGGTCGGTCTGCCTTTTTAGTTTAGCGACACTGGTTTACATCGTAGGTGGAAAATTTAGCCAGCTGCACTATGACTGCCGGCCTGGGGTTTTTTAAAGGGGCGGTGCAACGATTTTCAGACTTTGGTCAATTCGCAACTCCAGCGCGCCGCTCGCCCTCCCGCGGACGAACGTAGAACCAGAGGAGCGGGGACGGCAGCGGCGACGGCGGCGCGGAAACGGTGGCAGGGACTGTCGGCCTTTATGCGTGAAGCCGTTTTAACGAAAAAAGTGAGCGCGTTAAAAAAATGAATTTTTGTGCTCCGCTTTGCAACAGCCTTGCACAAAGGACCGGGAGGTCTAATTCCATTAGGGACTTTTCGCGTATCGCATACGCTGCGGATTTCTGGTCTTGTGCATGGCCGCCAGCTCAATCTGTGCTCAACGTGACGGAAAACACAACCCGCTAATAATAAATAACTCTATAGCACGGTCTACGGAAAGTCTATTCTTTGCCTTAAGTAGAAGAAAACTCGTCGCGCAACGGTATGTCGAGCAATAGACATCGGGAATGGGTTCGCGTTTTAAGGTCGTTTCAAGGAATATGACCATTTATCCAAGCACTTTAAAAAGACAGAATACCCGGATTTTCTTTCAGGTAATTACAAAGCAAATAAAGAAATGCTCGAAGCATTTTAAGCGCGTCTGTGTTGGCCAGCCGTTTGTGTCAAGAGCTCAGAACGCGCAGGTTTGACCAGAGGGACCGCAATGTTCCAAATAACACGGTACAAAAAATGTACGGTATATTAATATATTTTTTATAGAGCAATAAATAAAACCCCTAAAGACGCCGATAATGTTAATAGGCAGTTTTTGCATAGCGTACGATACCCCTAAACTTCAGTTGGACGTACAGCACACTGACGTTCAACCTGTGCTACCAACTTTCACGAGCGGCTGGATATCCGAGTTGTGCAACTTATTATAAAAGCTTAAGTAAGTCTAATTGACTGAAAAAAAAAAGAAAGTAAAAGGGGTTTTTTTTGGCCCTACTGCAAAACCGCGGTGTTTTTTGTTTTGTTTTTCGGTACTCTTTGATGCGCACTTTAGCTGTTTAATATCTTATATTGCGCCGTCATCAAGCCTCTCGTAAAAGTTGGGGCCGTCATTTTGACGTTAGTGAGCTGCACAACGAACTGAAGTTTTGGAGTGTCGTATATGTGACAAGAGATGTAAGGACTACAACATTTTTTTCTTGAGTGATGAGCACGGCAACGCTTCTGGCGCGCACGGAAAATTGTGCTTCAAAGGCGCAGCGCGAGCTTGCGGTTGTATTGCTACACCGCATGATAGCCTGCGGTAATAAACGTTTTATCAATAACCATAAAGCAGTTTGATTACGCGTTGCAATACACTAAAACCGAGACGGTGAGCAGCTATTTGAGAGGCTGTGACGTGAAGACACCAATACTGTGTATTGCTGCGCTTCCGAAGCTTGACGGTCACCATTCTCGGCTCTCCTTTTAGAGCACTAATGGCCAGGCAAAGCGCAAACATATCTTCATTACCCTCAAAAATAATCTGCCACAAACAGTGACGTGGCCGGTGCCTAAAACGTGCTCGCTCACCACAAAGCTTCGCACTTGAGGTTTCTGCAACTTTTAAATACCAGCATGCTCGCTTTCCTAACGTGCATCAGCATCTCCGTCACCTGTTATACGATCCCTTCCTAACCGCTTCGAATTTGTAGGCAAATAAATCATTTTCAGCGCGCTGAACAGCGTCAGCACGAGCAGGCGCACGGGATATCCTGGAGAATCTATCCCCGTCTTTTCCGCCATCTTGGAACTACCGCCCCGCCACCTATAGGGCGTTGGAGTTGCGAATAAACTGCACAAAATAATCTGTGTCACCCACGAAACGAAGAATAAGAAACCATATTTTCTTGCGAACGCTAGTTTTTATTTAAGAAAAATAAAACAAATCGAAGGTCAAAGTGCCTCTCAACTCTCCACGTCGCCTTTCGGGTGACGCACTCTGGGCATTCACGTGGTATCCCCCTCGGTTCTCTCTTCAGAGACCCAGCCACTTCCTCCGCGATTATCAACTGTTCAAGGATTAGCATCATCGAAGGCCGCGGCGAGCTATCGACACAAAAGACGGTTCACCACGGGGGTGACGGCGAGTGCAGCAGCGGAGGGGGACAGGTTTTGTTCACTTCCGCATATCCCACAGAGTATGTCACGCATCACATCCGTTAACCACCACAGCGGCTGCAGATCGGCAAATATTTCGTTTTCTTTGCTATTACGCACCAGAATAACGGTTTTTCGGGGCAAGGTGACACGTTTTTGATCACTTGTGCTTGGATAAACAATATAAAAATATACAAACTTCCAATTCTTTCAATACTAAAATCGTCGCACCGCCCCTTTGATGTGCATCACGCAGTAGTGATACATGACTGCACGCCAGTACGATCTTCATTCAGTCTGAAGCAAGCAGAGATGGCGATTGAACCTTGAATGCCTGGATTCTGCAGTCCAAGCTTCCTGCTTCGTGTGCTCCGAGCTGTGGTGCACTAACACGCTCGGCCGCCGATCCCTCTCAGCAGCCCCTTCGAAGGGGTGTGCGCCTCGGTCCAGCCCCACGAGCTGACCGCTCGACCAATATTGATGCTGTAACCCTGCAGGCAGACAAAGTGCTCGTGGTTGCAGACTACCACTCATCTGTAAGCTCAATTGACGTCAACACAGCGGTGTTTCCAGGCTTGGGTCTCTAACTGAGTGAGACCCACCTGACATTAGGGCTCACTTTCACTGTTTTAGCATGGGTATATACGCCGAGACGCTCCAGGAATTGCCACGGTCAATCTTAATGTCCGGGATATGGGTATGCATCAATGCGCCGGGCATTAAGATTGACAGTGGTAATTCCTGGAGCGTCTCGGTATATATACCCATGCTAAAACAGTGAAAGTGGGCTCTCCGAGCTTCACATACCTGCCAAGTTATATTCACACTTTAGCTAGTATGATGTGTTGCTCACTAATCTAAAAAAAATGGCAGGACTCGTTTCCTGTGTGACAGCCATGTCTGGCCAGAATCGCAGGCATGCTACCTTACTATAATGTCAAGCAGGTTTGCTTGTTAACCGTTGTGGGAACCACGGTGTTCCCCGCATCCCTATCTAGGCCTAGCTCAGGCAGGCCGTGGGACGTCGCCACGTGGGGGCGCGTCCCGGATGCGAGGGCGAAGCCGTATTCCCTGGTGGACGGCTTTCCCTCGTCCTTCTCGGGTGATTTGCCTAAGGCACACCCCTCGGGATCATGACTTGGACGCGTCCGCCCCTCCGGGGAGCCACGTACATCCGACCCACCCCGGGCGCGTCAATTCCTGCAGGCTATATAAGACGGCACTAATCCAACGGGCGGGACTCTCGCTGGGGGAGGCTCCGCTCGACGGAGCCTTCATATCCTTATCTGATCCTCCCCCTCCGTGATACCGTCAATAGCGGCAGCGCGGACTCCGACTGGCGATCCTGTCAAAAGAGACAGCGCCGTCATCTCCACAATTGTTGGCCTTCGGGCAAGCGTGTTGGCATTGCAGTCAATAAACACGTCTTTATCCGGGCCCAAGGAACCTTCTGTGTTTCTAAGTGGTACCCCCCCCCCCCCCCCCAAAAAAAAAAAAAAAAAGGGGATTCCCACACCGTGCATGTGTAAACTTAAAAGAAAAAAAGGGAAACAAGAGTTTTGAGCAGTTGTTTGTAGCCTCAAAGTCTGAGCTTTCACCACACCTATAGTTCGTACCACATTCCGGGGAAGAGAAGCAGGAGCTACGAGCACAAGCATGTTATCCTGAACACAGCTTGCACTGCACAAGCGTGCATGCTTTGCAGGGATTCTGAAAGCTTGGAGCTCGCCCTTCTTTGTAGCTCTTAAAGTGAGACGGAGTACAGACAGGAGGTAACTTGCTCACTTGCTTGCCTCAACGCCTTCCACGCAGGCACGAGATCAAGTGTACTGGCACCTGGAGCCGAGCTTGCAGTGCCTGCATGCCCTGAACGAGGACAGCACAACATACCTCGAGATTCTGCAGAGTCTTGGGCACGAGCTGGACCGTGTGCCAATGGCAACGATACCACTGGCCTCATGTTGAGCCTCGAGGCGACTGCGGCAGCACGAAGGCCCCGGGGACGCCAGATCCGGGTGCAGCCTACGAGCCTTGCCCGACATAGGCCAGCGTTGGTGAGGCGCTCGAAAAGGGTGCCAGCCCGATGCCCACCAAGTGACTAGCCTGTCAAGAGGCCAAGAAACAGACCCCATTCCCTACAGAGGAACGTGCAGGACAATGTGCCTAGTGTGAAACTGCACTAAAGGCCTCAACAGCTGGCAGCCTTCTTGGGACTCATGTCAGGTGGGTCTCACTCAGTTGCAGACCCAGGCCTGGAAACACCGCTGTGTTAACGTCAATTGAGCTCACAGATGAGTGGCAGTCTCGAACCACGAGCACTTTGTTTGCCTGCTGGGTTACAGCATCAACATTGGTCAAGCGGTCAGCTCGTGGGACTGGACCGAGGCGCACAACCCTTCGAAGAAGTTGCTGAGGGGGATCAGCGGCCGAGCGTGTTAGTGCACCACAGCTCGGAGCACATGAAGCAGGAAGCTTGGACTGCAGAATCCAGGCATTCAAGGTTTAATCACCATCTCTGCTCGCTTCAATCTGGATGAACATCGTACTGACGTGCAGTCATGTATCACTACTGCGTGATGCACATCAAAGGGATGGTGCAACGATTTTAGTGTTGAAAGAATTGGCAGTTTGTATTTTTTTATATTGTTTATTCAAGCACAATTGATCAAAAACGTGTCACCTTGCCCTGAAAAACTGCAATTCTGGTGCTTAATAGCAAAGAAAACTAAACCTTGCCGATCTGCAACCGCTGTGGTGGTTAACGGAAGTGATATGTGACATACACTGTGGGATATGCGGAAGTGAACAAAACCTGTCCCCCTCCGCTGCTGCACTCGCCGTCACCCCCGTGGCGAACCGTCTTTTGTGTCAATAGCTCGCCGCGACCTTCGATGATGCTAATCCTTGAAAAGTTGATAATCGCGGAGGAAGTGGCCGTGGTCTCTGAAGAGAGAACCGAGGGGGATACCACGTGAATGCCCAGAGTGCGTCACTCGAAAGGCGACGTGGAGAGTTGAGAGGCGCTTTGACCTTCGATTTTTTTTTTGATTTTTTTTTATATAAAAACTAGCCTTTGCAAGAAAATATGGTTTTCTGTTCTTAGTTCATATTATTTTCTGCAGTTTGTTGGCCAAAGTCTGAAAATCGTTGCACCGCCCCTTTAAAAAACCCCAGGCCGGCAGTCTTAGTGCAGCTGGCTAAATTTTTAGCTACGGTGTAAACCAGTGTCGCTAAACTCAAAAGGCAGACCAACTTTACGCTTTGTAAACACGGACAAGAAATTTGGTGTCGGGCACGGCTGGCGTCCTTTATCTTGCCCAGGGACGGTGTCCGTCGTGGTCAGCGACCTTTTATGTAGCTGCATCAGTGTTGGCAACCAGTCCCCGTAAAGCAGTCCTTGTTAAGGACATGAACAACAGCTTCACTCTGGTCAGTCGAAAACGACGAAACGAGTCATCTGTGAGGCGAGTATGGGTTTCCACGGAAAGTTTTCCCTAGTGTGCCTCTGCGAAAAACCCTCTTTGTGTAGCGACTTGGCTTAGGTTTCCTCTTGGCTTAGGTCAACTTGGCTTAGCTTACTTGTACCCTAAGATTTCTTATCTAACACGGGAGTCTGCTAGCCTCCCATGCATTATGCACTTATTTTGAAGTCGCATTCATTTAAGACCTGACTGCATCTTCCAACACATTTCAAATCGGAGACGTGTGGAAGAGGTTTATTCACTTACGCATACTATGGCTAAATGCGTTTTATTAATGAGTTTCGGATGAAAGGACGGGGAAGCGAACTGGAATCTGCGACAATTGTGGAGAATGATCTGATCTATTTCCAAAGGTCATCCATCCACCAGGAGCGTGACAATAATCCACGATGGGTCCCCTTGAGCGACGCTGCTCATTGCAGAGGTCTCCATGCGTCTCGCCTTAACTGTCAACTGATGGGTACGCCTTGACGAGCGTTCCTGTGACTTTCGTTGAACTCTGTGCTTGAAACGCGCTCTTACAAGTGTCCCTTGTGGAAAAATTTGCATGTCGCTTTAGCGAGCTTGCATTCGTCAGGTGAACGCATACCTGAGCAAAAGATACAGGGTTTCTCTGATGATTTCGCCCGCTTACTTGTGGTTGCAGTGGAAATGGGTAACTTACCTTGTTTCCGCATCTGGAGTTGCTGGCTGGCGGCCGACTTTGTTTTCAATGCGAGAGTGTTGGCGCAGTCGAAAGTGATGTTCCGTTCCATTAGCAAACATTGAGGTTGGGAATCCTTGATGCCACAAATGAATTGGTTCCTCAGTATCACTTGGAGCGGTAGCACAGCGGAGAATTCTCGCGCTCGGGCTTGCAGGACCTGTCGAGTCTCTTGTGGTGAACTGGCATTTCACACAAGCATGGCTCTCGTGGCCATTGCCGTAGAGTGTCTGGCCGTCACCGTACCGAAGTTGCAGTCGGCAGTGATTTTTTACAGTGCGGCCAAACACTCGGAGACAGAGCCAAGGGTACTCAAAGGCCAACATTGTCCGGTTTATGTCAGTATTTATCTAATAGTCGCAAGCCAATGAAACTGACAGGCCAAGATTGCCCATTTTATACCAGTGTTCATCCAATATTCGCAAGCCAATGGAATATTCAGGCCAACATTGCCCATGTTTTGACAGTGTTCATCCAATATTCGCAAGCGATTGCAACTGGCAGGCCAAGATTGCCCATTTTATGCCAATGTGCTTCCAATATTGGTTGGTCATTGGAGAAGCTGGGCCATCACTGAAGATTCTATATAATGTCATAGACAATATTGGGAGCAGATTGGCTTAAGTGGACCATCATTGGACCGCTTTTTGCCAATGCTCTTGCAATATTGGCCCAACACCTTGTGCTGCTTGGGGGGGGGGGGGGGAGATCATACTCTCCTGGTATATTTTCCTGTTCACATTCATTACCTAATATCCGTTCTTAGAGCTAAGTCTCTTGATGGTCATGTTTGCCCCCTGAACTGCTCTCTCTGTACCTAAACCGCGGCCCCAGACTTCCGGGACGGTGCACATTCACAAGTGATGAATAAATCATGGACACTGTCCGATTCCATATTTTCCACAGGGATCGGTTCGGATCCCGAGGGGGTGGGGTCATGGTGCTAGTCTCTGCTCATCTCCTGTGCCGTCGACGAAGCGACCTCGAAATTGACTCACTCGAGGCTGTCTTTGTAGAGATCAAAAACGGACGTGACCGGTTCCTGTCTCAAGTGTTTACTGCCCTCCCCCTCCCGCCCCCCACCCCCCGACACGCGCGATGCAGCTTACGGTGCTCTAGGGATATCCCGCGACCTTGTTTCTGATGACCGCGCGGCATACACCAACGTCTACTTGATGGGTGACCTTAACGCGCGCGTGAATTGGACCGACCCGGTCACCCCGGTCGTCCTAGACGGGACCTCGGACTGCTTACTCGAGTTGGTTGAATATGCTGGCCTAATCCTGGTATGCCTTGAGCCCACATTCCCGTCACCGTCCGGAACGATGTCGCACCTTGATTTGGTATTTGTACAGAACTGTTCTCTGGTGGTGGAGTACGATGTCGTTGAGAATCTCCCTCGGTGCGACCACAAGCTATCCTTCTACGAATTTGCACGTCCCTCCCACCACACGGACCCTACGCTCGACTTGTGCACCAATACTAGAAAACGGACAGCTCGCACCAGCAGAACCTCTTACACCTTGCCCCGTGGTCCATGATTCTCAATGAAGCCACAACTGACGACATGTATGAGGCTTGGCTTGACTTTATGTCACCCATAGAGATTGAATGCGTCCGCCAGACTTGCTCACACCAAACGTGGAAAACCCCTTGGATAACTAAGGAGATAATCAATCTTTCAAGGCAAAAGCGGATGTTGTTTGCGAAAGCCATAAAGAACTACAAGACTTACCTTGAAGAGGCCAAACGCCTCCTGAAGAATATAAAAAGGCCAGTTCATACAGCCCATCAGAAGTATGTAGCTGACATTGCGGCCTTGGTCTTCAAGCAGCCTAAGCGCTTTTGGGCCTACGTCAAGCGGCAGCGTAAAACATCCTAGAGCCCCTGCTTGCGGCATTGGTCTTGGCCGCGCATGCAGCTGGCCAAGCACGCAGCGCGCGCGTGGCCTAACGGTTATAGCGCCTGCCTCCCACGCGAAAAGCCAGGGTTCGGTTCCTGGGAGCGACGTGTATTTTGTTTATGACTTCAATTTAGTGTTCTGGAAAGTTTGCGAATTCTGTTGGCTTGTTCGAGGTCCGAATGGTTCTACGCGTCGAACTTTCTACGCCGATTATTCCAGAAGCCCACGCGTGTACATAAGGGGTTTCGCGTGGTGAGCCAAAGTCAGTCTCGCCCGAGCGCTCGATCCTGCAGTTTCGCCGACATCGACGCCCGCGACGCTCTCCTGCTTTCTTCTGTTTAATTTTTCTTTTATTAATTTGGGCACAAGTGCGCCCCATTAAACGTTTAGTTTACTTCAGTTTTCGTCGCCTCATCACTTGTCATTCGTCACAGTATGTAACATACTGTGACGAATGACAAGTGATGAGATGAGGCGACGAAAACTGAAGTAAACTAAACGTTTAATGGGGCGAACTTGTGCCCAAATTAGTAAAAGAAAAATTAAACAGAAGAAAGCAGGAGAGCGTCGCGGGCGTCGATGTCGGCGAAAACGCAGGATCGAGCGCTCGGACGAGACTGACTTGGTCTTCAAGCAGCCTAAGCGCTTTTGGGCCTATGTCACGCGGCAGCGTAAAACATCCTAGAGCCCCTGCTTTACCGATAACAACAAACCAGTCACTCTTCCTGCGGAAATAGCGGAGCTCTTCAGCGCCCACTTCGCCTCACTGTGGTCCAGCGGCGGCACTCCCCTGGCAGCTTCATCACCTTTAAAAGAAGGACTCGAGGGAACCTCGTCCACAACCACAGGCCCCTTTCCCTCTATCGCCCTCACAGAAAGCGACTTAGAAGATGCCCTATCAAGGCTCCACCCTTTTCAGAGCCCCGGACCAGATGCCATACATCCCTCACTCCTGAAACTCTCAGGCCCTAACCACGGGCCAGTATTAACTAGGATGCTCCAAAAGATCAAAGACGCAGGCTCTGTTCCCTCTTCATGGAAACAGGCATTCATCACACCTGTCCACAAGGAGGGTAGACTGCGCACTGACTTCATTGAGTCCTACCGCCCGATCACCTCAACGTCGGTCTTCTGCAGAACCCTGGAGCGAATTGTTAACAAGAAGATCCTGTGCCACCTTGAGGAGAACAGCATTTTGTCGAACACCCAGCATGGGTTTCGGCTCGGAAGGAGCTGCGAGACAGCATTGGGCGTCGTGGTCCACACTCCGAGCGCGTCTCTTGACAACTGCACGCCCTGTGAAGTGGTGCAACTGGATTTTGAGAAGGCATTCTACCACATTGATAACCACCTCCTGCTTCAGAAACTCATTGAGGCAGGTATCAAGGGTTCTCCGCTCCAATGGCTGCTTAGCCTGGTCACTGGGAGGACATAGCGCATGCTGTTTCATGGCTCTGCATCAACGTCTCGTGCTGTTCTTTCAGGGGTCCCTCAGGGCAGTGTAGTTGGCCCCACCCTGTTCTTGATCTACATCAACGGGGTCACGAAAGTCCTGCGCTCCACAGCAATTTTGTACACTGACGACCTGACACTGATTAAGCCCCTAAACTCATCTCAGTCCTACCTCAAACTTCAAGCCGACCTAGTTGCTTGCCACATGTGGTCTATAAGCCACCTTCTCCCACTCAACGCGAAGAAAAATGTGACAATAAGCCTCCTTCTCCCACGCTCTCACCCTACAGGGACATATCTACGACGGCCCTCCTACAGGGAGCTAACTGGCGCAGCCTTACACACAGAAGAGACGTGGCTTCCATCCGTCTCCTGCAACCTGATGGGAACCTCAATGAAGCCCACAGACGCTCCTTGCTTCAAATCCCGCACCGGAAAAATGCAGCCTCTCCTGGCACGTTCGCTACGCCACCTCGAGTCAAGCTTGATGCGCACAGCCAGGAATTGGTGCTCGCTGCCCCCTGAGCTGACTGGAGACATTCCTGAGGACCCCGAGGACATTAGAGCTCTCTGCCGGTAAGCCTCAAGTGTGTTTTCATAGACCTAACCTATCACCCCTCCTTTTCCGTCTGTTTGCATTCATTCGAGTTTCACACCATTACGTCATTGCCATCTGTACATATTCATGACTGTTCAACTTTGTATTGTGCGGCGTCACAGACCTCTACGGTATGGGCCATCTGCCTTTCTGCGGCGTCGCGGCTGTCCTGAGCCGGAATAAATATATTACCATCCTAGGGGTGATGACCTTCAACTGTGTCACACCCTCCTTGACTTGTGCGGCCAGGTCCCTTTTCCTCCTTCATAGGACATCATTCAATCTAGCGTAAACCATCACAAGTCTTCCTCCCCCTTGTTCACAGTCAACATTTCTACTGCCGCGTCCATCACCTCCCTCATCCCCCTGCCTAGCAGGGCTACAACCTTTACTTTCCCATCTCCCCCGACCTCGCTGGCGATCCCTGCTTTGCACCCAGACACATTAGAGCTCCCAAACACCAACACTCTCTGCCCCATTCCCTTTTGTTTTCCTGCATCGCAGGTTTGGTGGCTGTCGTAGTGGGGTGGTGCCGTTGCACCACCGTACTGTACAACGGCCCCGCTGCCTTTGCCACCACACGTGCCTATGTCCTCTGCCCTCTCGCTCTCTAGAACCAGCACTGCATCAACTGCTTCTCCTTCCAACCCCTGTCTCTTCATCTCCTGCAGCTCACGTCCGACCCTTTCTGGCTCCTTCTCTACTACCTCTCGCCCTTCCTTCTCCTTCGTTAACCTGACCTTCACTTGCCATTCCATTGCTTTATGTTTATCCTTGTTGGGCGTATGCTTCGCCTTCACCTCTCCCAGCAGCCCTCGCCAGGCCCCCTCTAGCACACTCTCGCTTCTTTCTCTCTCTCTATTCAACTCCGTCCCCATATCCTTCAATTACTTCACCTTAACCGCCCAGTCTCTTTCTATCCTCTCAAAACCTGCTTAGATTTTCGAGCTCTACCCTCCCATTCCGTTTCCGCCTGAGCCCATCATTCAGCCCACTTTTCTTTCTCTTGTTTGCCGTCCATGCTCCTTTTGTCCTCGTAAAACCAACTTCAAGATTCTCGCAAAGACGACAAGTGAAGCTACCCTCCACCATGTCAGCCTAAGCTCTCGAAGTCGGCCTCCCCTAAATAGCACCATCGCTTTCATTCTTCAGACTCTACATTCCCCCTTACCCTTCCATCCTTTGTAACTCATCTCCCGTTAAAATGGGAACAAAGCCCGCGAAAATCTAAACTAAGCCTGGCTCTAATGGCATGCCAGGACGCCTGTGCCTACGCCAACCTAAACAAAGCTTGTACATGCTCCACCGAGTTGCCTGCCTATCGCCCTATCGCTTTATAAGGCACACAGAACCGTCCGCGGAAGCAATTAACACAACTACTGACGCGGAAAACTACCCCGCCAAATATTCAAACAAAGTCCTGCCACGTGATATCGAAACAAAGGTAAGAACTATGAACTATTGTAACTTACTGTCGCTATCTTTATTTATATCTGTATTTACTATCCCACTCACATATAATCACGCAAAAAAAAAACGACGAAGGAAATTTAGCTTCGGTGATTCGGGGAGCTTCCAAGATCACGTCCTTTCACTCCTAAATACACACCGAGACATCACACAGATGGCAGCGCACAGAGTGTTGCCATAGGTTCGAACAATTTCCCATATGGTATATTGCAATCTCACTGAAGCTAACTTTGGTTTAGTCTTGAAAGTGAAACGTGGGACGGCAAGCCAAGGTCGAAGAAAGTTGGCCAGCTGCCTAACACCTGCGCCGCGAACAACGCTGGCCACACAAACCGAGTGCTGAAGACAATAAAACAACAGTAAAAAAAAAAGAAAAATAGAAAGACAGGAGGCAAAGTCTACGAGACGCTTCGAGAAGACTTCATCAGCTGCGAAAGCGCCAATAATAGCTACGAGAAAAAAATAACCGCTACAAAAAGAGGACGTTGTGAGGTTAGTCACGGCACCGCGTGCTTCGTAGGCTGAGACTATAGGGTTAGCGTCCGCTGCGTTTCTCACAGAACGCAAGCCTTTATATGACGGTTTAACCGATAGATCTAAATAGAGAGCAAAAATTTTTTTCGGTTTTTCTTTTACAATCGGATACCTGTCATAAAACTGCTAGTATGATGAAATGTTTTCACTATGGGAACTAACCTAAGCAGTGAAGTTTTGCGCATGCCAATAGAAAATTTTCGCAGAGGAGCGCGGATGCAGTTTTTGCGCTCATAGTGACGCGCAGTGTAGGCCTGGTGCGTATACTAATATACTTTTCTGGATACATAACAAACCCTCTAGCTGAGAGAAAACGTTTTACAATCATACCGGCGCCAAATTATTCGAGAAAAACGTAAACACACGCCAGTCTAAGTTTGCAGCGGAACACTTATTTTACGTTTTCTCGGACTTTATAGCCAACCATATGTGAATCTAATCGTCTTCTTTTTTCTACAGCAATCCATAAAATATTTGGCCATAGATATAGGTGGCTCTGATGTTTTATGTGTGAATTCACGTTGATTATAACTCAGGACGAATATGTTTTAAAACGTTTTTTTCCCCTTATTTTTGGCTCACATATAACTTTTGTATATTTTTTGAAGTGGTAGTCTAATGGCGTATAATTTTGTTTTGACAGAACATAGTGAGGGGGCAATGCTTTGATGTTTGAAGCTCTTCTTTTTTTGGTTATTATTGTGATATGATCCTGTGGCACGGTGGTGGTAGACGCAACGCTGATGACATCCTCCAGCATTTTGGTCTGATAGTTTACACAGAGCCTTTTATTTGTTTACATTTTCTTCCGACTTATGCATGCTAAGCCATTTAGCCGCACCTTTTGTGTTTATTTAGTTACCTAGGGAAGACAGACATAAAAGGTTCGCGCTTCTAAAGAGAGCGTTGTTGTTACATGCCTTGTTGGGGACTAAAGAACACAGAATGAGTATTGGGAAGAAAGTGCAAATTCGTTACATCTGCAGATAACAATAAATATTCAAATATTGAAAACTTGACGTTATTACAAAGTTTATGTATACATTTTATTTGATCATTAAAAAAATTAAAAAGCAGAGCATCCAAACTCTTTCAGTTTTTCAAACATATTACGTTCAATTTTTGTTTTCCGCCGGGCAGTTTTTCTGCAAAATTGGGCTCGGTGCATTTTTTAGGTTAGTGACTACAGGTTTAACCGGCACGGCGAGAAACAAAAACAACGCTGGCGGGCCTCACGCGGCATGTGGGCTGTATTTTGGGCAGCCATCTAACATATTCCATTTGTCACTTTTGTTAGCAGAAGTGCCGCCTTCCAGGTAGTTTTTTGGGCATGCATTACCTTGCTGTCTTCTGAAATTTACATCGCATGCAGACATTTGTTTCGTGGGATTTTTACTGAAACTGTACAATTTCAATCCTCACTCATAAGCTATATTTTTATAAGAGATCACCACCCTAAAAAGTTGAAGCATAAGTGCTTTCGTAGTACAGAATTATAGCACAAATTATGAGCTGTTAGTATGTTATGTGTATTGGTGACAAAGAATGTAACGAGCTTCAACACATTTGTGCATGTCTGTGTTCGTTCCCCCCCCAACTTTTTTTTTTATTCTTTCTTTTTTTGTGCATATACACATGTTGCAATTTGCTCACTCACATATGCGTTGAATTCAGAATATTTACACGGTGCTTGGTGCCTAGTATGAGTATAATGGTCTGTACTGCATGGTAGTTGCGATATCACCTTTTATGAGAACTTTTATAATTAAAAACAAAAAGCACTATTTAAGATATCCTATCGGGATTTATATAACTTCACTGTTTCCTCATATCGGTATGCGACTGAAAACGAAGCGGCATTGAATGTTGACATAGATAAAAATGGTTTTCGTGCAATTAAAATTTACAGACTAGTTGTTTTTAATTCAACCCTATCTATCTTTCCGTAGTTGGTCGACTTATATCCTAAATTGGTATCAAGCTGTTGCCAGCCCAGAGTGTATGCGAACACCAATGATGCGGTTTTTTATTTAATATACGTATGCGTTGAAGAGCATCTAGGTATTTGTTGCGTCCATAGCCAACAGAGAATGCGGAGGATCTGTTTGGAGCCTTATATTGCTTTCAAAGGCTCGGCGCCTATTAAGGGCCAACTTGCGGATAGCCCAGACTGTACCGAGCAATCCATTTACGACGGCAAGCGTGTGCAGTAGACCATCATATTTTCCTCCATTGTCTCTGAAATAGCCTGCATAAAAACATCCGGGAGCTGAGTATACATTCACAGCAATGAACCACACTCCCCAGGGAAACGATTGAGAATTGCCGAAAATAATCCCTGGAGAATGGGAACAAGGGGGACAAAGGACAAGCACAAGTCTCCAAACACAGCTAGATGACTGGTGTGCGACCGAAAAAATCCGCTTGGTCCTGGTATCGAACCAGGGACCTCTCCATTTCCAGTGGAGCGCTCTACAAACTAAGCCAACCGGGAGTTAGACGTAAGTAGAGCAAACGGGTTTCGTCAGCTGCCACCACTCTAACACCAACAAGGTTAACGGCTTTCATTTTTAAGGTTATAATGATAATGCAGTTAAATGCAAAGGCGCAAGCGAGCTGGACAAGAATAATGAAAATAATCCTGGAAAAGGGGAACAAGGGGGACGTTTACAATATAAAGTATAGTCGGATATATCGAGGGATATAACGTGATCTATATTCTTGTTCCGAAGATGACATCGGCACATTGTAAGCATGTATTTGCACAGGATCGTGTGGAAATATATACCTACCTTATACCAGATGTTGGTGCCGTTTTCGAGGGCATGGCTTAAAGTTAATAGTGGTGGTTTTTATAAAACTAGCGAAGTGGCTAAAAAGTGTTCGAAACAATTATGTCGTATTATATTTATAAAATAGTAGAAAAAACGTGATTGTATAGTTTGGATGAAATAATACCCTTGAATTTGCAACGGGCAAGCGAGACATAAAAAATTAGCATTCATCTCAAAATTTAGTCTTGCGCTTCGCCAGCGGAAAATTAACAAACGATGAACAGTGCTACGAACATAACAATTAGCCAGGCACCAAAAACTACATGCGAAGATTCGGCAAACTGAAACTTAAACATGTTACAAACTGGCTGTATAAGTGAATACAAAAAAACAATTAAAGACGTTTACAAATCTTTGTGACGCAAAATTAGAGTGCGGCTCTTGAGGAGGAAGAGGGGAGGGTAAAGAGGGGAGGGTATGCTCCTCCTCCCTCTCTGTACCTTTTCCTGCTTCCGTCCTCCTCCCCTCCACCTGTGCTCCTCGTACTCCTCTCCTTTTTCCTTCCTCCTCACCTACTGCTCCTTTCCGCCTCCTCTCCTCTCCCCTCCTACTCCTCGCCTCCTTCTTTCCTCCTCCTCCACATGTGACGTCAATTATCCCGCTAAATCTAGCGGAGGTGGTGAATTTCCTCATAGGTGCGACACCAAGATATTTGACGTCCTTTTCCGCGCTGAATTAAGCGTGGAAACTGAATTGGTGTTCAGGTAACGTGGCGTCAATTTTCCCGCTAATCTTTGCGGGAATTGAATTGCTGTTGAGGTCACGTAAGGTCAATTATCCCGCTACATCTAGCGGAGAAACTGAATTTGTTCGTAGTTGACGTCACACGAAGTTGTTTGACGTCATTTCCCAGCTAAATTTAGCAGTGAAATTAAATTGGTGTTGAGGTCACGTGACATCAATTTTTCCGCTAAATTTAGCGGGGAATTGAATGCTGTCGAGGTCACGTGACGTCCATTTTTCCGCTAAATCTAGTTGAACTGAATTTCTCCATAGGTGACTCGACACCAAATCATGTGACGTCATTTTCCCCCCTATATTTAGCAGGGAAACTGAATTGTTGTTTATGTACCGTGACGGTCAATTTTCCCGCTAAATTAAGCGGGGAATCGAATTGCTGTTGAGGTGACGTGACGTCCATTTTCCCACTAAGCCTAGTGGTGAAACTGAATATGTTCATAGGTGACGTGGCACCTAATCAGGTGACGTCATTTTCCCCGGTAAATTTAGAGGGGAATCGCATTGCTGTTGAGATCACGTGACGTCCATTTTCCCACTAAGCCCAGCGATGAGACTGAATGTGCTCATAGGTGACGTGGCACCAAATCAGGTGACGTCAATTTTCCCGCTAAATTTAGCGGGGAATCGAATTGCTGTTGAGGTCATGTGACGTCAATTTTTCCACAAAATTTGGTGGGGAATTGAATTGCTGTTGAGGTCCCGTGACGTCAAATGTCCCGCTCAATCTGGCGCGGAAACTGAATTTGTCTATAGGTGAGGTGACACTAAGCCAGGTGACGTCATTTTCCCGCTAAGTTTAGCGGGGAATTGAATTAGTGTTGAGGTAACGTGACGTCAATTTTTCCGCAAAATTTAGCGGGGAATTCAATTGCTGTTGAAGTCACGCGACGTAAAATGTCCCGCTAAATCTAGAGAGAAACTGAATTTGTCCATAGGCGACGTGACACCAAGTCAGGTGACATCATATTTCCCGCTAAATTTAGCGGGGAATTGAATTGGTGTTGAGGTCATGTGACGTCAATTTTCCCGCTAAATTTGGGGCCGTTAGGCCGACGCCGACGCCGCGAAACCCGGAAACGGGTGCCTTATGGTACGTTTACATTTGAGACGAAATCCGCTGCCGCGGAAGCGGATTCGCTCCCGGCGGCGGCGGCGACGACCAAGCTGTGTTTACATATATTTCCTTCGAGCGGCGGCGGCGGCGCCGGCTGCGCCAGCCATTCCCGTAAAATCCCGTCAAATATGACGAGAAGACGCGAGAGTTCCCACTTCGGCTGTCTCTCCCGCGCGTTGCTGCTCCCGGAACAACGCTTACTCGTGACGTAGGGAGCGTCGCGCTGTGCAAGAATGTCACTTCCGGTCAGCGAAACGCCTCGTTCGGCGGCAGAAATAGGTCCTGGACCGATACGGCTCGCCGCCGCGTTTTCCACCCAGCGTTTCGCCCCAGCGGCGAAAACTGGGTGGATTCGCTAGCGGATCCGCAAGCGTAAACGTGCCATAAGAGCTGCGCTCTAATAATGAAGGACGTTTATCAATCTCTCTAATGCGAAACTAGAACGCAGCTCTTGAGGAGGAGGAGGGTATGCCCTTCCTCCCCTCCTTTTCCTCTCCAACTCTCCTTATACTACTCACCTTCCCCTCCTCCTTTTTTCCTCCTCCTCTCCTCCTTTCGTGAAATTTTCGTGCTAAATTTTCCTCTAAATTTAGCGAAACTTCCCCCCTCTATTTAGTGGGCTAGGTTTCCCCACTAAATTCAGGAGGGAAGATAACGCCACATGACTTCGTGTCATGTCACCCATGAACAAATGCAGTTTCTTTGCTGGATTTAGCGGGAAATTTGACGTCACATGACCTCAACACCAATTCAATCTCTCGCTAAATTTAGCGGGGCGATTACACTGACGGCGACGGCGACGCCGACGCCACTCAAGGCGGAAACGGGCGCCTAAGAGCTGCGCTCTAAGACACAGACAACAAGATATTAATCAAGTAGGGTCCCCGAGTAACGTTTACTTGATATATGTCTTGGTGCACGTAAGGGGGCTGCCACCAATTTAATCCTTGTGTGAATAGTTTTTTTTATTAGGAGGCTCTCACGTGAATTCAGCATTTTCGTGCCATCGAGCAACTTCAGCGTTGATTCCTAGTGGCAGGTTTTTTCATACACTAAATAATTATTAAACTAAACAACTTTAGCTTCATACTTTTTTTCTCGATTAATGTGTAAAAAAAACACAGTTAGGCTTGCACGTTCCCTACAATGCCCAAATGCGTTTGGGGTAGACTCACCAAGAAGCGACGGCCTTGTCATCAGTAGCAGGCCACCGATGAAGCGTAATGTCCCCAACATCATCGGTGTTGAGTGACCTTTGAAGTCATTGAGCAGTAGGATCGTCGGAAGAGATATGATTAAACCCTGGCAGGCACCGAGGCATAAAGACAGCAACAGCAAAGGCAGGAGGTACGACGACCAGACAAACCATTCACAAGCTATCGCACTTCCCACAAAACTAAGCGTGAAGACCGACTCTAAAGACAGGAAATGGCGATCCAACAGAAGACCCCCAATTACTCTAAAGAACATATCTCCGACTGTGTATGCGTGCATCAAGTAGACCCCATATCCGACCTCAATATTCTTGTCTCTGGAAAGATCGACATGAACAATGATGAACGTTGTCGTAACATACATTTGAATAGCGAACGAAAAAGCGTCCACGTGAAATAATGGACTCGTTAGAAGTTTCAGTGTCTTTCTTAAGACGTGAGGTGAGGGGTTCCGAAACGTATTTGTGTCCTCTTTTACACCAATGCTACTTGCTTCTGTTACAGTTGCCGAGAGGTCATGTACAGCACGGGACGGTCTGTCGTGTTGTGTGTGAGCCTCGTTTTTTGGAGATTCGTCGGCATCACGTTGTAATATTTCCGTTTCCATCTCCAGATGTTCTACCAACGCAGGCTTTTGACGATTTTGTGCAGTCGCCCAAGGAGGACTTCGAAGGGCCAGAGCCGCGGGAAATGCGTTCAACGTAAATGCACCCAGGAGTAGAAATGCTTCTGGTGTCCCGTAGTTAAAAATAAAGTATGTCGTCAGCTGTGGCATAAAGAGCACGCTCAATGTTTGAGATCCCATTGCGAGAGTGAGTGCGGTTGCTCGCCACTTTTTGAAATGTTGAGTAGATATTGTGCTCACAGCGACAAAAATTCCTCCCAAGGTAGCTCCTGAAAGAAACATTTTAAAAATGTAATACAGGTGTCGCTTTGAGAATTGCACGTTGACGCGCAGAATGCCCTGCTCGCCGGTGGCGTACCACTTTATTTGAAACCATGAAACTTTCGACATGTAACGACACATGATTCTAAACAATTGTTTTTCCTTTTATACTTCCTTTTCAATAGCTTTTTTTTTTTTTTTTAGTTTGCGTAACGTTTATCGAGCTCTCTATATAAAGATACTTACGTGGCGAAATGGTTTAAGCCCTATTTACATGAACTTAAAGCATAATTTTAGGAAAACTTAATCTGTTTATTTTGATGAAGAGTACATCTTGTTTCTCTAATTAACCCTTGACGGCAAAGAAACAAGCGAAAAAAAAAAAACAAGCACAAACCCTTATTTTTATTCTACTCATATTTTTCTACTGAATGACGCAAGTCGCACATATTTTTGCTTGCATTTTAATGTTTTCGACATAGTGGTTACCTGGATTGATTCGTTGTAACTTTGGATATAAAACGGAAAGGCTTCAACTGGATTTTAGTTTGTTAAAACATATTTGAGCCAATTTTTGAACAAAAAGTTAAAATATAGATATACAATTGGAGACATACCACTAAGAGCTGTAAACGAATTTAAGTATACAGATGTTGAATGTTCCAGTAATATGCGATGGAACAACCATGTGGACTACGTTTGTGCAAAATATTACACAAAGCTACTACTCCTAAGAAGAAAACTTTTCTATACTAGCAGTGACGTGCGGCTACTTGCTTATCAGTGCTATGTTCGTTCGGTATTAAAATACGCAAACTCGGTATGGGACCCATATAGAAAAACTCAGAATTCTCAAATAGAAAGAACGGGAAATCGGGCTCTAGTATTTATTTTTTTCCAGATACAACCGCCGAAATTCTGTTTCAGTATTGAGACAAATGGCGCAACTTGACTCTGGCTAAGCGAAGACAAATGGCGAGACTAAAACAATTCTATTTTGTATTGCAAACAGAATGAGGATCATTGATCCTCAGTTGTACCTGCGGCCTTCAAGACCACGCTCGCAGAAGACGATTAACATCAAGGCGATTGCTCCTTACCAATATAAAAAAAAAAGTTTTCAAGTACTCTTTTTTTTTTGTAGAACAATTATTGAATGGAATGCTCTGCTCATCGAAGCTGTCAGCTGCCATGATCTTAACTCATTCGAGTTGGCATTGTGCGAGTGTTTGCCTGACTAGTATATGCATGTATCGCATGTTGAATATATATTTAAAAGATGCACAGGAGGCAACTACTTTGCCTGTGCTAGTGTAATGATCCGTCCGAGTGCGGAATGTGTTTGTTTTGCTTGTACAAACTTTTTCTCTCTCTCCTGCGTTGACCGCAGGGTTCGCAGTATTGTAAATAAATAAATAAACAAATAAATAAATACATTTGTTTTTCTTTGATCTTCTTCGCAAATGGCGAAGCTTTTCTGAAAATTATTGATATCGTTTTGATGCGTGCTAGCTAATGTCTTGCACTGATGTTCAGGCAACACAATTTTTTTAGATATTTCGTTCATCATTGGCACGTGCACAGGATAACGCAATGTAAGCTGGCCCAGCGGAGTGAAAGCCGGGTGGACAAAAATTTTTCCATGGAGCCCCGTGTAAGTGAAGCTTTTAAAAACAAGCTGGACTAAATTGCCACATATTCTATTGATGCAATATGGCATGGAGTTTCATAGCTTGACAGGCCGGAGCACCCCAGTCAACATTTTACATTTTTCAGCTAGCACTAAACTGAGCCAGCTCTTATTGTAGCTGACCGCACATTGTCTCTCTTCGTTCTTTTTGTCGCTTTCCGTTTATTATTGGACAAGTCACCCTGAGCATGATCTTACTTATCAGAATTTTGCGAAACTGTACGTTCAAACGGAGTGAAAAAATATAGTTAAAAAATGTATATGACGTAGACTGACGGATATACTTATATGACGATTCACTTAAGAGCACCAGCATCAAATGAACCGCGTTAGCTCGCGAGTACGAGGCCTCTTGGGTTATATTCCGCCTCGGTGATAACGGCTCGAGAAGAGGACGCACCTTTAAGTTGGTTCGACACATTGGTTTACATTAGTCTGTAAACTATGCAAGTGCGAGCACTTGGCATGATGTGTATATTTTCAAGCAGTTGACATATGTGTGTCTGTATTTGTTCGACCGTGCTTCTAACCGTTGGCCCATTTACATTTCCTGCGATGTTACAGCGAGATTAATATTATATTTATGAATGTGGGATCGTTGCAGTATCCACCTGTGATTTTTGTTTTATTACTGAAACGGTATTTTATATCTACTTTTTTAGGTTTAACAAATGCTTCGTGCTCATTACTTAGCTAAAATAAAGTAAAATATGAAATTATCTTGACATGCGCAAGGGTTAGTAAATCCTGAGTATATATACGACTAATAAAATCGGTGCTAGATTCCACTTGATACTTACCGTGCACAATACCAAAGAATATGGTGATAAATAGAATGTTGGGTGCAAGGAAGCAGACTGATATCCCGACAGATGTAATCAACGTGGTGCTCACCAGCACTGCATGACTGGAACATACCTCGCAGAGATATCCAAAAACAAGTGCTGGAAATATTACGTCACAGGTCAGCAACTCAGTCTATTTTCAAGAATGTTTCACAATTTATAAAATATGTGTGTGTCTTAAATAAGCCAAAAGTATAATTATAGGTTAAGCATACTATATATTTCGCAATTTGAGTGGGCATTAAAAAAAACAAAGAAAACATAACCATATATAAAACAACTATCCCGCTAAGCCACCGTACTGACTATCACCACTAAGAATAGCTCTATTCAATCAACTAATATTAAGATGAAAGTATGTAGGCCAGAAAGAAATATATAACTTTATTTTTTCATGTTCAGAAGTTCGGGGAAAATGAGTTCTGCTTCGCAAAGAATGTGCTGTGGAAACAACGACAACAAAAAAGATCCCCGAAAGGGGAAAATCATATTTCTCCTGTCACAAAAACCTGTCGACACAGCGAAGTACATATATCATTCGAGACGAGCGTGGCTACGGCTCACGTATACTTCGTAAAGCTTGGTGCAGGTTTGGCTGACAAAAGGTTTTTGTTTACCGCTCGTTAATATTCGATACTTCAAATATTATCACCGGAGGTATACTATACGTGTATCGATTACCATAATTACCATTATAGCTGTGGCTTTGTATCGCATTTATGCTAAACTCTTGCTACCTCAGGGATTGGCAAGAGAGGACAAAGACCTTCAAATTAAAATGTGAAGCTGCCTGTTATCGTGGTAAAGACATTATTTTGCAAATTTAGGAGGGTTAGGGAGGTTTGCTATTTTGGATGTTTCGGCTAGCAGCTAAAACTGAAACCTCAGACTTTTAAATACCTGGAAATAACAAAGCTCGGCATAGCAACTCATGGTACAGAACTCTGCATCTTGTTTTTTATAGAAATATGCTCTGAACTGCTGCCCCAACTAGCAGTTGCGAGTTTGACTGAGTTGAAGAGTGGGACTGCACAAAAAATAAAATTTAAATGTGTGCTTACCTTCCATAAATGTACGTGTTTGTTTATGATTTATCTCTTGAACTTTAAGTTGTATTCCAGAGGTTATTTCTTTAACATAATTAGAGCAATTAAGAATATAATAAATCAAGATTCAAATCAGCGTCCTAATAAAGAGAATATTCATGGGCACTGTAGGGTATTTGTTAATTGTTTATGTAAGAATAAATGAAGGAACGAATTCCATATTTTATGTTTCTTCTCTCGATCTCTTTAGTGTCACTTAATCAAATGACTCCCGCCACCCCTTTCAGTACTAAGCCTCGGACTTGCTACCGCCCAAGAAACACACGGTAAACGTTCTAGACTCTCTTTGTCTTGAGAATATCGCTAGAAAACAAATTATAATTTCTGGTGTACTAAGAAAAAATTCAGGTCTCACCACCCATCAAGTTGCAAGCCATCTGAACAGTCATTGGCATTGAAGACTCTTCTCGTGTGACATCGAAGAACTCAACGACTCCCACAAACAACACTCCACTTGTCCGAATGCTTAACGTTGCCATCAGCATGACCCAGCAACAGAGTCCATTAACAATCCTACTACGGCGAGAATCCACACCAAAAATGGGATCCTGCTTCAGTATATCCATTGTCCTGGTAGAAGAGGTAAAAGTATGTTGCAGTGTTGAACTGAAATCCGAACATTAGAAAGGGATGAAACAGAAAGCCGATATGTGCGAAAAACCCAAGTAACAAATGTTTCGTAACTTCACTTAGCTATGCAATTCTATACTACCAGTACTACTGCGATTTCGAATGCCACTATTATTACTGCTATATTGCTTCTATTACTACTACTAAAAGTACTACGCTAGTTCACACGAATAAGGTCTTATCATGGGCACGGTTCAGAACTATATCGTAGTCGTAATCGTAATCGTTGTTGGCTCAGGAGAGCCGCGGCACCGCGGAAAGGCTGCAGCCTGTACCATGGAGGCACGCGGTGCCACGTCTAGTGACGATGATTATGAGATGATATATAAAACGGAAGGAGGACGCGATCGTCTCAACATTGCAAGCACCGTTGCTCGAAGGCTCAGGGTTTGCCAAGATACTTCTACCAGCTGTGAGAAGTGTCTTGGCGAGGGTGGTGCCCGTGGGCTTCACCGTACGTTGGGGCTGGGGAAGCAATGTGGTGTATCCCCTCACTCCTGGCTACATGGAACTTTTTGCATGACCATTATAAACATTTATCCCAGAGACATATACTACTCGGGTTCAATCTGGAGTCTCTGTATACAATATACACAAGGGAAAATGTACAGCCGGCACGCCCATGGCGGCTAAGTTGTAAACAAAAATAATGATGACGGCAACATCAAACATTTCTTTGTGATTCTTGGACGGGGCATTTGGTTGACGTAGCAGAAGCTACATGAGCGTTCGGCTGGAGCTCGCGTTTAATCAATGAAGTCCGAGTTAAGCACGACTCAAATAGTACAGAAACTATCGCATCCAATCCGTGGCCCTAGCGCGATTAAAGACGATGACGGAAAAGATACAATTCAAAGGATTTGTGTTGAGTAAATGCCGAGCTCTGGAAAAGAGGCTGGAGAAAGCGCCCTCTGTACACCTTTCCAAGGAAACACTCCTATGCCGTCGCCCTGTTGCTAATAATGATGCAACTAATGCAAGTCTCGGACGCCTAGGCCTAGTATATAGCTTGAAAAATTCTGCCGCTCTCTTGACCTGTTGAAACTTGTTCAGCTTGAGTCTCCGCCCGTCTTTTGCGGCTTTGCATTCCAAGTTTTTCAGCCGTTCCTGGAAGTTTCCAGTTTATTTTCGTTATGCATGGTGCGCCCCCTTTTTACGCTATCTTTCACTGTGAGCTAGGGTCGAACGTGCGTTCCATTTGGGCGTTTCTGTTCAGCATTGACGGAAAAAAGTAAAAGAAGGCGATTTTGCGCAATATAACATTTCTTCTCCTCACAGACAACCATCGGAGGTTTAGTTTTTGTCTAAAAATAGCTCATCGGTTTGGGGCGGAGAACAGATCAGTAGGGTTCGTTTTTTTTTTCTTGGTGCCTTGCGGTAAAAAATGAAAGACGTTTAGAATTCTCCCTGATGCCAAATTAGAGCGCAGCTCTTGAGGAGGAGAGGGAGAGGGTACGGATGGGAGGGTATGCCCTTCCTCCCCTTCCCCTCCTCTTCTTCTGCTCCCCTCCCATGTAGTGGAAAATTTTCGCTAAATTTCCCGCTAGACCTAGCGGGAAAATTTTCCGCCAACTGTAGCGGGGAAATTTGCCCTCTAAAATTAGCGGGGAACTTTTTTCGCTTTTTCGAGGTTAAGTTTTCCGCTAAATTTAGCGAGGAATTCTTTTTGCTAGATTTAGCGTGAAAACTTTCCCTCTAAGTTTAGTGGGGAAATTTTTCCACTAAATTTAGCGGAAAAATTGTTTCGCTACATTTAGGGGAAAAACTTGCCCGCTCAATTTAGCGGGAATATTTCACCGCTAAGTTTGGCGGGGAGGTTTCTCCGCTAAATTTAGCGGGACGATTTTCCCTCAAAATTTGGCGGGAAAATACGAGAATTTAGCCTCCAGCAGTGATTGAAGTTGCGCCACATTGCCTATCGAAGTCAACAGCCCACTCGAATAAGGTTAGCAGGGATGCCGTTGCGAGACCAGCCTCAAACCCGGTGAGTGTGCACAAAAAAGATACACTTGCCTCTGGGGCCGAGTGTTTCTTGCAAAGATGTTTAGTTCTACTTCCTCACCATCATCTTCCAGAGGAAGAACACAATGTGAAGATACTGGACGCAGATTGCAAAAAGAACTAATAAATTTCAATTTTGTGCTTTAAAATCACTATCGCAGCTGGCCAGCAGGAGAGATCTAGTGGATACGTTTTTAGCTTGATGTCTCCATCCGTGAAAATTTTAGTTTAAATTTAGGATGCGTTTACTTGAGGTGGTAAAGCCATCAGTTATGAAATGTGCGCAGATCTCGGCAATCGTGCATTCTTGATGCAATAGGTTCTCAAAGCAACTGAGCCCGCTCGGACTACCTAGGTGGTGACGCACACGATGCTTGCTGTCCAATCGTGGCAAAAACGGGACGGCTAAATGCGTGCCGGTACCCTGATGGCTAAAGCAGCCAAATTGCCAGAAGTTGACAAACGTTTGAACCAGTGTTTAATGAGTATTTAAATGAATATTTAGATGAGTATTTGAGTGTTGAATGTGTATTTAAATAGTACTTAAATCTGTACATGAGAAAAAAGTATTTAATAAAGGAAACGTTTGCCAGCATTTCAACAAAAGCATAAAAGTCAACAGACTTCCTGCGATTGCGACGTAAAAGGCGACTGACTAAACAAAGCAGCGTTTCCACGGCTGTATTCGTGACTTCACGTTCAGGAAGGCTCTAAACGAGAAAAATGAAAACTGCTAAGAATGTACTGGAACCTTCCAGAACAACAACAATCGGTAAAATAAAGAAATGGCCTGGCGGCGTTTAAGTTCTTTGAGAAACCAAGGCCATGTGCCACCAAAGTGGTACATATGACTGTCCACCCGCTCTAGAAAGGTGCGTATCACAAGTCCACAGCAGAACAAGCGTCGACTATGCCCTCTGAGCACCTGCAAACGCACTAATGTTTGTTTACTCCTGAAGAGTGACATTTCTCAAGGATGTACAATCTTGAGGCCATAAACCGGTCAAAGGCACATTTTCTTCTTTCTCGACAGAAAAAAAAATGGTGTACTAGTCAATCCATAGGACGTTTTTCAGGGTTCGTTTTAGAGCATTAAAAAAAAAAAAAGACGGCGCCCCAGCAACTGTTTTCGGCTGTCGGAAGAACTGGCAGTTTACGCCCCAGGGAACATACACCGTACGCTACTGACGCCAGACCTTTACTGGCAAGGTGGAGGTATGGAGACAGAGAAAAAACGATCTTATAGCCGGCGGTACACACATTTTCTTACACGCTTCAGTACATCCTGTCCAGGACCAGCCATGAACGGCAGCCGGTAAAGCGACACAGGAAAAGTGCGTCAAGAAGGTCGCGGGTCAGTCTTTTGCGCATTACCTTTGACAAATATTCAAAGAGAAAATCTCACAACCAAACAATTAACAGTCTACCACCTCCTTTATGAACCCAACCACATTTGCAGGAAAACCCACCTCTGAAGACGCGACAAAAAAAAAAAAAAAAAAAATAGCGGGGCTTCAGCTAGGCGCGTTTGCATCATAACCTGCAACAGTGGGTTTCTTTGATTGCGTATAAAGAGAAAACGAAACACAGTTTTTCGAACAAACAAATGGGCCCGCTCCCCTAGAAACGCGAAAACGATTATCACAGCACTTCGGATCACTCACCTTCAACCATACAAACGGAGCGAACAGTCGATGCATCTTCTGAATGCTAGCTTCGCGTACACCACAATACTTGGAGCACATACCACAACTTGGCGGTTAGAAGCACATTACATATCATTGCTCGAGTAAAAATCGACAAATTACAATTCCGCCACCCACACGTTTTCTTCATGATACGTTCTACTATACTTTCCCAGCACGGTGTTGTACGTTTCAAGTACTGCAGAAGAGCCCCTAGGTATTTGCATGGGGTCGTGCTCAATTGAATTCCCTCGTACAGTGCTGGCGTTGTAGCCCGCGAACCATGCCTTAAGCTAACGCTTTTGTCGAAGTTAACCCCGGCCCCCGTTACATTACAGCACGACTTGCAAAGTCTTAAAGACTCCACAACGCTCTTCTTGTCGGTGCAAAACAGCGCAATATCATCCGCATAAAACAAAACGTTTTTCTCTATCGAACGTATTTAAAACACATTCACATTGTTGTTTTGAATCACACCTAAATAAAGAGGCTCTAAATACAAAGCAAATAACGAAGGGGACGAGGGGAACCCCAGCCTCACAGAGGCCAACAGATATATTTTCGGTGTTAAAGAACTATTCTATACTAACTTGGTTGTCCACCCGGTCTGCGTCATACGAATTCCTTCGAAGGTGACATTCCCAACATTTTCTCGTTTAACAACAGCGCAAAGCACGTCGTGCTGCATGCGAGCAAATGCTTTCTGTAAGTCTACTTGTACCATGGCCACCTGGCCTCCTTCGTCATCAGCACATTCTAAAATAGTACACGCGACATGAATATTTGTTTGTATGGATTGTCCACGGATCCCACAGGTTTGGTTCTCACCGACTAACTCCCGTACCAGATGTTGCAGTCTGCTAGTGAAAACTCGCGCAAAAATGTTGTAGTCCACGTTACATAGTGTAATGGGTCGATATCTGGTTACGCGCCTCGGTGAATCGTATCGGGTGTCTTTGAAATCAATAGACAATGTGCTAGTAAAAAAGGAAGTAACACGTTGAAAAAATACGCCTCGGGAAAAAATTTAAAAAATCAAGGGGTCAACGACCTCTCGAACTGATTATAAAACTCGCCACTAAAGCCGTCAGGTCCAGGCGATTTGCGGAACGCCACACCATCTATGATGCATTCATTCTCCTCGAGTGTTATTGGTTGTTCCAACCACTCTTCACGACTTCAGAGAGCTTAGGCGTTGCTTCCAACATCGTTTCAAGGTTGTCTTTGTTTGAACTCTTTCTTACGCCTCCAAAAGAGTCTGAATAGTACTCTATGAAAACACGTTCAATAAATTCCTGATCACTGCTCGCGACTTTAAACAGTATTAGCGCACACGTAGAGAGAGAAAAGATGCAGGAAAGAGCGCTACTAACAACTATATTTACTGAGATGAAGAGAAGGAAGAACATCGTAAAAATCCATCACCCCAATAAAGATGAAAAAAAGATGAAAAATAAAGAGAACGGTGTTCTCTCGCGGACACATAGAAGGGTTGCTTATGAAAAACGCAGTTTTCACGGCCACGTCGTCAGGAACGAGCGTGCTTGCCTTGATCCTGGAAATCTGAAAAGGGCCAGTGTAGCCTTTTCCAGATTTCCATCCGACAAGAATATATTCGGAGAGTTTCTGGCTCTCTATTTATGGTACAGACTTTCTGTCCAGAACATTTCCCTATTTGCTTCGTCACTGACTTACCTCAGAAAAAAAAGCGTGGCATTCAGTGATTGAAGAGCTTCAGCATTAGCTCGTCAAACTAATGTCTACATGTACAGACATTTCCGGTCCAGGGTCATTTCAATCAGAGCGCCGAAACGCAAGTCCATACAAACTCAGGCACCACGGAGTTTGGAGTAGTGCAGGTGCACATGCTGGACGGTACCGAGCAAGTCGTCGCGTGTAGAGTTGGAACAATCAAAAAGTTGGGGATCAAGTCTCCGAAAGCGAACACAGAATGTATCTGACCCAACATGTAAGGACGCACGCTGTGTGTAGTCATCGACCACTACTCACTGTCTTGGCTTGCCTGCCTCAAGAACACCGCAAGACACCTTGCACCGTGGAGCCTAAGGTTGTAGTAATGTGACATCACGACAAACGCAAGAACAACGACGCCGACTGCCCGCTATGTCTGTGCCGTCGGTCCAACGGACTTTTCCTCGGAGCACTGGACACCACGAATATGGCAGCCCGGTAGCCACAGAACTTGGAACCTCTAGATTTTGTAGCGCACTTGGAAGGATATGAGACATGATTCCTCGAAATTTCTTTGCGTTTTCTGCCTACCTTGCGGAATTGGGTAGTAATTCAATCACAGTAGCATAATTACTGTCATTTAATTACTTTTTCTGGTAATTTGTAATTGTAATTAATTACTTTCGACTAAAACGAATTGTAATTGTAATTTAATACTTTCTAGCGGGATTAGTTGCAATATTTGAGGCATAATTACAATTACTTACGCAAAACTTTGCGGCCCCAACGAATACTCTCTGAAAGCCTCAGCGCTCGCCCAAGCGGCCTAGTTCTCGGTGAAACACTCGCACACTGACACAAACACACACGCACAACATAAACTCCGTTGCATTGTTTGTTTTGTTGCTTACACTGCGTGTTGAAACAATCCTCTTTGGAGCCTCCCTCAACAGCGCCGCGTAGCGCCGTCTGCGGTGCGAGAAGAAAACAATAACTTAAACATGCCAAAATATCGAAAAAAAGAAATTTGAGCTTCAGCTTTCAGCCGAGGTTGGAAAGTTCCGAAAGAAAGAAAGACCGGAAATGCCTGTAGATGTAGACATTAGTTTGACGAGCTAATGCTGACACTCTTCAATCACTGAATGCCACGCTTTTTTTCTGAGGTAAGTCAGTGACGAAGCAAATAGGGAAATGTTCTTGACAGAAAGTCTGTACCATAAACAGAGAGCCAGAAACTCTCCGAATATATGCTTGTCGGATGGAAATCTGGAAAAGGCTACACTGGCCTTTTTCAGATTTCCAGGATCAAGGCAAGCACGCTCGTTCCTGACGACGTGGCCGTGAAAACTGCGTTTTTCATGAGCAACCCTTCTATCTATGAAGTCTGTGAAGTTTTGTTTTCAGTTTTGTAGGTTCCTCTTCCAGTACTGTCACATACCTGCATCTTTGTAATATCTTCAAGTTTTTTTTCCTGATGATTTTACTTCGGATATAATTTGCATAAGCATTTTGGAGACTGAGCTCGCACCTGTGAATATTGTCACCAATGATTCGAGAGCCTCGATACGGTTCTGATATATTTCTGAACAATCAGAATTTCAACTCAATGTAAATAATTTACAATACCATGATGTTCGTATGTGAATCGGGACGTATTAGCGTTTTTGGACTTTAGTTTTGTACTAACACTTGTGATATATTCATATATGACCAATTGTCGCATTTTTCTTTGCCTGGCTAACAAAAGTCTGTCAACCCAATTTTTTCTTGAGCGATCTGGCGTCTTCGAGCACAAGAATATATTGTTATTTGTTAAAATATAAGAACGTAGTACTTCATTGCGCCTAAACTGTTAACTGTTATCATGAATTTAACAAAATTTATAAAAGGAAAGTACAATACTTGACATTTATGCAGCGATGCTTAGGCCTCCTCAAACATTGGGGCAAGAAATGAACAAATACGTTGCATCCCATACAACTCGTTTCAAGTTATATAGCCCAAGTAGGGTTGCCCTCAGAAATAAGTAATTGTAAAGTAATTGGATTACTTTCTAAAAGTAATTTGTAGTTGTAATAATTACTTTTTACATAGTGGTAATTGCAATCCTTATTGAAAATTCCATCAAGCTACGTAATTTGGGACACTGACTGCCAGTCAGCAGCCTTGGTGGAACGTGATGGACCATCAGACGCCATCTGATGGTCCATCAGATGACGTCTGACTGCCACTGCCAAGGGAATTTCATCAACAAGGGCAGCATTTATATAAGAGTAAAGCTATACGCACTCATAAATATCGCCAAATGTCTCAATAAAACAAAATGTTCGAGAAAAAAAAAAAAAGTAGCACCACCGCGGATCGAATCCGCGACCGCTTGCGTACAAATCGGACATTTTAACCGCTATGCTACGCCACCGCTACAGAAACTCGATTTGACTATTCGTTTTATACGAGATGCTTCGGCTGCAAATGCAGTTAAGCCGTCAGCATGTTATGCAAAGCACTCGTACATCACTCGCCGTACTTCAGTTCTACTCACCTGCCATGTAGAGTACTTTCGCGTCGTAGAACGATCCTTTTGTTCGCGCGTCATCGGCCCAGTAGACCTGGTACACATTGTCGTCTTCAACTACACCGCTAAAATCCCTTACATCGTCGGAACTCACAACAGGCTGGGTCTTGTCGAATAGAAATTCTACTAAAACATAAGAGATTGTAGAGTCCGGGCAGGATCGACAGGTTGGAGCAAGCGGGCAAACAAAACGAGTCGAGAGCGATCGTTCATGAAAGCTCGGCGAAGATATGGGCGAAGCGAAGTGCGAAGTGTCGTGTTCGGCGCTTCGGCGGGCTTCTGATCAAGGTTGTCGGTCGGTTGCGTGTCATATCTCTAATGTCAGCGGTTTTATGGGCTCACGTCCCGAAATCGTTTTCTCGTGCATAGATTACTTTTCGTATTCATAGATTTGACGAAATAGTGGTATTCGAACGAACTTTACGTCCTTTGACCGTACGTCTGTCTGCACGTCAAAGCTTTCTGACGTACAGTCAGAGACAATCGATGTACAGTCAGAATCACCACCAGGACATCCTGATGGCATTTCGCGGCGGCCGACTGCCACCAGGAAACCATCAGAAAGCCGACAAGCGGGGTCTGACTGGAGTTTGACTGTCGGTCAGAGTAACTTGTTGGCCAATCAGACATGCTTGACGTACAGTCAGGCACAGTCAGTGGTCCACTAGAAAACATTGACTGCCAAACAGCGTTACATTGATGGATTTTTCCTTCGGGATTGTAGTTAAACTAATTTTGAAGCAAAGTAATTGTAATAGTAATTAAATTACATTTTGGAAGTAATTTACCCATGTATGCTTCAGAGTTCGATACAATAGGCTCTACAAGAGGAAATTCGAGGCATATAGCGATTGGCTGCGGCTTTTGATCGTGCCGGAGGGCCCATGGGAAAAAATTGTTGAGGTTTGCCCCGACAACCTTTCTGCCGTGCACTGCAAGGACAGTCGTACATTCGCCCGCATTCGCAAGGTGCACCGCTAGTCAATACTCCCGAGGTTGGTGCGTCAACACACCCCGCCTCGCCGAGAGTAACGATAATGGAAGACACCTCCCAGATAACCTACGGGAGTTCTGCAGCCCATAGCATCACAGGGGGCCCCGTTCCAGCATATGGGTTTGAAATTTGGTTGGCCCATTTCCTACGCCGACGAGAGGAACTGGCGGCTCATCGTAACAAGATAACATTATCAAATTATTTATTCAATATGTAGTTCTTTGGCAGCAGCGCTCCAGAAGTTGTCATCGCCGAGCGCGCATCCTCCTTCATGACCCCAGCTGACTCAAAAACAAAACTGATATACGAACTGGCATCGCGGGTAGCGATATCGACATAACAACAGGATCGGGCGTTTGCGTAAAACAAACGCCGCTACACAGTAAAAGTTTTTACAGCCCTAAGGGTGTAAATCAGATTGTTTCAGGACTAACACCCTTAGGGTGCTCAGGCAAGCACACTTCTCAAAGGGTGCTTAGCATGCAATGGGCGCCCGCTCTGGTGGCCCCGTAGATGCTGGGCCACCCCAGCCAATCCAGCGCTGGGAGAGTATCACGCGACGTTTTGGTTGTTCAAGGTCGCACGATACTCTCTCGATGCTGGATTGGCTGGGATGACTGGCAGATTCCGCCGCGCTCGGACGAAAGGTGAAATGAAGTACAAGCCCCAGTGAAAATTGTATAAGAATGTGTTTAATACACATATCAGAACTTGTAAATTGTACAAAAATCATAAAAGGTATTCATATTCTTATATTATTGTTATATAATTTACAGCTGATGTTTACTGAATACATTCACACTTTTTTCACTTAGGGGGATTGCAACTTCACCACATGCGAGGCACGTGATAATGAAATGATGAGTCACACTAAACACAACTCACTTCATGAAGAAGTATTACAAAAGAGCTTCCGGCAAGCCGCATCATAACCCCGAGGGCAACTGGGTAGTGCTACGGCGCCCCCCTTTCTCAAACTCTAAGTGAGCAAGCAGTGGCCCCAAACATCGTACTGCACGGCTGAACCATTGTAAGCATCACGGGCTGCCACAAAATAAGCACGTGTAGCTTTCCTGCTTGGATAACACTTGACATGTTTTGTTTGTCTCAGAGGATTGCAGGAAACACGCTTCGCTTATCACTTGTCCCCTTATGCGCATCTGTTTACTAGTTGGAAGCATGGTAGAGGGAGTGGTCTAGCCTTCACTGAACCGCAGCAGTATTTCAGTAAGTGAAGCTCATTATATCAATTAGAATGTGTTAAATTGAACATTTATTGAACCGCAAGAGACAAATGAAAAATACAACGCGTGCCCTTCCATGACATAAAGAATGCTATCTGCAAACATTTAATGAAAAATATCACAGAATGAACTCACACTCTAGAACAAAAATGCAAATGTTTCGGTAGAAGACGTTATCCTCATGCTCATGTACAAGGAAAATTATAAAGTTCTGGACGACGACTAGGGATGAGGAACTTGTACAGCTATATTTTAAGCACCTCGCCTACAGGAGGTCAGCATAAGTTATCAAAAAAAGTTTCCCAACGTTTAAAGATAGAAAAAGCAACATACCTACATAAACCCTTCTATCATTCGTTCTGTAAGATTAAATTTAACCTGGTAATACTGGCGAGAAAAGTTCACTACACACTTTTAAAACGGCTCACCAAAACACCTCTTCAACCACATAGCTGTCTGCAAACTTTGTTCAAAAATTTAGTTAAGACTCTCCTTCGAGTTGTGTCACTCAAGCAAAAAAAAAAATCCTCTCCAGAGCAACCAGCGTGATGAAGGCCTTGCGTTCGTACTGGATGCTGAACAGCCAATATGCTGCTAACAACATGCACAGCCCCTCTCAGAATTAAAAACGGAGAACAAGCGCTCACGATCCACAACAAGGTGAAGAAAGTCTGCATCGTCCAGCTCTTGCTTGTTGTAGAGGACACATGGTGCCGGTGGGGTGTTCTCGTCCTGCGTTAGGTAAAAGAAAAAAAACAAAAACGCAGTTTAATGTAGAGGGCCAAAATTTGTTTGCTCTTGTCAACTGCTAATATTTGCTGCAGTTAAAGCCATGAGCATCAGCCTCCACACAGGCATAAAGTGCTATGTGTGAACAAGTAACCGGCGTCTGTAGCAATGTAAAACGAATGAAGAATTACAATCGGGGCAACATCTCGACCTGAAATTATTGCAATATAATCTTAAGGACACTTTTGAGTATCGATTTCTGTACCAAGATGCATTTGCGAAATCTATTGGTATTTCGTAGTGAAATACTTTTCTGATGTGTATTATGATACGCTGCTAGACTGATGTATCTTGGTACACTTATTGTTGGAAATGAGCTGATATGTTTCGAGATAAAAAAAAAAAAAAGAATCCGCGCCACATATCCGACGCATCACTGGTTCATTTTCGCAATGAGTGATTTTTTTGCTTTGCTGTCAGATTTCGCTTTTACAGCGGCCGCTTTTCTTTTTGCAGACAGCGGCCTCCCTGTGAACATTTGAGGTTATTGTTTGTATAGGAGAAAACCAACGAATGCACAGATGAGAAACATTATGTCCAAAAGGGTGAGAAGACAAAACGCAGGGACGTTTGGGCAGACACGCTTTGTCAGCCGGTGTCATCGGTCGCCAGCGTTCTTTGGGTGCGATAATGGGTTCTTATCGGTATCAGCGAACATTGCCAAGGGAAGACAAGTTTCAAAAAGAAAACGGTACAAACACCGACAGAAGGCGGGGAGCTCAGGTGCTAGAATATATGTCGGCCACGAACGCACTTTTCTCACCTCGCCACCCTGCATTTATGAGCCGTATAGGGCCGCCGACTGACCATAATAGTACATGCTGATGTTTGTCCCTTGGCCAATGTTAATTTTTCTTTCTCCTCTACACTCAACAAATAAAGATGAGGGTTGCAGAAAACAGCAAACATAATAATGTCTTGGTGTTAGCCGTAAAAATTACTTTTCACGAGCTACATTTTATGTACACACACCGGCCATATGAGCTCCCCCGTCCGAACACCAACCGGTGCAGCAAAAATCCAGCATGCAGCGCGTCGAGCGTGGCAAGGTTGACGGCTGTGATTTTCAACAGTGTAGGGGGTGATTGCACAGAAACAGGTGCTCGTGATAATATATTTCTACAGCTGTCTATAAGTCATTGTTGAGATTGCACCTTGTTGCACCCCTCGGTTTCGTGACAGACAAAGGTGTACCAAAAAAATATACAATGAGCTGTAATACTGTTGAAATTTGGGCTAGTTGGTGAAGCATGTTTACGGGTAAAACAGCGCGAACAAGGACACCAGACACAGAATATCTACATAGACTGAGTGCTGACTGTCAACTGTTCATTTTTAAAGAAACGCCCAACGGCCTGGCCACACCAAACAAAAATTACATCACGACATATGACCGTCACAAGATCGTCACAAGTTAAAACCCCTCAAAAATACCGACTCACAATCATAAAAATCTATAGAAGGCACGCTGACACAGTTGTCTTTGAACTTGGAAATGTAAAAGGCCTCTGTTATCTCCCTAGTTCGTTGATGACTGTGTTTTCCCGGGACCGTGGTATCTTCCAAAACCAGAGAACCACATCTGTCGCAGTGAACCGCCATATCCCCTGACGGAGATGCTCTAATCGAACACGCAGGTTCACGTAATCTATCATTAATGCAGCGACCGGTCTGGCCGATGTAAATTTCTTAAAAGTCAAAGGATTACTTGTTTTTATGCTTCTTATCTCATGCAGCCCTGACAGCCGATCCCCGCTCCACCCTCACACATAAACGTCCCAGCTTGGCCGGTGCTGAGAAAACGACAGGACCATCGTCGCGTTGCGCTACTTTCTTTAACCTAGGCGCCACCTTATGGATTTCTGAGTTGACTTCCTACCCATAACTACCCCCGGATTTCTCACCCTCCACAAAAGGCACTCGGCCCCAACTACCAGGAAAGCGCTAGGATAGCCGCCCTCCGAACGTTTGTTGGCCTGGCTACGAAAACTCGTCATTTGTTGAGGACATGACCTGACGAGCGACCCCCAAAGACTACTGAATATGACTCCCTTTTTAACTATTCTTGAAAGACTCGAGTGGAACGCAAGCTCACCTTTCTTTGACCTAGGACAGTAGCACCAACACACGTGGGGGTCCGAGAAAGTGAGCCTAATGTCATAAAACTCTAGAAAGCCCCAACAGCGTCTTCTTTAAGTGACGCATTCCTGTCCAGGTGTGATAGAGGCATAGCCGGAGATTAAGGGAGTGACGTCATCCGTGTATTTAGGTACTGAGATTACTTTTTGGTGTAGTTTCGAACTGGTTCTGGCCGGAAGAAAGAGGGTGTGGTTGCAAACATGTTAGACGTGTTCAAGGGTCATGCCAGTGGGCTGAACTTCACCAGGGAAGACCTTGTTAGGGGTGTTCTGCAGTTTTAGACATTAAGCTAACTTTCTCAGACTCCCAGGTATGTTGGTGCTACTGTCCTACGGTTGAAGAAAGGTGAGCTTCCGCTCGACTCGAGTCATTCAAAAATAGTTTAAAGGGGAGTCATATTCAGTAGTCTTTGGGGGTCGCTCGTCAGGTCATGTCCTCACCAAATGACGACGAGTTTTCGTAGCCAGGCCAACAAACTTTTGGAGGGCGGCTATCCTAGTAATCTCCTAGTAGGTGTGGCCGAGTGCCTCTTGACGAGGGTGAGAAACCCGTAGGTAGTTATGTGTAGGAAGTCTACGCAGAAACTGCTGGTGGTGCCTATATCCATAAGGTGGCGCATAGGTTAAAGAAAGTAGCGCAACGCCACAATCTTCCGGTTGTTTTCTCAGCACCGGCCAAGCTGGGATGTTTATGTGCGAGGGTGGAGAGGGGATCGGTTGTCAGGACCGCACGTGATAAGAAGCATGAAAACAAGTTTGTCCCTTGCGTGGGTTTGGGGGAGGGGGGGGGGGTCTACAGTAATTCCGTGACTTGTAAAAAAGTTTACATCGGCCCGACCGGTCGCTGCATTAATGATAGATTATGTGAACACGCGTGTTCGATTAGGGCATCTCCGTCAGGGAATATGGTGGTTCACTACGAAAGATGTGGTTGTTCTTCGGTTTTGGAAGATACCACGGTCCTGGGAAGACACAGTCTTCAACGAAGTAGAAAGATAACAGAGGCCTTTTACATTTCCAAGTTCAAAGACAACTGTGTCAGCGTGCCTTCGGTAGATCTTTATGATTGTGAGTTGGCATTTTTGAGGAACTTTAATGTGACGATCATGTGACGGTCATGTGTCGTAATGTAATTGTTGTTTGATGTGACGCCGCCGTTGGGCATTTCTTTAAAAATAAACAGTTCAAAGTCAGTGCTTCGTCTGTGTACATCTTCTCTGTCCGGTGTCCTTGTTCGCGCTGTTTTACCCGTAAACATACAATGAGCTGTCTGCACCAAGAGAAGAGCAATTTCGGTGGCCCACAAAGTAACCTGCGGCTGCTGGATGACTTGATGTAAACGAACCCAGAATTCGCGGGCTTGGAGAGAGGTGCAGAAGCAATGTGATATTAAACTGAAAAGTTAATAATCTCAAATCATTATCCAACTTAAGCCCAAATTCTATGATTCGCACATGCCTATTATTTTCAGTATGAAGCCAAAGGCAAACAAAGTAGCAGTCCGTTGAATTTATTGCCGAATAGAATATATTTTGAGTTACAAGCTGGATGCTTTGCTTATGTTTGAAAGGTTGCGATAAAAAATGCAATACATTAATTGGGTGAAAAGCAAAGCTGTGTAACACTTATGTGCATGATTACATTCTACAAGTCGTTTTACATGTAGACACAGCATTCGATTTGAAAGCAAACAGAATTTTAAAAAAGGCCGTAATAGTTATGTCAATGTCTTCTTCACTGAGTGTTCGTGAAACTCGGCGGACATTATTAAAAGGGATAACCGTCACAGTATGTTGACGAATTGACCAAAATCTGTTAGCTTTGTAATTAATGGCTTTATGGGCCATGTTGTAACTGCAGTGTTAAAAGCCAGTCAATATTAAAGGCTATCCCGATTTAAACAATTCACAAAAAGCCAAGCGGCTTCGAGATATTCATTGTCCAACTTTTGAGTTTTTAATGTCAGATGGAACAACCGCGCTCAGTTTGAGCTCAAGAATTGGTGCCATTAATGGTGGGTAGAAGAGTGACAGTCCTACAGGGCACGTCGTCACTATCTCGACAGTGTGTCCTTGGTGGATGCATCGGCGTCATACTTCCAAGATGGTGATTCACACAACGTCCTTAGGTTTTCTGAGCGCAAGAGTTTGGAATTGGTTGACGAAAAGGCAGATTTTTAGCATTGAATATCTCGAAACTTGTTGCCATTCGCAAATTGTGTCCATTGGGTGAGTCTTTAATATTCACTACCTTTGAAACTAGAATTGAAACATGCCCCATAAAATCATTAAAAATATTATGAAAATAGTTTGGTATATTAGTTATGATTAACATATTGCGACCGCTATCCCCTTATCTGATGTCCTCCGAGCCCCATAAACACACAGTAAGGTGGCATCTAAGTACCATCCACGCCATTTGTTTTAAAATTTCGTTCGAATCAAAACATAAAGTTTTCTATATATGTATATATAATACCGGGTGCGTGTGCATGCAACCGGGCACCATCCCACTATAGAGGTCCACTTTTTCCTTATGTAAAACTGGATCAAACTGGACAAGGCCAGTTTTACATAAACCCCCAGCACGGCATGTACCAAGGATCGCCCGAAATGATTGCTTACCTCATAGAACAGTCTGTACGGCTTGAAGAGAGTGGCTTGCAGTGGTTGACGGTTGGCTCTACCCACTTGGTTCAGCTGGGACCTGAAATTAATTTTGATACTGCTTGCCATGTACCACGAAGTAACAAAGAGAAAGCCAGTAAGACATAAGCCTACAGCACGGCATGTCCCAAGGACCGCTAGAAATTCTCGCTCACCTCATAGAACACTTCATGCGACAAAACCCTGCATTAACAACCGATTGCACTTAGTGTAAATGTTGCAGAAAAATAAGAATCTGTATTCAGCTGCATCAAAACACGTGACCTAATGTAATAATTGTGTGTTCTTATAGAACACTACTGAAATAATTTTGACTAAAGAGAATGACCACAACTTAAGTATACACTGAAAGAATTAATAACAATGATGAAACCTAGAAATCTGTTGAATGCCTTCCCTGTGTTTTGCCATCGAGTGGAAGAAATTTCTTGGCCTGCATTTATTTTAGAAACAGGCATGATATCCGTCTGTATTTTTTTTTAAAATCTTAATGTTGTGCATGATATTTTTTATTTTCTAGGTTGAAAGCTCAAAGGCATTCTCTGCTCAGGGGTGAGACAGGTGAAACAGGTTTTGGAGCAATTTGTGGAGCAGAAAATCTGGATTTTGGAGGAGCTTAGGAGCACAAAATTCTCGTTTTTGAGCGGCAGTTTATGCATTTTGGAGCGACTCCGAAGCAGAAAAGTACACCGTTTGGAGCAGAGTAGGAGCACAAAATGTTAGAGCAGCTTATCAGAAATTCAAATCATAAAAAATCTGATTTCACACATGAATCGCATTTTCTTTTTTAACCGTTATTTTTTGCCACCCTGGTTCCGATAAGTCATCAGCGCCGATACGCACCAAGATAAAATATATTGAAAAAAAAAATGGGAAAGGCCGGCACACGCAAGTCCAATGCACATAGATGAGGACAGGGAACACAGGCTTACTGCAAAGCTAGGTTGGCAACAGGTACCTTAAGCTTATACGAGCTGGTGCCTATAAGCGCAATTGTAGTGCAAAACGTTTTAAAGCAGTGATTTCAGAGCATGAACAGGGAAGCACGGTTTCCTCAACCAGACATCGATCGGACGCTCGTAGAAAGCACGTACAGATAGAAAAATTTTCCACCAAAGTAAGTCACAGGGTAAATAGTGAAATAGAAGGAAAACTGTGAGCTGCACATGCACGCTAAATACAGGTGTGTGACCGATTCATTCGATTGTTCACTCACTGGAAGCATATGTGTGATAACAAAAGACCTTGTCAAAATGGACTCGTCGTCCATTTTAACAATATTGCGGACACGAATGAACAATTACACATAAAGGCGCTCAATGGCGCTCAATGGAAAAAGTTTACTCTCAAAACGAAAGAAATACTTAGGTTTGCTCATCTTTATAGCCTGTGCGTCGCCCTCCTGTGGCCAGACAGCGAGACCGCGTGACAGCGTACTAGTAGCTTGCAGTCACAAATGACAGCGTAAAGTAGTAGGAAAATAGGGAAAAGACCACGTATCATAGGTATAGAAGGGTACTACAGCTGAAGTACTCAAATCTGGCGATTGCTTTCGCCACCCTGTACCCTTGCCGTGTACTTTACTACGACGAGATTAAATGTTGCCGAGCAAGCTCTGGTTTCCCGCTAAATCTAGCGTCGCTGCATTCTTTTTTTCAGTTTTTGAGTTACTTTCGGCGCAGTGTGGCGCGATCTCGACCGATTTCGCGTTTTTGGCGCAATTAGGCGCAGAAACTCGGGTTTGTATCAAAATGGCGCAATTGGCGCAGATGTTACACCCCTGTCTGTTGTTTGTTTAATCAAATTTACCCAGATGTTAGTAAGTTTCCTCTTTGCGTTTACTGTCCTTGGGTATGCTAGCGTTGTCAACAATATAACACTGTGACGTCCAGGAAGAAATTCTCTTTGTAGAGGGGTGGTACACAGAAGAGAAATTGTAAAGAGCGACTTCATGTCTTCCCCTATGTTTCCTCTTTTTGGTCGCCTATTGATTGTTTTTTTTTGTCTTAAAATTCAGCTTTGTTTGACACTTCTCTGCGTTTGTGTCATCCTTCAGAAAACCAGTCTTGAATAAATTATTCGTGTTTAGCCTGTATAGCTAGCTTGAACCCTCGATTTTGTTTGTGTTCATTAATAAATGACTGTAGGATTCAACTGTAAGCACAGTGTTCATGCATACACATAAATAGCAGCATCCTTTTGTTGACTAGGAGTGCTGATGGTTGGACCAGTTGGTAGCCAATAATTAAAAAGAAATCCTGAGGAATATGCGAACAGAGGATACGAACGCTACACAGCGCTGTGTTGATCTCCTCCTTGTCCGTGCGATTCACACTCCGTGTTTTAATAATACATTTTTAAATATTTCCTGCTTGGTATCATCTATATAGGGGTTCACTGGACGACTCACCTGCCATTACATTCACTTTAGGGCAGCTCCCCCTTCCTCATGGTGCCAACGTTGAGGAAGGGCTGGGCGGGAGTCACTCCCACTCTTGTGGTGCATTTCCCTAGGCTCCCGTATGTTCCAAGCTGCTAGCCAAACTGAGTCAGGCCTGCCAGCCCCGCAGGAAATGTCAATTCCACTCAATTAGACGTAGACACCCATATTTTGCGTGTGCCTGAAAGAAGCTCTAACAGAGAGGAAATAATACGACTGGCACTTTTTGAACGTATTCCCTTTTTTCGCTGAGAACATACATACAAGTCCCACGCTATTGTACATTCAGTGGTGCAGCTTAATTTATGAAGAGCAGGTTTTCATATAACGTCGAGCTTTTTCAGAAAAGATTCAATATAATGGGTCGGACATAAATGGTTGCTATGAACTGTCCTATATATTTACACATCACCTGATATCATAAAAAAACAATAAAGCAGGGTAGGGCTGTACTGCACCAATTTCGAGTGTGTAACCAATTAATAGCTGGCATTTATTTATTACTATTGGCTATTAGTCTTTTACAGAAAAAATATCCGGGCGAGTTGGCACGGTGGTAGTCTTTCAACTCCATCGAATATTCAGGTTTCACATTAGCGTTTCAGTTAACTTTTTTTCCACCTTTTTTCAGGCTAATTCTAGCTGCTCTGCTTTTTGTAAGGGCTTTCGTTACCACTATACTTCGTTTCATACATAGCGTGGAACGCTGTCAAAGGTACGGAAATGTGGCGTATGAAAAAACAGGAAAAAATGTGTTATTCCGCGCGTCGTGGACGAGTGGTACAAGGCGGTGCTCTGGCGATACCAACGATGGTTCAAACCCACTTAATACGGAGAGTTTTTGTTTCGTTTTTAGACACAATTCTTGTGCAAGATTGTGCGCATTGCCGAACTGCATATTTCAATTCCTCCTTTTTTCTTGCTTTTTATTTACTGGTCGCCGAGAGGCCACATTTCTACCATCTGATCTGCCGCTTTGCAAGTGTTATTTGCCTCCAGCTCTGAGTTATATTTTTCTATCGTGCAGCGTGGAATGAGGAATCGCACTGATAGCAGCCTTGTCAAAAATTTATAAGACATTAATCGACAATAGTTGTGGCCTCTACAATCAGAATGAAATTAAATGCAAAGGTGCAAGTGCGTTTGTCCTTCGTCCCTCTTATTCCCCTTCTCTGTGGAATATTTTCGTTGGCTTGTACAGTTTATTTTGAAGGTGCATCGCAAGTACCCCTCTCGGGGTACTTGCGATGCACCTTCAGGAGAATGGCGTTGTGTGTGAACTCGTCATGCTTGACGGTCCCCGTGCTAGAAACTTTTACGTTGCGAGGTCTTCGCTTCGGGGACGCCACCTTGCCAGAGAGACACTGCGCAGTGGCGTATCAACTTGTTTCTGAGTGTGTGTGTGTGTGTGGGGGGGGGGGGGGGGCGAGCCAACCCCTCCTACTCCCCCTCCCTCCCTCCCTCCCTCCCTCCCTCCCCCCCCCCCTGGGTCGCAAATTTTTACTATTTTAATCGTGATGGGGCCAAACTTTTGACGAATCGAAAATTCGGCGCCAATTCGGCGGAGCTTTTTAAAGATTCGGCAGAGATTCGACAAAGGTTTGGCAGAAATACTGTTACCAGACTTAGCGGTGACATTTAGTTTTAGAGCGCAGCTCTTAGGGGCCCGTTTCCGGCTTGAGCGGCGTCGGCGTCGCCGTCGGCGTCGCCGTCGCCGTCGGCGTCGGCGTTGGCGTCGGCGTCGGCGTCGGCGTCGGCGTCGGCGTCGGCGTAACCGCGCGGTGCATCATGGGAAATATCCCATAATGCACCGCGCGAGCCCCTCACCGGGGTCACGTGACCTCGTGGGGGGCACGTGACCCCCCGAGGTCACGTGACCCCGGTGCATCATGGGAAATGTCCTATAATGCACCGCGCGAGCCCCCCACCGGGGTCACGTGACCTCGTGGGGGCACGTGACCCCCGAAGTCACGTGACCCCCGCCGATGTCGCGTGACCCCCAATGACGTCATCGTCACTGATGACGTTACCGGCATCCACATCGTCATCGTCATCATCACTGATGACGTCACCGGCATCCACATCGTCATCGTCATCATCACTGATGACGTCACCGGCATCCACATCGTCATCGTCATCATCACTGATGACGTCACCGGCATCCGCATCGTCATCGTCATCATCACTGATGACGTTACCGACATCCGCATCATCATCGTCATCATCACTGATGACGTCACCGGCATCCGCATCGTCATCGTCATCATCACTGATGACGTTACCGACATCCACATCGTCATCGTCATCATCACTGATGACGTCATCAGCGACGTCACTGATGACGTCACCGACATTCGCATCGTCATTGTCATCATCACTGATGACGTTACCGACATCCACATCGTCATCGTCATCATCACTGATGACGTCATCAGCGACGTCACTGATGACGTCACCGACATTCGCATCGTCATCGTCATCATCACTGGTGAAGTCATCAGTGACGTCACTAATGACGTCATCGGTACCCGCATCGTCATCGTCAATGATGACGTCATCAGTGACCTCAGTGATTACATCATCGGCATCGGGGGTCACGTGACCCCCCCCCTGGTTAGTTTAACCCCCCCCCCCCAGTGCCCTTCCCTCCTCCTCCTCAAGAGCTGCGCTCCAATTCGGCGTTACAGGGAGTTGTAAGCAGCTTTCACTTTTTTTCTCACGAAAAAGGTGTGTTTTTTTTTCTTAACTTAAAAGCAACTTGTAGTGCCTATTAACACAGCTATTACTAAATAAGGTGATATTCTGCAATTGTATCAGTGTCGCTTTTGCGTGTTTACTTCTGCAATTTTAGTGTCTGCTTCCAGAAAGTGTCGTGACAACGAGGTTGGGTAGAAGCCGGCGCAGTCACGAATCACGCTACGAGAGTTTTGATTTTGAGACTTCATCAGCGCGCGCTGCAAGTGTGTTTACATTTTTAATATAAAAGCAATCGCTACGTTCTTACTCTCTCTGGGAGTCGCCGTTTCGTGCGCGAAAACGGATGCAACGGTTGGTGAGCCCTCACCAGAAGAGAAAGTGTGCGTTCCATATTCGCAACGTGCCGTTTTTAAGCTTTGAAATTCCGGTTTCAGGGGTTAGGCAATGCACGGACGTTTAGGAAGATAGGGAAAGTTAGGAATGTCGGATGTGCAACGTCGAGTATGATAGATAGTTCTGTGTTTAGTTTTATGCAGATACATGAAAATCGCGAAATAACGTGAACTAAAAAGCAATATTATTCTGTTTTGTCACAAACTACTTGTGAGGCGAAAATAGGATTGTTATAATAATAATAATTGTAATAATAATAATAATAATAATTTTATTTGCGCGTACTGGAAGAGGCCCATGTGGTGGTGTGCGGGGCTATAGGCAGATAGGTGAAAACCCTTACTCAGAGCGCCTGCCAGCCCGCCACCACATGTGAAAAAACGAAACCGATATATAAATGTACAGAACATACGCACAACAGAAAGTGCGCAAAAAGAAAAAAGAAGGGGGAAAACATGTATCACATTATGACGAGGATGCCAGCTGCATCCCAAACATTCTGGGTAGGGCTTGGGCGTCGATTAAAACGTCTAACCCGATTAATCGCGACCCTTTAATCGATTAATTGATCGATTAATCGGCCTCGTTCATTTTCACACAAAGTATAAAAAAAATTTGTTTTTTTGTTTTTGTTGAATTTGTGACAAACGGTCTTTGTATTTCGAATCAGCCTCCATGTGTAGTTTATAACAGTTCAAAGATAGGTTATTACTTATAGGTTATTACTTCATCTGCATGAGGAAAAGAGGTTCGTTGATATTCTCCGGCAAGAGCCACCTTTTTTGATTGTTCACAATTGCCTCCGCTTCGCTAAACAGACACTCGAACGGCGTTGAACTGGACGGGACACGTGTAACCTAATCCTATTGTCTGGAGTTACTAATCTCGGCCCTACAGCTTATTTTAGGCTAAAATTTAGCCTAAAGTTTGCCCTTCATACAGATGTACTCGTTCTTGTCTGCGTGGTGGTAACGCTGACTTTCTACCTTTTAGGTTCGTCAAAATTTTACCGATTAACCGGTTAAAAAATTACTCGCGATTAAATCATTAGTTGATTAATCGATAGGTTACTCCATCAATTTCACAGCATTAATTCTGGCAAGCTTCGCGACTCTGCCCCGTTTGACGGCAGTGGGCTGCGAGCACTGAGTTGACAATGTTTCAACTACCTCGTTTCATCAATGGAAAGATCAAATGAAAATCACGTTATCCAGAATGCACCGCTTGTCACTTGCGCAGAGGACTGCGTAAATTACTGGTCGATCTCCTGTTCTTGAGGCAGAAAGTATTAAAGAGAACCACACTCGCAAAAGCTCACAAACGCACAGTTACCGTGTCGCCTACTCCACACCTCGCCGTAACCGCTGGTGGTATACTAAACTGTACGATGGTAACCGCGCGACTGCGCGGCGTTCTTTGTGATCCATGGCCCCGTCGCATTCGTGCGCGTGCGCACACATTTGCCGTATTTTTTCCGAATCTTTGCCGAACTTTCCTTCTAAATTTCGGCACGTGCGGAACTTCGCCGAATGTGAAGTTCGGCAGATTCGGTCCATCACGAAGTTTTACGGTGCAGGCGATAGACCCTATAGCAGCGACGCTCACGCCGGATTGGCTGCTCGTGCAACGCGTGAAAAGTTAAATTTCGAATTCGGATGGCGCGTGTATCACTCAAAAAGCGTTACCCGCCCCCCCCCCCCCCCCCCCTTCTACTCTCGTACACGCCGCTTTGCAGCCGGCAACCCAAGCCGCGCTGTCCCCCATGCACATCCGGAAACAGAGCCCCATACGATTTAATTCAGCGCGTCCACAACATTCGTTCTTTTTCCGGCGCTAATTGCAAAAAAAAAAAAATGTAAATTTCGCCAAATGCCTCGACAAAACAAGATGTTCAAGAAAAAAAAAAGAAGTAAGCCCACGCAGTGGATAGAACCAGGGTCTCCTACGTATGAGGCAGACACCTTGCAACTAAGTTTCGCTACCGCTTCGGAAACTCGCATTGTAACCACTGCCTATGTTGACGGCGGCATCGCCTATCTCCACGAACCAGCCAATCCGGCTTAAGCGCCGTTGCTAGGGCTTGTATCCCCTGCGCGTTAAATATATGCCCCCGCGGGTCGGGGGGCGGTGCCCTTGGTATTTTTTGGGCGCAGCCGGCCAGTGTTTGCCCTGCCCAGTGGCGGCTGTTTCAGAAGGGGGGGGGGGGGGGGGGCAAAACACGTGCCTTGCCCCCCCCCCCACTCTGAAAACTGGGGAGGCAAGTGCCACTCTTGCCCCCCCGGTTGGTACGACCCCTGACACTGCGCCTTGTACTTCGCGACAGTACGGGCGCACACTCCGGTGTTGTTACCGACCGTCTCCAGGACTTCACGACCGATCCGGGAAACGCGTTCTAGTACTCACGTACACGTTGACGATCACCTGCTTGCACTCTTTCGAGATTTTTGCACAACAAAATCTTCGAATATATCCGAGCAGGAGAGGTACTTGAGCTTGCTGCGTAAAACGCCATCTTCTCAAAACCAGCCAATGCCACACAACCCGAAAACCCGCTGCGGCTGCCGCACGGACGAAAACGAAAACAATTTCAAATAGTTTACATTATCTTTTTTTTTTATTAAAACAAAACTGTGCTCCGTCGAAATCATAACGCCACTATCAGTTACTAGCTCCGAGGAGGCACATTTTGCGACTTTTTATTTTATTTATTTATTCTTTTTCTTTTTTTTTTGCGGGGGACGCACTATTTTATAGGGCGAACGTAGACACGGTCGGCGATGCAAACCGCTGCGCTATCATTGACTGCGTGGCACGCTATGTATGAAACAGAGTATAAAAAACGTGACATCCAATTTTTTTTTTTTTTACAGTCGTGAATTTCGAAAGTGTGCCGGTTCGGCAAACACGAAGAGACCGCACGTCTCCACGGCACAGGTTTTTGCCCAGGCAAAAAAATCATGCTGCTCGCTCTTGTAATTTTTTTCTCGCTCTCGCGTTATGAAGCAAACCGATGGCGAGCGGCTCTTGGTACAAGACGTCAGAACTAGCATGACCTGTGATTAACACTTTGGGATGGTGATTGAATGCTTGAACGTCCGTCAGACGGCACTTGAACGCTCCGCAAAAGGGTCGTCGGAGGAGCGTCGTTGGACGGCGCCCAGAACATGCCCACGGTTCCGCCGCACGGGAATCCTTCTCACACTGCGGAGCGTCACACAGGTTTTGAAGAAGATACGCTCTTTTCAAATAACAAAATAACACAGGACAGAAGCATAGTTAAGATGAAGCATTGCTTCGAGAGCACATGGTACACGACAAAATTTAAAACAGCAGCCCATTCCGGAAAAACAAAGGAAGTTGCTTACCAGCGTTTGCACGAGTCGTCCATGCTGTCCTGAGCTTATGGGCGTTGGCAAGACGCAGCGTCTCCCAGCTCTCAGTCATTGCTGTTATTCTTGAACTAGGTATTCATAAGGAAGTTATCTAAAATATCCGCTAAAACGTCTATAAACTAAAAAAAGGAGATTCCCGAAGCCTCTGAAACTCCAACCAGCGTTGCCAGATTGGAAAGATGCTTCGGCACCAAATTCTGGTCGAAATTTTACCAGATTTCACCAGCCCTCAAATATCGCGTCTATTACGTATTTCCAATTCCTTCAGCTTTTTTACGCATGCACTCGCGAAGGGCAGCTTTCAGGAGGTTCACTAATATAAGGCATCGCAGCACAATAAAAAGGGAAGAAAGCAGACATGTGGCGCATTATCAGCATTGTTACTTTTTAATATACCATGTTTATGAGATGTTGGTGCTGGGTTGTCCTTAGACGGAAAATTCAAATTAATGAAGGCCTCCGACACGTAAGAAAGACCACATAATATTGCGTTCAAGACACTCGCAGTCTAAATTAAGCAAAGATTCTCTGCTCAGCAGTAAGAAAAAGAAAGGCATAAGAACGAAGTCGAAATACAACACCTTGATAAAGTTCAGTTCATTACAGGTTTTGAAGTCAAGCTTCAAGAAAAAAACTGATAAGTATGACATCTAGTCACATAACACTTCACACAAAGTCCAGTCACACCGGCACGGACTATCTCTTGACACACAAAGCACATCCATCGCTGATATCCATAAGAATATGAAACATAAACAAATACGTTACATTAATACACTAACAAAACGCTAACAAAACAGTGCAAATTGATTAATGCAAGTGACAAGCCATTTCTCAAGATTTTTCACCAGTTTGCACCAGATATTGTCTGGTGTAGCCGTTCCGGTACATCAACACCAGTAGCCCCCCAATTTTACCAGATTTTCCAAATCTGGTGCCGGATTTCACCATCTGGCAACGCTGACTCCAACGTCCATCAAGCTCGGCAACCCAACGGAAGCTGATTGTAATAACGATGGTCTTGCGCAGTCTTCAAGAGTCTCTTTTCCTTTTTATTTATTTTTATAATTTTTAGTACGATGCTGAGCAAATTATTGTTATATTAGTAACGATACGAATGTCACTACAGTAATAATGTAAAACATTACAAAAAGTGAGTAAACCTTAGGTTTTATTTAAACTTTAGGTTGTTTCTTTTTTTGTGTAAACCGAAACCAAAACTAACTTAAACAACGTTTCCTTCGCCGTATTTGTTTGCGTGTGTGTGTGTGTGCATGCGCGTGCATGTGTTTGTACGCGCGCGTGTGGGTGCGTCCGTGTGCATGCGTGTGTACGTCTCTGGTTGTGCGTGCGTGTGCGTCTGCGCGCCCGTGCATGTGTGTGACTGCGAGCGCACTAGCGTCTGTCTGCGTTCTATTGCCCTGCGCCAGCAAGAAGACCAATTGGATGTCCCTGGACACTGTTAAAACACTGAGTTTTTGATTATTATTATTATTATTATTATTACTAGTGTTGTTCCTGTTATTGAAACATACCCCTGAGTCTTAGACTCAGGGCCATAGCATTTTATATAGGTGGGTAAAGAAAATGTATTGGTTCGCAGTCTTTAGACACGGGGTCGTAGAATTTTCTATAGGCGGGAAAAGAAAATTGATTGATACCCAGTCTTTAGACACATGGCCCTAAACTTTTCTATAGCTGGCTGTAACTATATTTATAAATTTCTAAGGCCGACCATGCAAAGCTACAGTGGGTGATAGCCACCCATTGAATTTTCCATAGACGACCATAGACCATTTTCGTATGGGATGTCTCGGACTGGTTTATTATGGGGTTTTCCTCTCTATGTGTGTGAGTTCTTGATCATATTCCCAAATGAATAGTTTACCCAGGTTTACATCATCGTGTGACAGGTTCTAGCAGCATGTCATGAATATTTGTCAAACATTTTCACCAAATTTTGATTTAATGTTGTCAGATATAAACTCGAGACTAACTGATTTTCTTACTGCACACTTCCATCAATATATATTTGTAAAAAATGCTAGTATTGAGCATTTCACCCTAGTTTCCAATTTCTGAACATGTAGTGATTTGTAAGAAAATTATATATGAACTCATATATAAAATTTTGTTTCGAAACATAAAAATTGTATGCCAAAGAGGCACTTTATATCAGCTATTTACATGAATCACAACTCACATTATAAATAACTAGACTGCTAACAACTGTTGCCTTTCCAACAGAAATCCTACCTGGGCATTATGGACAGAGCCATATACAAGCTGTCCAAAACCATTTCATATTATTTATTTAACACCCTCTTCTACACCCTTCTCACAACCTTCACTAAATGTACGGTGTAACACGAAACAGCACCCTTTTCGGTAAAATTATAAGGGTGTATTCCTAAATTTTTGGGTGTTAAAAGTGTGTAAATGAGGGTGTAAGTTTCTAAAACTCCCCTTTTACACTCTGAAAGGTGTAGAAACTTTTACAGTGTGTGAGACGGGCGCGATGACGGCCTTCGTAATAATTTTTTTTAAAGAACCGGTAAATCAGCGCACGCCGATAGGCACGAGATTTAGAGGTGACTCGCCGATGCGCTCAATCCGTTCGTTCTGAAAGCCTTCAAGTGCCCCTCGTATAGGGGTTAAAGGGGGACCAGCAGAAATATTCTTCCGCTGGGCGGAAAGTCCTCCTCGCTCTCTTTCTTTCCCTTTCTCTCTTGTATTGTAGCACGGCGAGGAGAAGGGAAGGGTACCCTTTTGCGCCGGCTTTTTCTGAGAGGATAAGCCGAGAAAATCCCGTTTCTGAGCGACGGGCGATGGGTGCGCCAGCAGCGACCTCGTGACTTACAGGTATCTTCAGCTCCTATCACGTAATCTGCCCTATTTTTTGGCGCTCGCCAAGCCTAGCCCCTCAGGTGTAGGTTTTACGGAGCTGGAAGGCTGTGCCCTCGCAGTCACCGAATCTGAGCTGTCAAAGTTCTTTGGTTTAGCCCGTGGCAAAGTAAACGCATACTTGGGAGCTGCGATGCATACCCGCACCCTTTGAAGGAACGTTCCATAGATATTCTCGGTTAATAAAGGAGCTGAAAACACATGCGCGAGATGTGGTGACTTGAATATGGAACGAGGACTTACAAATTCACAAAACATTCCATCTTCAAAAAAAACGGCCTATCACGCTCAAACCTGCCTCAAATTGGGATCGATGGAAAAGAAAACGATGTACCAGGCGCTGGGATTTTGTAGAAGGTCTCTTTTCTAAACACTGTAATTTTTTAGCAACGAGCACAAATTATTGGAGAACTTCAGCAGACTATGTTTTTAGGCCACGCTATATTTAGCGGGAGCTAGCGCTGCCACTTTGATGCATTCTCTGAAGCGCGCGCCTGAAGCGGCAGCGGGCCTTTTAAAACGATTTATTAAAATGCCCTGTTGTGTACCTAACCCGTAGAACACGATGGGCAGCAAAATGTATGAAATTCTTATTTACACTTTCCCAACAACCACTTAAGATGAGAGGGCATCAAGGGTTGATGTCAATATTAGAAAGTTTTAGTGGGTTGCTTTTGGCCACTTCGATAACCGTACGGTTCGTACCCCACAACGAAATGTAAGCGAGACTCGCTGTTTACATTCTTTATCCAGTGCGGTTATGGAGCGAAAAAGACAATATTAAAGTTTTTTTGAAGCATTGAAAATAAAAAGATAAATGAAATGTAGCCGACTTTTCTAACATGAAACGCGTTTGTAATTTGTCATTGCAAACGCATTTTAGGTGTACTGCCACACAGTTAGCACGGACAAACTATTGCCGGTCTTTCTAACTATGTTTTTTTAGGAGTGAATCATGTTTAGAAAACTGTCAATGCAACTATCCAACCTAAGTGGCAGAGCTCAGTGCTAGACAATACATGTTGCTGGGCAAAAATAGTAAAAAGCGCCGATGTCGCGTTCGGGCTAACAGTGCCACGTAATGTACGCATACCGCTACAAGATCAGCGCAAGCATAATATGTGCTTCGCGTTAGCTTCTCGCCAGAACTGGAGATTCAAGCTAACGAAAGCACGCATGTCCATTTCCCATGTATTTTGTCGATAAAGGCAACGTGGGTGTTTTTTCTTTACATGCCACTACTAGAGACTCGTTACATGGCGCGTAAAAAGCATGTCGGTAAGGACCATGGGCCGGGGAGAGGGAGGGGGCTCTGCCCCCCCCCCCCTTTCCCGAATCTCACCAGGGGGACAGGGCCCGGTGCGCCCCCCCCCCCCCCCCCCGTAGTCCACGCCTATGGCGTGGGGTACTTACAAGACTACACTCTTAGATAGCCGAACTCGATAAAGAATGCTCACAGAAAGGTTATAGTTTATATATTGTTGTAGGGTACGGATATCCAAGAGCTAAAGACGATCCACTCAAACTTTTTAGTATCGACACAGACCATTGCTTCATTCTCCCCTCATGTGGTTGTTGGGATGCGTAAATATAAATGTCACCTACATTCGTTGGCCATCATATAGCGTAAGTTACGCACACAATAATTTGTGCTCGCTGCTAGAAAACAGAGACATTTTACAAGATGCCCGCGCCTGGAACATCGTTTTCGTTTCCATCGATCCCAATTTGAGGCAGTTTTGAGCGTGATAAGCCGTTTTCTTTGAAGATGGAATGTTTTGTGAAGATGTAAGTCATCCTTACATAATCAGGTCACCCCATCTCGCGCATGTGTTTTCAGCTCCTTTATCAACCGAGAATATCTATGGAACGTTCCTTCAATGGTTGCGGGGATGCATCGCAGCTCCCAAATATGCGTTTACTTTTCCACGGGCTAAACCAAAGAACTTTGACAGCTCAAATTCGGTGACTGCGAGGGCGCAGCCTTCCAGCTCCGTAAAACCTACACCCGAGGGCCCAGGCTTGGCGAGCGCCAAACAATAGGGCAGATTACGCGATAGGAGCTGAAGATACCCGTAAGTCACGAGGTCGCTGCTGCCGCACCCATCGCCCGTCGCTTAGAAAGGGGATTTTCTCGGCTTATCCTCTCAGAAGAAGCCGGCGCAAAAGGGGACCTTTCCCCTCGCATCGCCGTGCTGCAATACAAGAGAGAAAGGGAAAGAAAGAAGGCGAGGAGGACTTTCCGCCAGGCGGAACAATATTTCTGCTGGTCCCACTTTAAAGGGAAACCAGCAGAAATATAAACGCAGCTGCAACGCAGAAACGTTGCAGCTGCGTTTATACTGACTCTATGTACACTACGTTTTTAACTCAGACCATACGGTAACTGCTGAGGATGCACTAAACTTCGCACAAAAGCAAAGAAAAAGTAATAAAAGGAATAGCTAGGCAAGCGGGACTCGAGCACAATCTTCCGCGCGAAAGCTGCGTGTGCAGACTACTATAGCGCTTACCGCAGTAGGTTCCGACTAGCACATCTGTAGTTATGTTTCCACGTGTGTTCACTCGTCACACCCTGACGCGATTTTTAAACACTGTAATAATTTTTTTTGTTCTGTTTCGCGCTTTGCTATATCTCAATAATGCTTATTCCCAAACAGGCCGCCGGATTCTAAGTGCGATTTGGGAAAAGCGTCTGGAATACGAAAATTGGCAGGTCGGGCAGACCATAAAATACACATCGGCAAATTTGACAGATTTATAGGGGAACCGAGATGAATGAGACACTGCAGCCAGGTGGGAAGCCTATAGGGCACCAGCCTTCACCTTCTTCCCTTCCCCAAACTACAGCTGTCCCTATGATACACGTGCATTTTAATCCCCCCCCCCCGTTCTCTTGAACACCAAGTAGCACACCGCCGCCTCCCCCCCCCCCCCCCCCCCCCAAAAAAAAAAAAAAAGGATTCTTGATGAGGGAACCCTTAGCAAAAAGAGGCCGTACTTCAAACGAAGTTGAAATATATTTAGTACGAATATTCATTTTGTATTTATTCTGTATTATTTTGGCCGCATTCGAAATACGCGCGTAATGTATTCAAAATACATTATAAATATGAATCAAAAAATATTTTAGGTATACCAAAAATTTTATTCCTTCATACTCAAGTTTGTGGATAAAAACCGGTTACACAATTTTTTTTTATTTTCGATTTTGTCAGCAAATGGTGTCCCTCTGGTATTTGAAGGCACTACTAAATACATCTCACAAAGCCACATTAGAAACGAACACAAACACAAACACCATGACGCACTGAAGAGCTCATTCACAGTCCCGTTGACAGCTCTAGAGCCTTATATAGCCTACATATTGAAGGTAATAATTTGTTCGGTGACCACCTCTGCGCTTATTAAGGTTACAAGTATTCGATCTTCTCCTCGGGAGTCTGTCAAGGGGGAAACAGTGTTTTGAAGTTCGTGGACGATATCTCTTACTAAAAGGCATTGGTACAACTAATAACAATTCGGCGCAGTCCCTAAAACAATATCCACACAAACGGCTCATAAAATACATGTTATTGCTTCTCTGCGTAGCACCACTCAGGGCGAAGCGAATCAAGGCAGTTTCTTCACTTTAAAATACTGTAAACGACTTTATTTTCGTGAGGACCTAATTCTCGCAAAGTTGGCGAATCGCCTACAATTCCGAAAGTAGGTCCCGTGAACAATTGCGGCAAAATGTAAAAACATTAAAATCTATATTGCGATCCCAGCGCGTCGCGAAAATTAGAATTTGCGAATTATTCCAAAACTCCAATTTTGACCTAAATCGCGAAATATTGAGCCCGCGAAAAATAAATATTTTACAATAGTTGTTTTGCCTTTCCTTTTTAGCAGTTGACTATTTAATATGGTAGTTAAGGCATGTCACTGTATTAAAGTCACTATTCACATCACGTACAATGGTGAGTATACACGTTCAGTGAACTAACATTGTGTTAACAAAACCACGCCAAACGTCTCTGTTCACAGCACCTGCTGAAGCTTTCCAGCATCAGCAAATGTTGTGGTTGTAGTTCCCGAACCCCGTTTGTGATTGGTGTGCAATCCCTTAGCGAAAACTAATACGTTTGAAATATACCACATTCTAATTTGAGTGTATTTGAAATACAGTTCATAATTTTAAGTACACGAAAAATAGACCGAAAATATAAACTTCTTTTTTTCACTTAGTACTAAAATATACTTCTAAAAATCATTTTAAAATACCTTTACTTAAACTACATTTGAAATTCCCTTCATGCGCTTTGAAATACGTAAATACTAAATTAATAGGCACAAAATACCTTTCACATATATTTCTTGAAATGTTTATTTAATTCATGCAAAATATACTCCAACCCTAGAAAAATGGAGCAATCAAAAATGCGTGCAGAATACTCTTAAAATACCTGAAAATCGTAAATCCTGTTGTGTTATAATCTAAGTACCTTTTGACTGCAATACTTTGGTAGTTTGACTTAAACTACCAAAATATTGAAAAGCTCCCCTTCTAGAAGTTCATTTCAAGCAGATATGGAGTACACTGAAGCGCCTAAATACAACATTTGATTAGTTTGTCAACTGAATTGCGGAGCATCGCACTGATAAATCAGCCCAGTTTATCTTATTATTTTCTTTTTTTCTATCAAGAACACACCTGATCAGTTCCTTGCACACCAATCACAAACGGGGTTCGGCAACTACAACCACAACATTTGCTGATGCTGGAAAGCTTCAGCAGGTGCTGTGAACAGATACGTTTGGCGTGGTTTTGTTAGCACAATGTTAGTTCACTGAACGTGTATACTCACCATTGTACGTGATGCGAATAGTGACTTTAATATAGTGATATTAACTACCATATTAAATAGTCAACTACTAAAATGGAAAGGCAAAACAACTACTGTAAAATATTTTTTTTTTTCGCGGGCTCAATATTTCGCGATTTAGGTCAAAGTTGGAGTTTCGGAATAATTCGCAAATTCTAAATTTCGCGACGCGCTGGGATCGCAATATAGATTTTAATGTTTTTACATTTTGCCGGAATTGTTCACGGGACCTATTTTTGGGAATTGTAGGCGATTCGCGAACTTTGCGAGAATTAGGTCCTCACGAAAATAAAGCCGTTTACAGTATTTTAAAGTGAAGATACTGCCTTGATTCGCTTCGTCCTGAGTGTTGCTATCCAGAGAAGCAATAACATGTATTTTATGAGCCGTTTGTGTGGATATTGTTTTAAGGACTGCCGCGAATTGTTATTAGTTGTACCAATGCCTTTTACTAAGAGATATCGTCCACGAACTTCAAAACATTGTTTCCCCTTTGACAGACTCCCGAGGAGAAGATCGAATACTTGGAACCTTAATAAGCGCAGAGGTGGTCACCGAAAAAATGATCACCATCAATATGTAGGCTATATAAGGCTCTAGAGCAGTCATCGGGACTGTGAATGAGCTGTTCAGTGCGTCATGGTGTTTGTGTTTGTGTTCGTTTCTAATGTAGCTTTGTCAGATGTATTTAGTAGTGCCTTCAAATACCACAGGGACACCATTTACTGACAAAATCGAAAATAAAAAAAAAAAATTGTGTAACCGGTTTTTAATGCACAAATGGCATCTTGAGTGTGAAGGGATAATATTTTTGGTATATTTAAAATATTTTTTGATACATATTTATAATGTATTTTGAATACCTTACGCGCGTATTTCGAATGCGGCCAAAATAATACAGAATAAATACAAAATGAATATTCGTACTAAATATATTTCAACTTCGTTTGAAGTACGGCCTCTTTTTGCTAAGGGATAAGGAACTGATCAGGTGTGTTCTTGATAGAAAAAAAGGAAACAATAACATAAACTGGGCTGATTTATCAGTGCGATGCTGCGCAATTCAATTGCCAAACTAATCAAATGTATTTAGGCGCTTCAGTGTACTCCATATCTGCTTGAAGTGAACTTCAGAAGGGGAGCTTTGAAATATCTTGGTAGTTTAAGTCAAACTACCAAAGTATTGCAGTCAAAAGGTACTTAGAGTATAACACAACAGTATTTACGATTTTCAGGTATTTTAAGAGTATTCTGAACGTATTCTTGATTGCTCCATTTTTTTAGGGTTGGAGTATATTTTGCATGAATTAAATAAATATTTCAAGAAATATATGTGAAAGGTATTTTGTGCCTATTAATTTAGTATTTACATATTTCAAAACGCGTGAAGGGAACTTCAAATGTAGTTTAAGTAAAGGTATTTTAAAATGATTTTTAGAAGTATATTTTAGTACTAAGTAACAAAAAAAAAAGTTTATATTTTCGGTATATTTTTCGTGTACTTACAATTATGAATTGTATTTCAAATACACTCAAATTAGAATGTGGTATATTTCAAACGTATTAGTTTTCGCTAAGGGAATGGTGTGGGACAGTACGTTCATGACATATTGAGGTGTAGTAGGCGGTCTCTGGTCGTGCCAAATTTCACAGAGAAAGTGGTTGAAACAATTCTTGAACGACGACACTGTGCAACTTCATCCAAGACTGTCCCTGAATTTTTGATAGTATTGCTTCACTAATTCGTTAAAATGAGCTACAGTAGCGCGAATTGTTTTCACAATGTAGTTCCCAATTATTGGTCCAAGACAAAGGGGGCATGAGAAGGGCATCAATAAAGCTGTATCTATGACACATAACTTAAGATAAGTAAATGTTTACATAAAATTAATAATTAGAGCAAGCAAAGGTATTCAGAATGAAGGGAATGGAGCATTTCATATTGAATGTCAAAACTATTCCCTATTTTTTTACGAAACTTACATGCTGGAAGCGCGTCGTATGTGTATAGAAGAGTGCTGGACGTGAGCCGATCCGTGAGGCACCTGAGTCCCAACATGCAGCTCTGCAGCTCTCCACATTCTCTAACGAATAGGACGACAGCTGTGGCACATTTGTGATGAAAATTACTCGTGTCGTTTCTGAAAGCATTGCAGGCATCCCCTGCACAGTAAAAAACAACAACAAAAAAAACTCGAATTCGTTTTTATGTTATAGGGACAGCTTTGATTATAATTAGGGTTCTTTGTTTTCGGATAAATCCGATGAATTCCGAAAAACACTGGCCAGTACAATTCTTGACAACCTGAATTTATTCGAAAAACTCAGAATGTTGCGGCTACGATGGCAAAATAAAATTTAAAAAAACACTGCATTTTACGAAATTTAGGATATATGCCTGGAGTAGAGCCTGGAACGCAGCTTGTGTTTAAACTAGTACACTCCCCGCAACTTGAACTGCGTTTGCAGATTTTAAATCGGTTTCTTTAATTGTGTCATTGTCACAGATACGTCTGCGAGGCTGATGCCGGAATGCTTATTTGAAACCAGATGTTCGTTTTTTCCTTCTTTTTGCTTTTCGCTGGGCTCATCTCTCTTTTTTTGCGATTTCACTGCGCGCTTTTTTGTTCCATAGCCACGCTGACTTTCTCTTTTTTTTTTATGTGTTCTTTGGCTTTTGGTATTTCGTGGTCTCTCTTAATTAGGTATAATTCGATTTGGAGTACTTCTTACACTTCCTTAACTTGTTTCTTTAAGTCCTGCGCAGTGTTTGCTTCACTTGCCTGAAGAAAGTTTTCGGGACCTTTTCGCTGTGTAGCGCCTGGAGGTACTTCAGCTCGCGCGCAGTTTGCAGCCCCTGACGTCTCTGCTGCGCAGCTTGTACCTCAGCTGGTTTCAGGTGTGAAAACATTTCCTCGTTGGTTTTGTAATCAAGGGCTAAGAACCTGTTCTTGAGGTTTTTGTTTTGATCTTGACGTTCTGTAGATCATGTCATTTACCCTTCGTAGTTTAGGGTCTGCAATCACCTTAGAAGGGCAGGCTTTTTCAAGCGCCGTGTCTTCGGTGTGGCTGTTGGTGCAACAGGCGTTTTGGCACCGATTCCGTTCCAGAGATACCTCACCGCGGTCTCTTTATAATGGCTGACGTGTATATGTTATTGCCTCGTGACCTGGGGCGTGGCACTGGGCGAATGACTGCTTTAAGCCTGTAAGGGTACACGTGCACTAGTCTACCGTTGTAGCATATCTTTGTCACGCCGGGGAGGTACGCGGAGTCAGTAGAGACGAGAAGGCCAGTGGAGGATGAGAACAAAGAAATATATTTACAAAAGAAGAGGAAAGGAAAATATAACTAGAAGTAGTGTATAAGTAAGTCCCCGTCTCCGTGGTAAGTCCCCAGTCCAGCCACTCACGGACACTTTCTCGTGGTTGGGGGTGTTGGGGCTCAGCGCTCGGATGCCGGACTGGCGGAACGATGTCCCAGGCGGAGTCCAGTTCCTCAGAG
>NW_024609846.1:196220649-196379534 GCF_016920785.2 Ixodes scapularis | reverse complement strand
TAAAAAGCTATAAATGAAGATTTTCGGCGTAGGGCCACATACTTTTATCCAGGCGTTAAAAGAAGTCGGGCCCGTAGCAGACGACGCGTAGCCTCAGCAGTGCTCTTCTCCGACCAGTCTCCGACAGCGTTGCGAAAAAAATGGCGGTCGTCTCTTCTCTGCTCACTTCTTTCTCTCTCGTCTCCTTCGGCGCTCTTCTCCCCTTTCATTTACTTTTTCCTCCTCTCTGGCGCCTTCGTCGCCACACCCACTGGCCAGACTCTCCCCATATACGGCTCTGAGCATTGATAGAGTTCTCAAGATAGAGAACTCAAACCTCCTACGGTCACGCCGCGGGTGGTGGCGCGTCGGTCGCACTTCGGGTCTGGGGCGGGTGGGCAGAAGTCGCCGTGCGAGACATGCATTCTTGTGTTCTTTTCAGAGAAACCAGACATAAAACCTGCGTTCTCATCAAAGTGCTGCGACGGGGACTGTACCAAAAAAAGTCTGGAGAGGTTTGAAGATCAGTTTTCATGTGTTCTCTTTCCCGCTCCGTTCGTCCGAGTACGTAGATAGTAGCCGTGAAAAGGGTAAACCAGACGCTGTCGAACTACGATTGCTTGTGCGGGCAACACTTTGTGGTCGGTAGATGTATTTGTTTTGTTCCAACATGAACGAGAGAAAAACCGCCAAGTTGTCCGGGCCACCCGCGGGTTTAGTGCGTCTTCAAATTCACATGGCCGCATGATCGTTCGAACTTTTGTCTGCTCTTTCGAGCCTCCTTTTTGTCGTCTGCTCGTTCAAACAAAAGCGGGCCCGTAGACCAAACTTTGACCCGGTGATTGCAATAAGAAGTAATTGCAGGCCTCAAAAGACTTATGCACGCTCGGTGTAAAGAGTAGATACAAGATATTGATCATTGGTACCAGTGGCCATCACCGACTTGTTACGCTTGGTCTGTTCCCGCTTTCGAATTTCAGTATCGACGTCGATCATCGCCGCTACCTTCTACACTTTTTGCAGCACGAGCGACGTCACGACTGAAAATATCTAGAAGAATCTCATCATAGTTTCGGCGTCCATTCTGCGCCGAAAATCGCGAAGGAATCGCCGCACGTCAAATTATTTACGCAAAGTTTAGCGGTGTAACGAGCCTTGATAATTTCGCTCAGGCGATTAAAGTGGTAAGACATTGCTATGAGGACGTAGAATTGACAATTCTATCGCGAAAAACAGTATGCAGACTCACACAGACGCCGACAACGTGTCATTCCAATGGTTTGTTGACGCGGGACGCGGTGCTTCTTACCCGCACTCAATGGACTTCTTCCAAAACCGACGCGCCCCATCGCGGCGAAATACCACGCAGTGCACTCTGGGAACTAGTTGGCCACTCAGTTTCGGTTTCGACTGAGCAGCGTCATCTCATGCTATCACGCCGCGACCAAACGCGCTGCTTGCGTTTTCGATTATCTGACTTTTCACGAACGTACAATGCACTCATTCTCGAGCGATACAAACTGAAGATTGGGGTACTTTCCTTGGTTCCCGAAACACCGGATATTGTGCGTGCGTATGCGAACGTAGTAAGTCGTGGCTTAGTCACCTCACCACACGAGTGCATGTTTGAGCTCAATTTCAATAATCCCATTTAGTACCGGTGAGCTAGAACTGAAATTTGTTCATCTGGAGCCTTACACGTATTTTGTTTGCCAAGAGTCCGTTTCCTGTTACTTCATTGGGTGAAAAGCAAGCCGCATTCTCACAGGGTATCAAAGATGAGCCCAGCGTTTACGCTTGATTTGATTTCACTACTGCACAAAAGTTACAATGATGTCTTCCTCGTGTCATCATATATCTCCAACTCAAATTTTATGCCGATAGATGATTAACTTTTCGCAAACGCTGAGACCGGCTAGCTACGACGGAGGCCCTAACAAGCGTCCCCTGCTCCTCGCTAAGCCTTTTTGGACGAGCTTTTACTGACGCCCAAGATCTGTGCCTGAACGGTGTGTCTGAAATTATCTCGGCATGCTCAGGCAGGAAGAAAACAAACACATTACAAATATTATGGCCATTAGCAACCGTCAAACGAGCTTTGAATTCGTTCGAGCACTTGTGTGAAGAACGTCGCACCGTACGCCGGACGGGCATGAACCCCTATGCGGTGTGCATAAAGGTTCATGCCCGTCCGGCGCACTTCCGGCGGACGGTGCGACATTCTTCACACAAGTGCTCGACTTTTGCTTTCCTAAAACGGTCTGTATGTGCGAATTTGTCTATATGATTGCAGGATAACTTTATGCGCATACGCGATGTTGAATATTAGTGGAATGCAAGCGGGTGGGGACTTCACTTCGTGCAGTTCTGCGGGTCAGTACAGATAAGAGATAAGAAGTGTGTTAAAATTGAGCTTTTCAATGGCGCCTCCGAGTTTTACCTTGCATACTCAGGCATATTAAGAAAAACAGTAATTGTAAAAAGTAATATTTCGTCTATAGACGCACGAAACAAACAAACTTCCTGATCAACAACACTAATGTAAAGGCGCGAGCTCGATGTATGGATAATTATTGGTTGCTACAGCTTGTTGATTCGTACACAAGCAAGATCCCCGAGCTTCGCAGCGTCGAGATTCCCAGCTCTGGCTCGTCCACATACCTCGATTGGAACGCTAACAGGAAGGCTCAAGTACAAAAACACAACAAGCATGTGTTAAGACAAGCTATACGTCTCAGGCTTGTGCTAAAGCTTCGAGGTCTGGCCATTTAGGTTAGTTTAGAGGCCACAAATGACGCTCTCGGCACCAGAAAACAATCTCTTGTCGACGTGTCGATCGAAACCGAAACCATGCCACCCTCCTCCCTGGCTAACTAGTTCCCAGAGTGCAACGCGCGCCGTGTTGCATGCAGGGCTTTATGGAAGTAGTCAAGCGTTCGAACTGTCGTCTGCTCTTTCAAACTTGTCTGCTTTTTGTCGTCAGCTCGTTCAAACGACAGCGGCCCGTAAACCAAACGTTGACCCGGTAATTGCGATAAGAACTAAGTGCAGGCCTCAAAACACTCTTGAAGGTTGGTTGGGATAAAAAGTGTAAACAGTAGATACAAGAAAATGTTGATCATTGTTACCAGTGGCCATCACCGATTTATAATGTCCGATTCTACTTGCGGTTTTCAGTATCGACGTCCACCATCTCATCTACGGTCCACGCTTTTGCAGCCCGAACGACTTCGGGACTGAAAATAGCGAGATAAATCTCATCGTGGGAGTCAGGCTTTAGCGCCCATTCTGCGGTGTCCACGTGAAATGAATCGTCGCAAGTCACATTATTTACTCAAAGTTTTGCCTCGTTAAAGGGCAACTCCGCTTCTTGTCCAGTAGTGCAAAACTATACAGTTCTCTTCGTTATCATCTACAAAACCCCCATGGCAAATATTACGACGGAATTCCGCCTAGAAGTTCATTAAAATCGCTGTCAAAGTTTGACAAGCACGAATCCGCTGGTTTTGGATGAGACGTGCGGGCCAGACAACACTGCCCGGCTGCATTTCCGCTTCCTCCAAATTCCTTCTCCCGGCACGTCCGCGACGTCATCAAGCATGTACAGCTTCTTTTTTTTTTTTTCAATTTTGTTTTCTTTCCTGGGGAGAGCACGGGTGGCGCCAGCGCCGTGCTCTCCCCGGAGAGGGAAGCCGCTTTTGTAAGAATTTTGAGTGACACGTTAATCCTCTATAATCTTCTGGGGGGAAAATAGCGACGCCTGTGCTAATCCAGGAGGCACAAAGGAGGATCCTGATAAGAGGGGAGCTCCTTCTTCCCCTTTTATATCACGTGGGTGTACATGCTTAGTGATGCCGAATATACAATGTTGTCCGGCTTTGCCACCGTTTCGGTTTCGGTTTGTGATCATGGCTAGAGCAAAATTACACGAAAAATATTTTATTTTTCGCGAAACAAAGGATTGGGGATTGTTTTTGAGTGCTTCAAAAAGCAAAATCGGCCACTATCTCAAAATTTTTAAAATTAAGCGGAGTTGCCCTTTAATTTTGCTGAAGCCGCTCAAGTAGTCAGACATTGTTAGGAGAACGTAGAATCAACAATTCCAACGCGAAAAAGTGCACGGGGACTCCCACCGACGCCAAAAACAACGCAATTCAATGGTTTTTTATCGGCGACGGCGGGCTTCTTGCCCACCGTCCACCGCGCATGCGCGGCACCGGTGGCATCCGCTAGGGGCGCTCCGGTTTGTTTGTAAACATAAGTTGGTGTTATCTCCCTACGGGAGCCAGAGTTGCGCATTTGTTTTCCCCGCGCCGCCACGGCGCTATTCGCGGAGATCCATCACGTGAGAAGCAAAGCATCCGTCGGCGTGCTAGAAAGCCACCTTTACGGTCGCTCCGCCGACGTTTCTCTTGCCCCGGCGTATGTTTCCCCGCTTTCCGCCTCCTTTTCCTCCTCTCCTGTTTTCCATGCGCGGCGGCGCGCGCGGCGCCGCTATTCGCCAAATTTAGTCACGTGAGGAGCAAAGCATCCAGCTCGTGCGGGAAAGCCGGCGCTACGGCCACGCGCCGAGGCTGAATGCGCAACTCTGCTACCGTAGGTAGCTATACAGGAACTCTAAGCATTGATACCTTTGAATGCCACCTGGTGGGGACTTCCTGACTGACAGTTTGCTTTAGCTGGGTGGCTTAGCCACAATGTTTTTTTAAAAGTTACAACGGCCCTGGTCGCCTGGGCCGTTTCGCTAACCAACGGAACCTCGTTGGAAACGAAGTCCTCTACTAAAAGGGTGTCCAAACAGGACACTACAAAACGCACGACTCCGACAAATCGTGAAAATTGAAGCGGACGCGCCCGCTTCAAGCCCGCTTCAATTTTCACGATTTGTCGGAGTCGTGCGTTTGGACACCGCTTAACGCGTTTCCCAGAACAGTGTTCAGCACGTGTGCACTGCAATCCATCCTCTCATATAAGCCTAGTGAGCACACAATATTTGCTTCTTGATCGGTTACGAACATTCCTTTTAAAGGGGCACTGACACCCCAAATGTCGTATTTATTTTTATTGTCTAAAACGATGCAAGTTGCAGTCATAGACACGCAAAAAAACCCGCATCGCGAAAAAAAATTTTCCCGCGCGCGCGCGCGCCTTTTTATTTTTGGCGTTTGATTTTCCCGCCTCTCGCCTCCTCGCTTCTTTTGATCGGTGACGTCAAAAATCAGGAAATTTAGAAGCTTTGTAGGCGACATCTCTATAACATTTAATTACGGCAGTCGTAAAACATGTTTTTTAACGCAATTGCGAACGCACTACGGCCCTTCTTTTTGAAATACCAAAAATCGGGAGTTCGTTGTGGTGCCGTCTCCTGGATTTGTATCCTCCAACGGAAAACAGGCGACACCGCTCAAAACCGGTCCGCCGTAACGCCGCCGCTCACTCCTTTCCTCCTCGCTTTGGGTCGCCATGGCAACAGCAGGGAGTGGTGAAAGAAAGTCGACTCTCAGGTCGCCGCGATTTTTGACGTCAAGGCACCGGCGCCGATCGCGCGGGAACTTCGAATTCGGCATTTGGAAATTGTTTTTTTACTTCACAAATACTGAACTCCCAAATTTGAAATTTTGAGGGTAATGTCCCGGCATCGTTTTCAATCGTTTCGGATAATAAAAAAAAAATATGATTTTGATGTGTCAGTGCCCCTTTAAAGGTGTATCCACACGACGGACCAAATTGCTGTTTTGGTCCGCGGGCCGCGCATCACGTGACCTTACGTCACCGGTTTTCGAGGTCCGCCGGCGGTCCGCGGCCCGCGCTTGTGAGAAATGCCAATCACTTTTCTCGCCCGGACCTTGGCGGCGGACCGCGGCGTTTTTAGTATAATTGAAGTGCTAAGTCTGGCAACAAGCTGACTTTTGTTGTTTGGATTGGAATCCAAATCCAAAGTCGTGTTCTTTTGGCGCCAACTGTTGAAGACGAAGAAGAGGAGCCTTTTGTTGTACGACGATGGCGGCATGGTGCGACGATGCAACTTTTTACTTCATCGCGCTCGTGGAGCGATTCCCCGCCCTGTGGGACAATAGATGCATGCCCTTTTCGGTTCACTTAAGTCTTCCTCGTCCTCAATAGTCAACGCCAGGGCCACCGCGGCCAAACGTTTCTTTCGGTCAACTTCCATCTTGGCTCCTTACAAATAGCCTCAAAGCAGCTCACTGCATGCGTTTGGCGGAGCTGTGAGGTCGAGGGTGAGACCGACTCTTTTGGTCCGCCGTGTGGATGCTCATTGCAGCCGGGCGGCCCGCGGGCCGCGCATCACGTGATCAATCGGTCCGCGGCCCGGTCCGTCGTGATGCGCGATGCGCGGCCCGCGGGCCGCCCGGCTGCAATGAGCATCCACACGGCGGACCAAAAGAGCAGACGACAGAGCGAAAGGGCCGGTCTAACCCTCGACCTCACAGCTCCGCCAGACGCATGCAGAGAGCTGCTTTGAGGCTATTTGTAAGGAGCCAAGATGGAGGTTGAACGAAAGTGACTTTTGGCCGCGGTGGCCCTGGCGTTGACTATTGAGGACGAGGAGGACATAGGTGAACCGAAAAGGGCATGCATCTATTGTCCCACAGAGCGGGGAATCGCTCCACGAGCGCGATGAAGTAAAAAGTTGCATCGTCGCACCATGCCGCCATCGTCGCACAACAAAGGGTTCGTCTTCTTTGTCTTCAACAGTTGGCGCCAAAAGAACACTACTTTGGATTTGGATTCCAATCTAAACAACAAAAGTCAGCTTGTTGCCAGACTTAGCACTCAATTATACTAAAACGCCGCGGTCCGCCGCCAAGGTCCGGGCAAGAAAAGCGCTTGGCATTTCTCACAAGCGCGGGCCGCGGACCGCCGGCGGACCTCGAAAAGCGGTGACGTAAGATCACGTGATGCGCGGCCCGCGGACCAAAACAGCAATTTGGTCCGTCGTGTGGCACACGACGGACCAAATTGCTGGCAAAAAGCGAGCTGGACAATAATGACGAAAATAATCCCTGGAGAAGGGGAACAAGAGGGACAGAGGACAAGGTTGGGAGATTTATGTTAGTCCTCTGTCCCTCTTGTTTCCCTTCTCCAGGGATTATTTTCGTCACGACTTTGGATTTGGATTCCAATCTAAACAACAAAAGTCAGCTTGTTGCCAGACTTAGCACTTCAATTATACTAAAAACGCCGCGGTCCGCCGCCAAGGTCCGGGCGAGAAAAGCGCTTGGCATTTCTCACAAGCGCGGGCCGCGGACCGCCGGCGGACCTCGAAAAGCGGTGACGTAAGATCACGTGATGCGCGGCCCGCGGACCAGAACAGCAATTTGGTCCGTCGTGTGTCACGTGATGCGCGGCCCGCGGACCAAAACAGCAATTTGGTCCGTCGTGTGGCACACGACGGACCAAATTGCTGTTTTGGTCCGCGGGCCGCGCATCACGTGATCTTACGTCACCGCTTTTCGAGGTCCGCCGGCGGTCCGCGGCCCGCGCTTGTGAGAAATTGCTGTTTGTGCGGGCCGCGCAAACAGCAATTTGGACCGTCGTGTGGCACACGACGGACCAAATTGCTGTTTTGGTCCGCGGGCCGCGCATCACGTGATCTTACGTCACCGCTTTTCGAGGTCCGCCGGCGGTCCGCGGCCCGTGCTTGTGAGAAATGCCAAGCGCTTTTCTCGCCCGGACCTTGGCGGCGGACCGCGGCGTTTTTAGTATAATTGAAGTGCTAAGTCTGGCAACAAGCTGACTTTTGTTGTTTAGATTGGAATCCAAATCCAAAGTCGTGACGAAAATAATCCCTGGAGAAGGGAAACAAGATGGACAGAGGACTAACATAAATCTCCCAACCTTGTCCTCTGTCCCTCTTGTTCCCCTTCTCCAGGGATTATTTTCGTCATTATTGTCCAGCTCGCTTGCACCTTTGCATTTAATTGCATTATAATTATATACAAAGTCGTGTTCTTTTGGCGCCAACTGTTGAAGACGAAGAAGGCGAACCTTTTGTTGTGCGACGATGGCAGCATGGTGCGACGATGCAACTTTTTACTTCATCGCGCTCGTGGAGCAATTCCCCGCTCTGTGGGACAATAGATGCATGCCCTTTTCGGTTCACTTAAGTCCTCCTCGTCCTCAATAGTCAACGCCAGGGTCACCGCGGCCAAAAGTCGCTTTCGTTCAACCTCCATCTTGGCTCCTTACAAATAGCCGCAAAGCAGCTCGTTGCATGCGTTTGGCGAAGCTCTGGTAACACTGTACTCTGGTGGTGCTTGTCTGCGTACACGGTGAGTCGCAGCATGCCGAGCCTTTCGTTCGTTTTCATCCATGTCAGAGAGAGAATGTGTGGTATGGAACGCGGTTATATACGCATTGGAGCATTTGACCGCAGCGTGACATGGATGAAAACGAACGAAATGCTCGGCATCCTGCGGCTCAGCGTCTACGCAGACAAGCACTACCAGAGCTTCGCCCCAATCAACATCATTCACCACGTAGAGAAACGTTTTTTTTTTTTTCAAAGCGGCATCACACATTTTTAGCTTCAAGAACCTGCGTACCAGTTCCTTCCAAATGTTGGCCCCGGCTTTCCGTTCATTGGGGAAGTCTCACGTGAACACAACTTCTTCCCCGATGTAATGCGCTGTGGATGTCGTGTATACTTCTTGAAATCATCCGTCAGTACAATTGCACGCGCACTTGATGTCATCGAGTGCGCGTGCAATTGTACTGAATTTTTATACAACTGCGTTCGCAACCGCTTTGCGAACGCGGATCCGCTTCCAGTGTGAATGAGCGGTAAGAGCTGCGCTCTAATTCGGCCTCACAAAGAATTGTAAACGTCTTTAATTTCTTTTACGCTGTATGTTTTACGCTGTTCAAATGACTTTAATAATGTGGGTGAGTACCATCGTTTTCAACGTTTTACGGTAGCTTAAAAATGGACCGTAAAATTTACGGTCAAATAAAAGACAGCTCATGCTGCCGAAATTGCACCTTAAAAATAACTGCGCGCTGTAAATCTGGGTTACCGTAAATTAAAATGGCGACCGTAGATTTCTACTGCCACCGTTTTAATTTATCGTAAATCAGATTTACTGTGCACCGTTATGTTTACGGTACAATTTTGGCAGCATCAGCTGCCTGGTACTTGACCGTAAATTTACGGTCCATTTTTTACAGTGTATGTTTAACCAACTAGGACAACAAATTATTTTCTTACGTCCAAAACAGTTCAGTGCGTGAGCCAGGGAAAGCAGACGAGCTATAGACCATATGCAAAAAGTGAAAGCCGTTTACAACTCCCTGTAACGCCGAATGGGCTACTTCCAAAACCGACGCGCCCCATCGCGGCGAAATACCACGCAATGCACTCTGGGAACTAGTTGGCCACTCAGTTTCGGTTTCGACTGAGCAGCTTCATCTCATGCTATCACGCCGCGACCGAACGCGCTCCTTGCGTTTTCGGTTATCTGACTTTTCACGAACGTACAATACACTTATTCTCGAGCGATACGAAACGAAGACCGGGGCACTTTCCTTGGTTCCCGAAACACCGGATATTGTGCGTGCGTATGCGAACGTAGTAAGTCGTGGCTTAGTCACCTCACCCCTCGAGTGCATGTTTGAGCTCAATTTCAATAATACCGTCTCGTACCAGTGAACTAGAACTGAAATTTGTTCATATGGAGCCTTACACGTATTTCGTTTGCCAAACGTCCGCTTCTTGTTACTTCATTGGGCGAAAAGCAAGCCGCACCCTCACAGGGTATCAAAGTTAAGCCCAGCGTTTACGCATGAACTTTTAAGGAAATGCAATAAATTCGACCTCACTACTGCACAAAAGTTACTATGATGTCTTTCTCCTGTCATCATATATCTCCCACTCGAATTTTATGCTGATAGAAGATTAAATTTTCGCAAACGCTGAGATCGGCTAGCTACGACGGAGGCCATAAAAGCGTCCCCTACTCGTCGCTAAGCCTTTTGCGTGAACCCCTATGCGGTGCGCATAGGGGTTCATGCCCGTCCGGCGCACTTCCGGCGAACGGTGCGACATTCTTCACACAAGTGCTCGACTTTTGCTTTCTTAAAACGGTCTGTATGTGCGAACTTGCCTATATGATTGCAGGATAACTCTGTGCGCATACGCGATGTTGAATATTAGTGGAAAGCAAGCGGGTGGGGAGTTCACTTCGTGCAGTGTTGCGGGTCAGTACAGATAAGAGATTAAAAGAGCTTTTCAATGGCGCCTCCGAGGTTTACCTCGCATACTCAGGTATATTAAGAAAAACAGTAATTGCAAAAGGTAATATTTCGTCTATGGACACACAAAACAAACTTCCTGATCAACAACACTAATGTAAAGGCGCGAGCTCGATGTATGCGTACTAATTGGTTGCTACAGCTTGTTGATTCTTACACAAGCAAGATCCCCGAGCTTCGCAGCGTCGAGATTCCCAGCACTGGCTCGTCCACATACCTCGATTGAAACGCTAACAGGAAGGCTCAAGTACAAAAATACAACAAGAATATGTTCAGACAAGCTATACGTCTCAGGCTTGTAATAAAGCTTCGAGGTCTGGCAATTTAGGTTAGTTTAGAGACCTCAAATGACGCTCTCGGGACCAGAAAACGATCTCTTGTCGACGTGTCGATCGAAACCGAAACCATGCCACCCTCCTCCCTGGCCAACTAGTTCCCAGAGTGCAACGCGCGCCGTGTTGCATGCAGGGCTTTATGGAAGTAGTCTATTGGAGCGCAGCTCTTGAGGAGGAGGAGTGAAGGGTACTCAGGGGAGGGTAGACCCCTCCTTCTCCTCCTCCTCCCCTCATTCTTTAATATGCTCCGGGAGGGTCACGTGACATCGGGGGGGGGGGGGTGTCACGTGACTTCGGGGAGGGGGGTCAAGTGACCTCGGGGAGGCCTGAACTGGGGGTCACGTGACCTTGGGGTGACCTTGGAGTGTCATGGGGGGTCACCATGGGGGTCACGTGACCTTGGGAGGGGTTACGTGGCCTCAGGGGGTCACGTGACCTTGGCGGGTCGCGTAACCTGGAGGGGTCACGTGACCTCGGGGATCACGTGACCTTGGGGAGGGGACCACGTGACCTCGGGGGTCACGTGACCTCAAAGGGATCACGTGACGTGGGGTGACCTTGGGGGTCACGTGACCTTGGGGTGACCTTGGGATGACCTCCCTTAGCAAAAAGAGACCGTACTTCAAACGAAGTTGAAATATATTTAGTACGAATATTCATTTTGTATTTATTCTGTATTATTTTGGCCGCATTCGAAATACGCGCGTAAGGTATTCAAAATACATTAAAAATATGAACCAAAATATTTTAGATATACCAAAAATATTATCCCTTCACACTCAAGATGCCATTTGTGCATTAAAACCGGTTACACAGTTTTTTTTTTATTTTCGGTTTTGTCAGCAAATGGTGCCCCTGTGGTATTTGAAGGCACTACTAAATACATCTCACAAAGCTACATCAGAAACGAACACAAACACAAACACCATGACGCACTGAACAGCTCAATCACAGTCCCGTTGACTGCTCTAGAGCCTTATATAGCCTACATATTGAAGGTAAACACTTTTTCGGTGACCACCTCTGCGCTTATTAAGGTTCCAAGTATTCGATCTTCTCCTCGGGAGTCTGTCAAAAGGGAAACAGTGTTTTGAAGTTCGTGGACGATATCTCTTACTAAAAGGCATTGGTACAACTAATAACGGTTCGGCGCAGTCCCTAGAACAATATCCACACGAACGGCTCATAAAATACATGTTATTGCTTCTCTGCGTAGCACCACTCAGGACGAAGCGAATCAAGGCGGTTTCTTCACTTTAAAATACTGTAAACGACTTCATTTTCGTGAGGACCTAATTCTCGCAAAGTTCGCGAATCGCCTACAATTCCGAAAAATAGGTCCCGTGAACAATTCCGGCAAAATGTAAAAACTTTAAAATCTATATTGCGATCCCAGCGCGTCGCGAAAATTACAATTTGCGAATTATTCCAAAACTCCAACTTTGACCTAAATCGTGAAATATTGAGCCCGCGAAAAATAAATATTTTACAGTAGTTGTTTTGCCTTTCCTTTTTAGTAGTTGACTATTTAATATGGTAGTTAATGTCACTATATTAAAGTCACTATTCACATCACGTACAATGGTGAGTATACACGTTCAGTGAACTAACATTGTGCTAACAAAACCACGCCAAACGTATCTGTTCACAGCACCTTCTGAAGCTTTCCAGCATCAGCAAATGTTGTGGTTGTAGTTCCCGAACCCCGTTTGTGATTGGTGTGCAAGGAACTGATCAGGTGTGTTCTTGATAGAAGAAAGGAAACAATAACATAAACTGGGCTTATTTATCAGTGCGATGCTGCGCAATTCAGTTGACAAACTAATCAAATGTTGTATTTAGGCACTTCAGTGTACTCCATATCTGCTTGAAGTGAACTTCTAGAAGGGGAGCTTTTCAATATTTAGGTTGTTTAAGTCAAACTACCAAAGTATTGCAGTCAAAAGGTACTTAGAGTATAACACAACAGTATTTACGATTTTCAGGTATTTTAAGAGTATTCTGCACGTATTTTTGACTGCTCCATTTTTTTAGGGTTGGAGTATATTTTGCATGAATTAAATAAATATTTCAAGAAATATATGTGAAAGGTATTTTGTGCCTATTAATTTAGTATTTACATATTTCAAAACGCATGAAGGAAACTTTAAATGTAGTTTAAGTAAAGGTATTTTAAAATGATTTTTAGAAGTATATTTATTACTAAGTAAAAAAAAGAAGTTCATATTTTCGGTCTATTTTTCGTGTACTTACAATTATGAACTGTATTTCAAATACACTCAAATTATAATGTGGTATATTTCAAACGTATTAGTTTTCGCTGAGGGCTTGGTTACGCCGACGGCAACGCCGCTCAAGCCGGAAACGGGCGCCTAAGAGCTGCGCTCTAAAAGAAGCGCCATTTAGTGTATCATGATGAATTATTAAATTTCCTGCGTATTGGAGGGTTCCCGTACCAATAGTTTCGCCCGAGAGACAGTGATCTTAGTAAAGTAGGAGTCGTTGAACTAAAATATGATAACCTGCTGCAAGGTCAGTACAAGGCCTTCGCAGGACGTCGTCAATAAATGCCGTTCACTGACCTGGGGCCCTATGTTGCACGTTTTGGACTTCGACGGCGACTAGGGAGAAGGAAGTGACGTCAACGACACAGCAAACACAGATTGTATATTGACAGAAGAAAACAAAATTAACATCCAATCTGCGTTTGCTGCGTTGTTGATGTCACTTCCTTCTTCATAGTCACCGTGGGAGTCCAAAACGTGCAACATAGGGCTCCTGGATAGCGCAGATCATTGCTTGAGTGACGAGTCTTGCCACCTAGTTGCTGACAATTCCTTTTCCAGAATATTGCAGCCGTCTTTACTTCCTTGAAACGACACTGAACAGCACCCGCTTGAGTGCACAAACAAATTATCCGAATATCATGAAAACCTATACTCCGTTTCACCTTATGTTGTACCGCAGCGAAGGTAGAAGCGCGAGCTCATAGCGTTGGCAGCTGCCCTTGGTGCACGAGAGCTTGTGCCGCCGAGGTATGCCATAGGGCAAGGAGCTCAGCTTGTAGCCTTTTTTGCGGTACAACACAAGGTGAAACAGAGTATAGTTAAATGCAGATGCGCCTCTTCCACAACTAAAATATGTAAAAAAAAAATAGGCTGCTCTTACTGGCATGATGATGATAGCTGGCAAGAATACTGCAGTTATGCTAAGACACAGTTAGCGCACAATACTTGCCGACAACATTCTGCGACTATGCAGTCAAAGCTATGGGCGAACGTGCGCTCGAGCATCTCAAGCACCCATCGAAGCAGTGCACGCGCGCTCTTCACTTCTTCTGAAGTAGCTGTCCGAGAGTATAGTGTGGTAACTGTGGTGCCACGTAACAGCAGTTAAAGCTGAGTGAACCGCGGTTAAGGGCGCCCGTATAACAGGGGTATAATACCCCTGTTACACGGGCGCAGTTAACCGCGGTTAACTCAGCTTAACTGCTGTTGCGCGGCACCACAGACACCGCACTATCTCGAACAGCTATTTCAGAAGAAGTGAAGAGCGCGCGCGCACTGCTTTGATGGGTGCTCAATATGCTCAAGCGCACGTTCGCCCATAGCTTTGACTGCATAGCCGCAGAATGTTGTCCGTAAATATTGTGCGCTGACTGTGGCTTAGCGTAACTGCAGTTAAGTGTGCCCGTGTAACAGGGGTATAATACCCTTGTTACACGGGCACACTTAACTGCAGTTACGCTAAGCCACAGTCAGAGCACAATATTTACGGACAACATTCTGCGGCTATGCAGTCAAAGCTACGGGCGAACGTGCGCTCGAGCATCTTGAGCACCCATCGAAGCAGTGCACGCGCGCTCTTCACTTCTTCTGAGTGGTAACGCAATCATTATCAGCAGCCGAAGACGTGCTGGCTGTGCGCGTGCCCGTGCGTTCCACTCCGCCATTCGTCGGGGCATTCAAAGACCGATATAACCGACCTGCCAGATGCTGCAGACCGAGGAGAACCTGGCTGCCCGCATGCACGCCAACTTGCAGCACCTCGAGGTGGGGCACGCCCAGTACCAAGAAACGATCAAGGAGCAGGAGTGGGAGGTGGCGCTGCTCATGAAGGAGAGGGACGACCTCTCTGTCTTGTTGGCGACTTTCAACAACGCCAACAAGAAGTCCCAGCAGACTCGTATCTTGGAGCAACGGCGCAAGCGCATCAAGGAGCTGGATGAACGCGTTTCGAAGCTGCGAAAGAAAGTCCAGGAGCAGGCCACGGTGATCGGGCTGAAGGGAGAAGAACGAGATGTTAGGAAACTCAAGGAAGAAATCCTGGAGATGAAGAAGACGCGCATGCGGCTAATGCGCCAGCTCAAGGAAGAGTCGGAGCAGCACCGCCGGGCCCAAAGGGAGCACGACCGCGAGGTGAGCACCCTGCGGCTGCGCGAGCATTACCGGGTGGCACAGGCGGCGCGGCAAGAGCGCCAGAGTGGCCTCAAGATCAGTGCGCTGCAACGGAGCATGGAGGATGCGCTGGTGGACAAGTCGCGACTGGAGGCGGCACTGCAGAGGCAGCAGATCGATGCCGGCAAGACGGACCCCCTGGGGGAAATGGCCCCTCGCATCCAGGGCACAGTTGAGCAGGAGCTCGCTTTTTCAGTGCGCAAACGATCGGAGCAGTTGCGGACTGCACCGCAGGCGCGCAACGCCAACACAACACCACTCCTGAAGGTGCAGTCGAAGTTCCTGGAGGCTGAGGCCAAGCTCCGGGAGGTGGAAGAACGCAAGGAACGGGAGATCAAGGGACTAGAGTTGCAGCTACTGGTCACCAAAAAGGAGCACCGAGATCGAATGCTGTGCCTGCTGAAGCACTTCACGGGTACGTCCCATGGGTATAAGACCCCCACCCTGGAGACCTCCCTCGTCGAGAGGCTCAAGTTGCAGGAAAAAGAGATCTCTCGGCTACCAGGCCAACCATAAAGAACTAAAAAAAAAAAACCAAAGAAGCTGAGCAACTTAAGAATGAGTTTAAGCATGCCAGAAAACCTGTGCTGGGGGTTGACTACTCCGTCAAGACAGATAATCCTGCCAAGCCCAAGAGGGTCGTGCCAGTATAGCCACAAGCGACCTCATCTTTGGCGACAGTCTCGATGTCTACGGCAACGGCGATGACGACCCGGACTGTTCCGTGAATCAGACACTCTATCAGACGAGCCCACTAGAGGAACTCTCATTAAAGAGATGAGTCGAAACTCATAAAATACCTTTCTTGTTCAGATACAAGTTAAGAATAATGAACTATATCTGCTAATGACAATTGCACGCCCGTTTTTCAAACAGATGGTCTAACCCCAGTCGAACGCCGAAAATTTGACCTAAAAATCCAATTCTACAAAAGTTCGCGACACCCCTATACCCGTTTTCACCTTAAAGGAACGATGCAACAATTTTTGTACTTTGCGCAAATACCGCTTGAAACGGATCCCTAATGTTAATGACCTATGAAACACGCGTTCGTTTTTCACCCCACGTAATAGAAGTCCCAGAAACAAATTAAAGAAAAACGAGCAGCGTTCACCCCCTCAACTCGCAGCCAGAACAAGCGGCCACGTGATCTGGAGCCGATTATATGCCGCCAGTGTTGATCATAGCCACGCGCTGGGGTTGGCAAAGCGCAGGACACGCGCTGAGTTCCAGACATTGTTATGGCTCGGCTGTTGTCGTCGTTCCAGCGATTGGACACGGGTCACTACCGGAATGCTTCTCGAGCTAGCAATTATCACGAGCCCAAGTCGAGTGCCCACGCAATGCTCGGGTCCAATCTATGAGCCGCATTCAAATATCGTCACTTGGGTGTACTGCGATCCCCACGTTACGTCATGAAATTTTGCAAAGGAGAGATTGAATGAAAATGATCGCTTTTGTCCTTGAAATTACACCGCAACAAAGGAGTTTCTTGGCCAGTGGCGTTGCGTGTGAGTATCCTTGAGTCCCAGGTGTGCCAGTAAGCTCGTGTCAAGTGAAAAACATTCCAATTGAATATCGTTGCACCGGTCCTTTAAGAAAAAAGTGGGTGTGTCCCTCTCGTCGCTTGCTTATTGGTCGCATGCCGTCGCACATATTATTCCGTTCTGCGAAGTAGTTCCGATAAAAGTTTGCTCTAACGTTATTTAAGCTTAAATAAATTTGTTATTCTCAGTAGGATAAATAATACACCTCCTTAGTATACGCGTGTATTCACGTAATTCAACGCCTCACAAGATCTGAGGATCGATGTTCGTAGCCAGCCGGCCAGCCGCTGTTGCTCGCCTTCCAAAATGGCGACTCCAACAGCTCTGGCTGATCGGTCTGGGATGTCAGCACTCCTTCCTGAAGACGTTTCCACCCGGGTGTACTACAAACGTCACGGACGTGGAAATGTCCTGTCGAGCCAGACAAGGCAGTGTGTTTTGAACGTTTATTCTTGGATGCGGCGGCAGTACCAAGAAAAAAAATGTGGTGGAAGTCATCAACCTGACTTCCGCCGCAACGGGGATCAGTGTGAGCTCGGTCTACGAGATCAAGCGTGGCTTCAAACGTGCCAACGGAGCTGTGAAATCTCCTTCAAAGGAGCGCCCGAAATTCGCCGAGAAAAGGAAGAGGATTTCAAATCATGACGCGTGCACTTTGACGGCCGTGAGAAGCTGCCTGCACAATTTTTTCCGTCGGGGAAAGATCCCAACGTTGAAGAAAATCGCCGCTCGTCTCCAAGAAGACGACGTGCTGCCGTCCTGTTCCGGGTCTACCCTGTATCGCCTGCTGAAGGACATGGGTTTCGAGAAACAGAAACGGAATCGCAACTCCTTCCTGATTGAGAGAGAGGACATCGTCGAGTGGAGGCGGCGGTATTTGAGGGCAATCAGAAAGCACAGAACCCAGAACCGCAAGATCTACTTCCAGGACGAGACTTGGGTGAACGCCGGCCTCACAGTTGACAAGGTGTGGACCGACAGCGCCATAAAGTCAGCAAGGCAAGCCTTCATGTCTGGACTGACGACCGGGCTAAAGGTTCCTTTTGGAAAAGGTGAAAGAGTGATTGTCACCCACGCAGGTAGTGACACTGGCTTCGTGTCCGGCTGCCTGAACGTGTTCCGTGGGAAGAAGAAGGGGGACTACCACGATGAAATGGACTCGAACAGGTTTGAAGCATGGTTTCTTCATCTGCTGGACCACATCGAGCCTAACAGCGTAATCGTTATAGACAACGCGCCATACCACAGCAGAAAGGCTGAAGCTGTTCCCACAACTGCTACAAAGAAGGGCGAGATCCAGCAGTGACTCTCTTCCAAGAACCTAGACTGGACTGCCACTATGAAGAAAAAAGACCTTCTGAGCGTCGTGGCAACGGTGAAGGATCGCTACACATAGTACAAAGTTGACGTCATGGCTACGGACGCCGGACACACAGTGTTGAGGCTCCCACCGTACCATTGCGAACTAAATCCCATAGAGTTGATATGGGCACGGGTCAAGCAGGAGTTCGCCTCCAAGAACATCACATTCAAGCCCAATGACGCCGAGTGGCTCTTGAGGGAAGCAGTGGACAACGTAACAGCTGTCCATTGGCATGACTGTGTACAGCACGTGAAAAAAAATGGAGGCGAAGTTTCGAGAATGTGATGTCCCAGAGTCGAACCTCGAGCCAGTCATCATATCCCTCGATGCAAGCGACACGGAGGAGGAGAGTGGAGACGACGACGAAACTGACGACGAGGATGAGGGTGAAGAGATCTCCGGTGTTCAGCCTTTAGAATGGAATTGACCGTGAACTAATGTCCCCCTAGGACATGTTCTCTTCTGAAAGTGGCTATAACTTTGGACTCTGTTTGTCATACCCCAGAACACAGATCGGCCCTTTTAAGGACCATTCACATACTGCAAAATCGGATTCCCGACTTCATACACGCCTAACCTCGAGTGTCATGTTGTTGTCGTGATTCTTCCTTTCATTACGTAATAGCCTTGTTCATGGCTTCTCGAGGTCTTTGAAATCAGCTGTATGTATCCCACTGTGTACAAAGATTCACACTACAAAAAAAAAAAAAAATTGCAGTTGTACTGCATTCGCTAATTTGCCCATTACAGCAGAGGTGTCAGGCGCCATTTTGCCCTTTTGCATTCTAAACATATATGCATACAATTACACTTTAAGGGTCGTTTTCATTCAAGAAAGAAGACGTAGTGTTGGCGGCATGCCGAAGATCGACCATTGTTCTGAAATGTGACCCTGAGCTTAACATTTCACTTCCTCACCTCATGCATATTCAGTGTCGCTTACACCTAATTTCGAGGTCTAAACATCATGTTCAGCCCAGTCTTTCATTAAGATAGCGCCTTTATTGCAGTGATCAGTTCCCCAGGCGGTTTCTGGGAAAGTAAACTCACAAAATGCCATGCACATGCCTTGGGGTCGCTCTGGCAATAAACGTATCTCTCATCCACCATGCTGTTTCAGATTATAATCGGGATTCTTTTCGCAACAAGCAGAAGCTTTTATGGGATCCTGGAAGAACGTATCTCACATCAACCACGCTGTTTCTGCTTATAATCAGGATTTGTACCACCATCCCCACACCACGGAACTTAAGAAAACGGAATTAAAGAATAAAAATTGAAATTCACCGCGACACACAAGGAAACCGATTGCTCACTCAATACATACACATGAACGTCAACGCAATAACGTAAACAAAGGTATATTAGGACAGAATAAACTATGCAAACATAGGTTCGTGGCTGGTAGCAGGTCTGATCAATCCCAGTTCATCAAGTTTGCGGCGATGTCGATGATGTCAGCTGATCTTTTTGCTTTAGCGCTTCATGGTTGCCGTTAAAAACTGTAAATGCGCTAAAACTGGCACACACTGATTTTTTTTTTCTCATAGTGTTTTAGAAAGCCGACGGTATAAACAATGTTAGATATACAAAGATATGTTTATTGAAGACAATTTAAAGAAGCGATGCAAAATTGTGCAGAGCATGAGCATGTTTATCAGAAACAAACGCTATTTCACGAGGTATGTTCTAGCTTTTTGCCACTAGAGGATGCTGCAGTGCTAAATTCGTTTTGGTTTCGGTCTCTAATTGTGGATCCCACCACCTCCCGAAGGAGAGTGGTTAAGTCTACGCGATATCGCGGCATTTCATTGGTGGAAACCCAGAACACTCCGCCACCAGCCGGAATTGTTTTACTTCGGTTCTTAAGGTGAAAACGAGTATAGTGGCAATTAGGATTTTCGCGAACTTTTGTCAAACCGGATATATAGGTCGAACTTTCGGGGTTCGATCCTTCAAACTTTTAACCAGATTCGACCGGTTCGACATTGTGGACAGTGTGGTCAGACCTTGATAGAAGCGTGTCTAGGCTTGGAGAATTATATTTTGTATGCAAAGGTTTTTTTTGTTTAATTTTATGAACAGTTGCAATTAAAATACACTGATTGTAATCACTGAAGAAGCTATTAACTTAATTTTTTGTACTGTATTAACTGAAATAACCAATTAGTGCTGCCCTTAATTTATCCCTTAGCCCATCACCACCCAATCCGAAACCAACTGGCCAGCCTGTCGCGTATGCGCATAACAGTCGAACCTGAGTCGAACCTGTGTCGAACGTTTCACAAGAAGGTCGAAAAAGTCGAACCTTATCGAACTCGAACCTCGACCGGTTTGCGACACCCCTAGTGGCAATAGGGAGTTTTACAATAGCGCACTCTAAAGCTTTGCGTACGCAAAGAATAGCTTCGTCGCCACTGCGCATGCGCCGAACGCTAACCACGTTTTGCGCTTTGCGTGCACTCATTTAGCTTACGATATTTTTCGGAAATTTCGTGCGTACGCAAAGAGTCTGGGGTGCGTATTTTCGGCACCGATTTGTAGTCCAGGGGACATGGCCAATGACGACACGGACGTCCAAATTTTATTTGGTGTTCTTCGACGTAACCACGTTTTATTTTGGATGCCCGCGGGCTGCGGAGTGCTGCTACCCGTTCAGAGGGCGAGTTCGACGTTGTTGCGTTCTACGGTGCGTAGACGGCTTTGTTTTCCAAGCTTCGTATATGTTAAGTTTTTCCTAACGCAGTGTTAGTTTACTATATCTAAAGGTTTCGTATAGTCCAAGTTCGGGATGCCCAGCGTGTAGTGTCTCGTCTTCCCAGCCGCAGAAAGCTAGGCCTTTTATAGTTCCTGATTCGGGGCGGTATACTGCCCGACCCTACTTAGTAGTTGGGCACTAGGAGAGCACGTTTTCCGCAGTATTGTCGCATTATTATGCCAAGCCGCTGTCAACATGCGTGACTTCAGCGCGTCGAATTAAACTAGTTTCGCCGCCAACTTCAACCTCACATGGTTCAAAGTTCAGCGCTTGATCGGGGAGGGGGATGGGGCAATTGAAGAGTGAGGGAAGATTGGACTAGAAGACGTGAACATTGGTCACTTATGTTTTAAGGAACAAAGTATATTCCTAAGGTCGAAAGCGTAATATATTCTCATTATAGCGTTCAATAAATTAGGCTTGTTTCTAACTTTCTTTTTTTTTTCAACGCGTCTGAAAGTACAGTGGTGCACTGCTTTCTTCAGCTATACTCGACCGTGTGAGCGATCTTGGCAGCTTTCCAAATATGCGGCAAATAAAGGTGGCACCTGCTTGATACAGAGAAATAATGCAGGCTTTTGCATCTTAGGAATAGTAACGCATTATCGTGTGAAATTGTGAGTCGCCCAGTAAACTTATCCGCGCTGAGCCAGTAATCAATCATCGTCTTGCTAATACTCGTGCGCCTGCCACGGATGCTCCGTCACTCCGGGTGTTTTGTGGTCTAAATTGATGCCATTTTTTCGGAATTGATATTTCCGAAATAACTTGGGCTACTGATAAACGAATATACTTCTAAATTACCCCGGTCGAGTCGAAACCTCTATAGTAATAGGTGGTATTCACTGGACGCCACATTGGAGCTCTCTGAACGCTGCGCATGCTCAGGGTGAACTCCCGCTTACGGCCTGAGAAGGACACCCTTTTCATGGAGAGTAATGCTACACGCACGACGTCGTGCAGCTTTACCGGAAGTTGCTATACTCACGACGCGCATTAATGTTCTTTCATTGGACGACCCGAATCCTGGCCGTAGTGGCAGAGCTTCGCTCTGCCAATACAAATTACTGCAGAGCCCTCAAACAAATATGTTCGCCCATCATGACCTAACCAACCTCGCAATCCACGAGCTTGCTCGTGAATATGCGACCAGGGGTGCTATTCTGGTCGCAAACGGGTACCTTTCGAGTTGTGACGTATCGAGAAAGAAGGGGCGGAGCCTCAAACTAGAATGATTCTTGTTTGAGGCTCCGCCCCAACGTTCGGGTTCACGCACGCGGTCAGCTAGAATCTGACGATGCCCTACGTCGCGGTGACGTGTCTACCCAGTTGGGGCGAAGAAATCCCTGCATTTCCCCCTGTTCTTTTTGATATCTTCTTCCTTTCCTCCGGGACTTAGAACAAGCGAATAACGGAGAAAAGGCTACCTTCCGGAAAATGGAAGGAAACAGAGAAAAATAATATTATCCTTTTATAAAATACGAATGATTATTTCAATAATTATGACGTAAAGTAAATTTAGCTAAGATATCTCAGCTTTTTTTTCTCGAAGTTTTTCGCTACGGTCTTTGAAAACAAACATGGCAAAAACCGCGGTAACGACCTTGTGGTGTTTGTGTCTCGCTTGCGTGGTTGCTTTCCCTGTTTCTGCACGATACGGATGGCATTACGATAAGAAAATATTATGTGAAGGTACGCTGCGACACCGACCATCCTTTGTGAAGCCGTCGTGAACATAAGCTGCAAATGAAATTTCCTGTTCGCCTGTGAAGGAGACTCCAAATGGATACAGAGCTGACGACGACTCTGTGGTAGTATATGACAAGTCATGAGATCGACGCAGAGTGCAACGGTTGTGAGCATTCTGTGGATGATGCAGGAAAGTTTCTTCGGGCAGTTTTAATAATGCTTTGCTCCTTTGCTCACTGCAGTGATTATGCCGGTGTAGTCTCCATAAGCCATGCTCTTCTCTTTCGGCGCTGAAGAAATGCACGCGACGGCATAATCTCGGTCAGTCTTTTTTACTTATTTTTATTTGCAGAAGAGCTCGTGCAAAAAAAAAAAACGGCTTTTACGTTTTTACACGTCCCTACATAGGTACCTCTAGAAGGCACCCTAGGTACCTCGCTTTCCCATTGGCTTCATTGCGCGTGACGATTCGACGTCATTTGTTATGGAAACGTTCGTGAAACTAGAAAGCCTCTGTTTGCCGCTAACAGTCATTTTTCGAGTTCGGGTTGTGACGACAAAATGACGTAAGAACAAGAATGCACGGGACTATCTGCATTGTTTTAACTCGACAACCGTACCCTTGGCGAGTTAAACTCGAAAGAACATGGCCGCGATGCTCGTCGGATCGACCGCGGCTGGGGTTTGACTTGCGATCGGTCACTTGATCAACGCGCACACGAATACTTTCGTGCTGTTGGATGAGCCCATTCGGCGACAGGACCGGGTCGAAGAGCACAGTGAGCTGGCGTTTAACGTCTCCGATGTAACGCTTGAAGAGATGCAAGACTTGGCTTCTATTTGTGCCGGTGTTATGAAGCTTGAAAGTGGTGGTGTTGTTGTGGCTCGTACGGTACCGTTGCTGAGATTACGAAGACGGTAATAGACCTTTATTCAGCGTTGCCGTGCATTAAAATTCAAAACCTCACCTTGGCACAAAGGGAACGACGTTTCCGCGAGCACGGAGGCAGCAGCCAACGGTCTGAGAAAGAATTGTGCCGCCGCCACGATCGCCAGCGATCGCCCCAACGGCAAGAAAACAAACGACAAGCTCATTGAGGTTTGTGTAGTGCTGACTACTGATTCATCGGACGACCAAGGTGAATGATGTAAAACGCAACGTAAGTTTGCCAGCGTTTTGCAAAACGAATTCGTTTCGTTGAAAATTTAATTTGGGGAATTCGTTAACGCTTTGAAAGTTTGACGGGGACCGCATTGTGAACGCAGGCTTCACACAAGTGTTTTCTACAGCGTGTGCTTTGGCTGCATGCATATAAAGACAAAAACACTGCCTATATGGTGCATAAAATAAAAGAAATTTCGTTTATCTTGATAATGTTGACTATCTATTGAGTGCTGTTGATAGTAGTGGCGTAGCCAGGAACTTCTCAGGGGGTGAGGATGGAGGGGGGCTGAGGTGGCTGGGATGTTCATGACTTGGGGTGCGAGGGGGATGGTTTTGGAATTTGTGTGTATATTCTAGGGCCCGCCGATTTGGGGAGGGAAGGAGCGAAGCCCTATAACCCCCCCCCCCCCCCCCACCCTCCCCATCCCCGGCTTTGCCACATAAGGCGAGCATACTACATTCACAGGCTGCTATAAGCATGTGCATAGCCGCTGAGCTCGTACCACAATGGCAAGATAGTTGCTGACATTCTTCACGTTACGTAGCAGTTATTTCTTTTTTGTACATATGCTCGCTTTTCCTTCACACATGTACTCTGCCTCCGCTTGTCGTTTATGCTTGATGGTGATAGGCCAACAGTGCGTATTTGCTCTGCATCACAGGCAAATTTCAAAAATCCAGCTCACACTACTCTTTAATTTCAATGAGTTACTGTCACTTTTGAAACGACAATCTATTGAATTGCTATCATAACACGTATGTTGACTGTAGGACAATTCTATTTTTATTGTTTTTCTTGGTCACGAAGATGACAACCATCCACAAGACACTGGCTAAATTTCTCGTCTACAGTGGGTAACAATGTTAGCATACTCTGTCAGACTAAACTGCTGCTGTATAGACAAGTAACGATTAATTTTAGGACAGACCTGTTCGAAGTTTATTGCAGGACCTTGAAAAGTGTTCTTATAACTTTCCGATGACTGACTTGCAATTCCAGCAGCTTGGCGTGAAAAGGTAAAACATCTAATTGATACAACGAAATGCCATCAGCAACCCATCCAGATTTTATTGCGTAATTGACAGTAGCTACAGACCGCAACAAATTGTCAACTAAAGACATAGGTACTAAGCGTGCACTAACTTTGAAGCGGTAGAAACCCTGAAGTTTAAACGTCAACTTACCACCATGTTGTTAATGGCAAAATGGTGATTGCGGCAAAGTGTTGGAGTCCTTCAGAATGGTGACGTTCTCCTTCAGACCGATGATGACGGTGACAAAGGTTTAGTTAGAGTCTAAGTTTGGTCAACGCACCCGACGACGTCGGTGTGCTTGTCATGGTGGCGACGAAAGCCTTCTTTCGCACATGCCTCAGCTGCCTCGGTCCGGGGTTTTGTCGACCCAAGTCACCCAACCATCTCTTCCCAGCCGGTTGACAGCGACACTCACGACGGCCGTCAAGGCTCTGATCACCATCCACTGGGCATTAGCTATGTGATCATCGGGGGCAACCGCGCCCTTGTAGTTCCCCGTTGCGAAAAATCTCAGTGCGATTCAATTAGTAGCTGCTGCTCGACGGTCATCATCTCTCATCGTCGCCGTCTCTCGTTGTCACACTGCGATCACACGGTGCTTTTCGACAAGCGGTATTGTCGTCAGAAACAGTCGTCGTGCATCGCGAAGGCAACCGGGTGCTCGCGGAAAACCCGTCATTGTACGCGTAGCCATCGTTGAGCAACAAGCATCGCCGCCATTTTCTACGCTCTAGAATCCTGCCCAAAGCTTGTTCCGCTTCATGCAATAGAAAGAGAGGTTAAAAGCACGAGTGCATCACCCCGAACGATCTTGCACGAACGTTGGCTTGCACTGCGCAAGCGTGCCTGCTCGACAGGGACGTTGAAAGCCCGGAGCACGTTCTTGTAGCTCCTACACCCGCACTAGCTCGCACTCATAGTGAAACAGAGAGTAGGGTGTGTCGAGTAATACCGCAGTTAATCTAGTGACGCGACTTCCGCTATGTGCTACGTAGGTCGGACGTGGTCATACGTCACTTTGTCGTCACGGTCCGAACTCGAAGAGCGACATTTACGGCAAACGGTTGCTTTCGTGTTTCACGAACGTTCCCATGGGAACCGCGTGGAATTATCACGCGGGCTGTGGCCAATAAGAGCGCGCAGTTCGTAGTGGGGAGGAGTTTTCGAGAAACACGAACGTGACCGTTTGTGACCAGAATAGCACCCCAGACTCGGCGCCTTGTGCATGCAGCCTCGCACATTCATGAGCATGCTCGTGAATTGTAATTGGGTTCTGTGTGTCAAGTTCTCTTTTTTTTTTAGAGAGAGAGGATGGGATTTCACTTGTTTTCATCGCTTATAAAGTTCATTCACCGCAACGGAGTGCGGTTTCGCCTTGTGAATTAAAGGAAGTTACTATACATATCACCAGAATAAAATGATAAAACTCATGGGTATACATGTTAACCGGAAGAAATTGAAAATCTCATCTTCAGATAAAAACTGAAAAGGTGTGCCATGTTTGAAAACAGTATAACTCCCAAAGTCCTAGGTATTAATGCTCTCAAACACAATTGCAATCATAAACGTTTGGTTCAGCGTTCTTTTATGACTAAAAATCGACTTTTTTTCAGGCAGAAGCATTTTCCACTGCCACTGGATGGCACCAGGTGCTTCAAAGGCGTCAGCTTCCTTTCTGCCATGAAGCTGATGTACGCCACATACTGTTGTCTGAACCTAAAGTACCCTGCTGAGCTGCCAGCAGCGTTGAAGTTCGTTTAGAGGTAACTATGAATGTGCCTTTCAGTTATGAAAATATGCACTGTGAATTTGCTTTGGAAAAATGTATCGTATGGACAGTTCTAATTCCTTTAAGTGGTGGAATTGTCAAGTGGATATTGCATTTCGTGAAGAAATAAATAGGCGATTTCTTTTTTGTCTGGGAAGCAGCAAGGAGTGATAAGTAATTTTTGACAGCGTTAATGACTTAAAAGGCCGTTAGCAATAAATTATGTACCTAATCTCTTATCGTGTCCTTGCCAACATCCTAAGCAGTGTGGCATACCTTTGAACGGTGGTGTGCTCTTCAATGTATTTCCGGCAGAGCCAATTTGGCTCAGAATTGAATATTTTGAAGACTGTAGGCGACTTATTTATCGCAAGATCCTAATTTGCCCGAATCGCCTACAACTTGCAAAAAAAAAAGTTTCTGCGAACAATTCTGGTAAAATGTAAACGCATTGGAATCTATATTGAGATCCCAACGCATCACGAAAATTAGATCCCGCGAATTATTCCAAATCTTCAACTTTTACCTCTATCGCGAAATATTGAGCCCGCGAAAAATAAGTCATCTACAGTATAGGGTGCAAGTCAAAAAGTTCAAATACTGTTTTCCTTTGGCAATGTGCAATGTTTCCGAAACTTATAGGAACACACCAACTGTTCATTACCTCATAAAAGTGCTAACATGTCGGTGGCCGAACGACAACTATAACATGGCGCTTAATGCAACAATTTTGTGCACTACGTCATGAATTGATGTAATCTCCAGAGGTAATACAGTAGCGTGTTCCTTTGGTGAGTACTGTACATATACAGGGCGTTTTTTTTCTTCTTACAGATTTGTTTAAAGAAAGCCATGAAAGCTACACTTACGCGATTTGTGCGAGTGAGTTATACGCCAATGGGGACATTATGTGGGTGGCTAACCTTTGCGATAAGTCGGCTAATTAATTAAAATTTGTCAATTAACTTTTTAATTAGTGAAAATAAACATAGGGTTCTAATTAGAAACTTGCTGAGTGTTATCGAAACCACTAAATCAGTCATTTTCAGAAAGACTTTCAGCGCGTGAAAAGCTTAGCACATTAAAGTTACCACTTGTGGAGCACGTACAAGGCTAGCGGTTGCGGTAAGGCGCCCGCGCGATTTTTCCGTCTCTTAGCTAGCCCCAGCCTTGTACCTGTTCCACGAGTAGTAACTTCAGCGCACTGTTGCGCTTTTCAAGCGCTTAAAGTCTTTATAAAAATGACTAATCTAGGGGATTCGGACGACGCTCAGCAAATTTCTAATTGGAACCATATGACTACTTTCACTAATTAAAAACCTAATTAACGCATTTTAATTAATTAGCCGACTTATCGCGAAGATTAGCCACCCCCATAATGTACCCCTGGGCGTATAACTCACTCGCACTTCCCGCATAAGTGTAGCTTTCATGGCCTTTCTTTAAAGAAAAAAACAAAACAAAAAAACCGGTATAGCAGACGCATAACGATTCCTCGAACGTATCGCAGTATTCCCATGTAAATATTAAGGGGTTTCATTCAACTTGATCACACTGTCACTGAGGCATTGCCAATTACGTTAAGCAAAGTGTCTAACTTTCAACAGCAATTTGAAAAAAAAAAAATGTTTTGTAGAGCAGCATATTAGCTTTAGGGTTTGTGTTTGTTTGGTACGTTCAACAGCAACCTGGAACATGTTGAACCATGTTTTTGTTGAAACTTTACACTAAGAAAGGCAAAAATCTGATGTTAATGTGCTGCTTTCTGGACACCCTTATTTACAATTCGCTTGGAAATATTCGTTACTCACATTAATTAGATGTGCTGCAGTAACTGCGTGACCTGCTGGGGAGGATCGTTCCCTTGTAAATCGTATTATGTTGCAATATAATGAAAGAATCAATATGAATCTGGTATTCAGTTATATTGTTATATAGAACCAATACTAGAGCTTATGCATCCTAGGGTGCGTGCAATTTATATTTTAACCCGCCTTAGTATCAGACGGCTGCAAATGCATGACCCCTTGTTCTGCAGGGCCACATAAATATACCTGTGACCGGGCTATGCTTATCAGTTAGAATAAGTAATATGAACCAAAAGACATGAATGTTCAGCGTTCTACTATTAACCCCAATATTCTGCTTAAGCACTTCAGGCAATCTTTTTTGTAATATTGCATTCACTGGTACTGTGAATTCCTTTTTTAACCGAAGTATTGTTGTGTACAATGTTACTAGGCAGGCGAGCTGGTTAGTATGACATTTTACAACCCGAGATGGAGGCTACGAAAGCATACGTCTCAATTGAGACGGATGTATTTGTCCTCCTTTCTAGCCTCCGTCTCGGGTTGTAGAATGTCTTAGCGTTGTGTGCTGACACAAGATCCTAAATGTGTCCGGTTATTACTGAGAACTGATGCCAGTGGACTGAAACGTTTTTTTCTTTTTTCGTGTACAATCAAAATCCGTCTTGATGCAAGGATCAGACTTGGAGGCTCATGGTCTGTGGACGGACTGTCCAAATTAAGGGCGTTTGTCTCGGCTTCTAAGTATACTATAGACCAGATTTAGAATTTGTTCAGATTGAATTACTAACCGATAGAGCAGTTAAAGAAAGAGTCAGGAACTCCCTAGCTTCTGTTATACATCTTGCTCTAAATCATCCCACCCATTATTTAAGTGCTCTTTCTTTCAGGCAACTTGTTGCAATGAACCCACAGGAGGGGTCCCCGCAGTCTTCAAAAGGGTACTCCGGCCGGTTTTTGAGCTATCTAAACAAATATCATTTTCTGACTACCCGGACTTCAGTCATCATGGTATGCTATTTATTTTCTCGAAATTCAAAATAGCAATTGAGAAAACCGTAAATGAAGATGATGCCGAAACCAGCATTCAAATTTTCGCGCGCTCTTCAGTGGTGTGACGCCACACTTTCAGATCGTGCATGTAGTCTTAAACAAAGTATGTCGAGTGTTTTTTGCGTGCTTCTCAGTGAATCAGTTGCCAAACATTGCTTTCCTTCCATCAAACGTCTTGTGATCAGTTGGAAACATGGCTTACCGCCCACTTTGCACCATTTCTGTCGTCACACTTCACTGTTGCGAGTAGGGGCTCCCGGTTTGAGAAACACGATGAAAACGAAATTCGAAAATTCAATAACTTCGCGAATTTTATTTATTTTCACACAATACTTGGGGAACTCGTAGAGCCATTTTTATCGGTGTATTGAACCAATTTTGAGGCAGATCAGCGACCATGGAAAAATCGCCGGAGTACCCCTTCAAGAAAAGTTGCTCTGGTGCATCTGATGGCGCAGTGAGCCCTCCAAGAGTTCTCGAAGTTCTAAAAGAAGTGGAAAGAAACGTCGGTGTTTGTTTAGATTAATTTTTCTTTTCTATTGTTAATATTACTATTTGTTGTCATAGGCCAAGACGGTTCTTTTCGAGGTGTAGCATGTCAGCATAATTTTTTGTGACATTTTTCTTTAGGAGACTGCTCACTTTGATATTTTTTTGATGGCTGAGCTGCCCCAAATATATTTGCGGTACGAAATGTTTTTTATTGTTTATGTGTTCCAGTCATTTAAAAGAAAAATAAATGTAAATATTTTTGAAGCAGCAAACTGTTCAGTCTTGAACATGGTTAAAATCGCGCACAAAGAGACGAGGACAAACGAGGAAGGAACACAGAACACAGACAGGCGCGCACTCACAACTCTAGTATATTAAGTGAAGAAGAGAAAGATGAAGCACTATTTTTTACAGGGGACAACGTCACCAGGGGGAAACAGATCATCCGCAGTCAAATGATCGCAAGAAGGCAACTTCTTTTTCACTCAAAGCAACCGACGGCTGGCTAACGCAGCGATCGCTGAGGCTCAAGATGGTGAACGCCTCGAGCACCTCGCGCGTTTGTTTTTCTTTGAAGCGGCCAATGATTGATGTTTTTTCTAAAGATGGTGTGCACATACAGGTTTTACAGTGCACCGAAAGGTGACCTCCTACATTAGATGTTAAAGAAAGTTTATGCTCTCGTAGCCGGTCATTCAGACACCGTCCCGTCTGTCCAACATAGCATCTTCCACATGAAAGAGGGATGCTATAAACAACGCCCGATGAACAGGGAACAAATGGCCGCACATGTTTTTTGTGCACGTGTTTTTGGATAATTTTTCCGCCTTTTCACGAACCTTAGAACAAATTTGTCGCATTTTCTTAGGGGCTGATAGTATGTGGATCATGTGGAAGATGCTATGGATCATGTGGAAGATCATGTGGAAGGTGCTATGTTGGACAGTGGAAGTGGATCATGTGGAAGATGCTATGGATCATGTGGAAGATCATGTGGAAGATGCTATGTTGGACAGACGGGACGGTGTCTGAATGACCGGCTACGAGAGCATAAACTTTCTTTAACATCTAATGTAGGAGGTCACCTTTCGGTGCACTGTAAAACCTGTATGTGCACACCATCTTTAGAAAAAAACATCAATCATTGGCCGCTTCAAAGAAAAACAAACGCGCGAGGTGCTCGAGGTGTTCACCATCTTGAGCCTGAGCGATCGCTGCGTTAGCCAGCCGTCGGTTGCTTTGAGTGAAAAAGAAGTTGCCTTCTTGCGATCATTTGACTGCGGATGATCTGTTTCCCCCTGGTGACGTTGTCCCCCGTAAAAAAATAGTGCTTCATCTTTCTCTTCTTCACTTAATATACTAGAGTTGTGAGTGCGCGCCTGTCTGTGTTCTGTGTTCCTTCCTCGTTTGTCCTCGTCTCTTTGTGCGCGATTTTAACCATGTTCAACGTTTACCAACTCGCCCAACTTACTACTCTTCTACTGTTCAGTCTTCTTCGCAATGGGTCCGTTGCTATGGTTAGGAACCAAAAGGACCAAGCGTGAACTGAGTTTCATAAGGATGTTTACAAATGTTTACCTGCCTTTATCCCCGTCACTACATGTGCAATGCTCTCTAAACTTGACGTAGCATGCGAACACCTTTTCATAGCATTCCTGGCTGTTTTATTGAGTATATATTTCACGGATTCATTGTTCTGTTTTCAGGATAGTGCTTCCATTAGATACGACAGTTCAAATATTCCATACAAGTTTGGGGAACATTTGCGCATTGCGGGTAATTTTATGTTGCAAAGACTTGCAACAAAAAATTTGCAGTTTGTGCAAATTAATAATGAGAAATCAATTCCATTAACCATATCAGCTGGAGTGCCCCAAGGAAGTATTCTAGGACCACTTCTTTTTTTGTTGTATATTAATGATATTGTGAACACTAATTCAAACTGTAAATATATAATCTATGCGGATGACACGAGTATCTTTTTTTCTGATATATCCGAAGAGGCCCTCATAAATAAAACTAACGCATTTCTTTCAAAGTTAAAAGTATGGTCTCAGTCCAATTGCTTGACTATAAATACTTCGAAAACAAAAGCAATGATGTTTCGCCCACGCAGCTCAAGTAACCGAGTTTACACTCCTCTTCATTTCGGGACTTCATACATTGAATTTGTAAATAGCATAAAAACTCTCGGAGTCATTTTTTCCGAAGACATGCTCTGGACAAGTCACGTAAAACATCTCTGCTCTAAATTAGGCAAAGTCGCAGGAATTATGAACAAGCATAGGCACGTTCTTCCATCCAGCGTAAAAAAGGTTTTGTACAATTCCTTATTTTATTCTCATTTATGTCACTGCACCCTTATCTGGGGTAACACGTCTTACTCAAACTTGCATATAATACACTTATGGCAAAAAAAAGTGCTAAGATTAATAGGTCGTGTACATACATCATACGGATTCACTGTTCAAGTCATACAAGATTATTAGTATTCACCAAATCTATAACTATCGTTTAACGATGGCGTATAAATATGCGGCATTAGGACGCTCCAATGTAATTCTTCAACTGTCTGATTTAAAAAAAAAGTGATTATTATTCATCGAGAAATCACCAGCCCTGGCAAATTCCGAAATGTAGGACAAACTATGGAAAACAAAAAATAAGTTATGCTTTACCGTCTATTCTGAACGAATATTTTGTTAAAAACATAGATATTGTGCAATTGTCCAACAGCCAAATATTGAATTTGTTCATTTGATTTTTTCTTTTTTGACCAGTGTACTGTATGTACTCCGTCGTAGCTGCTGAATGGGGGGCCCGGAGCCTCGTCAAGCTGCATTTATGCAGCTTTTTCTTCGGCCTCCCATTCACCACTTGTATTTGTGGTGAAAAATAAAGTTCGTATCGTATCGTATCGTATCAAGCGTGCGCCTGCAAACTGTCAGGAAATCCCTGTTTCGCATGTCACATTTAAACTTTTTTCAATGAGAAGCTTGGCGTGTGACACACAAAGTCCGGATATACTCGTGAATAGTGGTAGTAACATAAAATGGAGCGAGTACTATCACAAACAAGACTGACATTTTTCCGTACGTACAAGAAATGTGACCTGTGTCATTTTGGACGCATTGGAACATGTGATGTACTTCGTAAAAATGGTACATGTTCTCGCATGGCTTGCAACCGAACATGTGTTGCTGTGTGCCATGATGGTACATTTCCTGTAGCATACAGTACTTGTTCCGTGATGATGGTGCATGGAACTAATTGTGGCTGCCCATACAGCAACATGTCCCATACTAAAGAAGTATGGAACATGTTCTGTAGTCCGGTAATACAGTACATGTTGCGCAACAAGGTTAGCATGTATGTGTCCCATACTTTGAAAGGAGTTTTTCTAACAGTGTACACTTTGTTATTAGAGAGTTTTAGAGAACGATTTTTGCACATATAATAAAGTACAATGGGCTTTCGGTAGTGCATGCGTAGTGGGCCCAACGTACCGCATCGGATGTGCAAAAACGGTTCCCTAAAACTCTATATTAGTATACCATTTTTATTCCGACACGACGGTGCGGAGACTACGGCGGGGCATCGGGGCTCGTGCCCCCCCCCCCCCCCCCCCCCACCCCATGCCCCTGGAGAGATGCGGGGGGGAGGGGGGGGGGGGCAAACCCCACCCCCCCCCCCCCTTCACGCACGGGCCATGATCCTTACCTATAGACGCTGTTTACGTGCCATGTAACGAGCTTCTAGTAGTGGCCTGTAAACAAAATAACGCCCACGTTGCCTTTATTGACAAAATACATAGGAAATGGAATCCCAACGTGCTTTCGTTAGCTTCAGTCTCCAGTTCTGGCATAGTGAGATGGTGTAGTATAAAAATGAAGTCGGAATATTTTATTTCGTGTTCTTTGTCCTTTGCTTACTCAAATATATTTGGTAGTGTGCGAATACACGCTACCGAACGAGATATTTAATTTGTAGTACTTTTCATTTGAAATTTAGATATAATCATCTCTTCATAGCATTGTCTCCGTTATAACTTGGGATGCGCTATATTATTGAAGAAATGACTGTACCTGCCTCACGACGCCACCGGCGACTAGTCTTTGTTCAAAAAGACTTAAAATGTTTATTCAAAAGAACAAGGCTTTTATTTCCACTGCTAGTTTTTTTACAAAACAAAAAGATCAATCGGTTCCAAGGGCTGCAGCTTTAGATCCAACAGAGAGATCTTTTCTGAACTTCAACATTTTCAATGACCCGAAGATGTGGAGGTCCTGTTAAAAGAGGTTCGAGTGAGTATTTTTGTTGCATAATAATAGCAGTGTGTCCATTTTAAGATGGGCAAGTTTCTCAACAAAAAGACATAACTAATTTCAGGGCAATTTATTAGTGCAGAACAAACAAAAAAGAAAAGGGCAGTGATCTATTTTACTGTTCTAAATGCGGTTTCATATATAGCAACCGCCGATAATATTGTAAAATATTTTAATGTATAATGCGTTTTTTTAAAGGCTATAGTTGAGAACCTGCAGATATTCCCTTTCGTTTTTTATTTGTAATTTACAACTCACCAAAACATGTAATTTGGTGAATGGTTGTTCGATCCTTAACGGGGCGGTGCAACGATATTCAATTGATATGTTTTTCACTTTACACGAGCTTACTGGCACTAGTGGGACTCAAGGATACTCGGACGCAACGCCACTGACCAAGAAACTCCTTTGTTGCGCTGTAATTTCGAGGACAAAACCCAGTGTTTTCATTCAATCTCTCCTTCGCAAAACCTGATGACGTAGCTGGGCGGTAGCAGTACCGCCCAGTGACGATATTTGAATGCGGCTCATAAATTGTACCCGAGCATGGCGTGGACACTCGATTTGGGCTCGTGATAATCGATAGCTCGAGAAGCATTCGGGTAGTGTCCTGTGTCCAATCGCTGCAATGACGACAACAGCCGAACCATAACAATGTCTGGAACTCAGCGCGTGTCCAGTGCCTTGCCAACCCCAGCGCATGGCTATGATCAAAATTGGCGGCATACAATCGGCTCCGGATCACGTGGCCGCTTGTTCTGGCTGCGAGTTGAGGGGGTGAACTCTGCTCGTTTTTTTTTTATTTTTTTACTGCGACTTCAATTGCGCGTGGAGAAAAATGAACGGGTATTTCACAGGTCATTAACATCAGGGGTCCGTTCTAAGCGATATTTGCACAAAATACAAAAATCGTTGCATCGCCCCTTAAACCTGGCGTAAGATTAGTAAAAAAAGTGTCTATGTGAATTTAGAAGTTTATATGGGGGAGTTTCATTAACCTACAAGATTGAGTGCCAGGCTACTTAGGCACATTCTGAAGACCAGTGCTTCAAAAGCTTTAGTTACTGGCGAATTTAGGTATTTATTATAGACTAATTATTTTTTTCCTGTCCTAATATGAGCCGTGGTAGTAAAACACTACTTTGTATATGTGTTCTTACAGATGTCGTTGGGATCAACCTTGATCAAGGAATCCGAATAAAAAGACAGAAGAAAACATACGTAAACAAAAAGGTTATTCAGCTAATTGCCGAAATGTGGAATTTAAATGGAAATGCAAATAAATATAAGATATTTTTACTTTCATTTGACAGCATGGGTCACAGATATTAAAGGGACCATGAAATGATTTTAAAATCCAGTTTCATCCACCGCACGTCGTAAAAGGTGTGAAAAGAAACACAAAAATACAAAAATAGGGAGCCAAAAAAATTATTTGCTATAGAACTTTTAAAAGAAAACTGGACTCTTTTGCGCCTTCCTTCTTTCGCCTGTTCACTACGATGCATCCGCGGAAATGGAGCACGTCAGCCAAATCCAGGTCGCCTATTGGGTAAGAGCCTACCTCACCAGCACCGCGATCGTAAACAATAAATAGCCGGCGAATGTTTCCTAAAAGTTTTGTTAAATAATATTCAGTTCCACATTTTGTAGCATAATTAGAGATGTGTGGCGAAAATTGCCAAATTTGATAATGCTGAGAGCCAGGCGCCATCTATCGTGTGGTAAACGAAGCAACTACTGCGCGTGCGCAGTAGGGCAGGGCCGACAGTTACTCGGGTGGCAGCCAGCGACGAACGTTTATTTTCTTTATTTTCCTTCCTCTCAAAACTCTGACTGACTGAACGTTTATTTTTCTACGTGTTCTTCTCGCGCGGGCCGACTTCAAGCAGCAAGAAAACAGTACTTAAAACAGACCACGACGAACAAGAAAGCTGGATCCTCCGACTCCGACGAAGCGTATAGGCCTAGCAGGCATTCCGACTCGGCGCTGCGTTGCTTCGTCGCAAGACCGTCTGCCTACGATCGGCTGGCGTGCTAAATGGAATATGCCCGCGCGACCCTTGTGGACCCTTCCCGTATTTTAGTTTGATCACTGACCTCAATTCTAGATTAAGAGGTGAGGTCAATCTCTTCCCCTTGTTTTCTGAGGCAGTGTTGACGAACACTCGTCGAAAAGGGACTCTCGTCGATTCTATCTTCTTGTTTTGTGTGATATAGAGCTGAAATAAACGCAGTATGGATTACCTTCGTAACACGGTATGTACACTTTGTTATTGGTATGCCATTTTTATTCTGACAGACTGCACGTCACTGTCGAGCTATAACAGTTCGTGGGAGGTATACGTACAACCCCGGTCCAACCTTCTTTGCCGAGTGTCGCGTCAGTATCGAGTTGCAATCGTAAAAGAACGGTCCCGAAGCGCTTACAAACAGCGCGAATACAAGACTTCCATCAAGCGCGCGCGTCCGCTCCGAGTGTAAACAGGTATTTACGTGGCTCTTGCTGACACTCGTAGTTCAAATGTATCTTTTTTAACGTCGGCTCGCTCCTGCATCTCCGAGGCCGCGAAAAACGCCATCTACGTCGCTTTGCAAACGACTGACACGGGCCGGCCCTTCTGCCAACAATGACGGGGTGGTTGACTTCTGGAGTCTTCACCGGAAGACTCGCTGCACTTTCCAACAGGCATACCGGCGTATGGGACTAGTCCCATGCTGTCGCTGTAGCGCAACATATCTCATTGAATTTCGCTCAGCTGCGATGCGGCGATGAGAGGCGCCGATTCAGGAAATACGTCGGTGACATCAGCGCAGTAAAACCTACCGGCGCACCCCAACTCGTTGCCGCTAACACTCCCATTCTCCTACTGCCGAGAGAACTTCCGGTTCCGGAAACGGCCTACGTCACGGCTTCTTTTGCGGTCAGTTGGAGAGAATGAAAAAGTCGATAGTTCAATAATGTTTTGTGTAGAAGTTAATAAACCGAGACGAAAACGGATGCCTGTTCGGCATTCAGTGAACATTGACGGTTTAATGTAAAAGTTATCTGGAAAAAGTAAAAAGGTCATTTCATGGTCCCTTTAATGCATCGGATGTTGCAAGACCAGCCGACCTCGCCGCAGACAAAATTGTCTGTGCATGACTGATTATTCCCACTAGATGTGCGCGATTAGTCAGTTGAACTGCGCAAAACAACAGCCCCAAAATACTCGGCCGAGTTTTTACAGCGCATTTTTTAGGCGCCCGTTTCCGGGGTGAGCGGCGTCGCCGTCGGCATAACCGCGTGACGTCACGTGTGACATCACGAGGGCAACGAATGACGTCACGAGGGTCACCAGTGACGTCATGAGGAGAAAGATTAAGGTCACGAGCGTCACGAGTGAAGTCATCCTCGTGATGTCACACGGGCATATCCTCCCCTACTCCCCCTTAAAGGGGCGGTGAACCGATATTCAATTGGAATGTTTTTCACTTTACACGAGCTTACTGGCACTAGTGGGACTCAAGGATACTCACACGGAACGCCACTGGCTAAGAAACTCCTTTGTTGCGGTGTAATTTCAAGGACAAAAGCGATCATTTTCATTCAATCTTTCCTTTGCAAAATTTGATGACGTAATGTGGGGATCGCAGTACACCCCAATGACGACATTTGAATGCGGTTCATAGATTGGACCCGAGCATTGCGTGCGCACTCGATATGGGATCGTGATAATCACTAGCTCGAGAAGCATTCAGGTAGTGGCCCGTGCCCAATCGCTGCAACGACGATAACAGCCGAGCCATAACAATATCTGGAACTCAGCGCGTGTCCTGTGCTTTGCCAACCCCAGCGCGTGGATATGATCAACATTGGCGGCATATAATCGGCTCTAGATCACGTGGTCGCTTGTTCTGGCTGCGAGTTGAGGGGTAGAACGCTGCTCGTTTTTCTTTAATTTTATTCCGGGACTTCTATTGCGTCGGGTGGAAAACGAACACGTGTTTCATAGGTCATTAATGTCAGGGATCCGTTCTAAGTGGTATTTGCGCAAAGTACAAAAATTGTTGCATTGCTCCTTTAAGAGCTGCGCTCTAATTCGGCCTCACAGAGAATTGTAAACGTCTTTAATTTTTTTTTACGCTGTATGGTTTACGCTGTTAAAATGATTTTAATGGTGTGGTCCAGTGCCATCTTTTTCAACATTTTACGGTCGTCGACAGTAAAATTTACGGTCAAATACCAGGCAGCTCATGCTGCCGAAATCGCACTTTAAAAATAACGGCGCGCTGTAAATCTGGATTACCGTGAATTAAAATGGCGACCGCAGATTTCTACGGTCAGCGTTTTAATTTATCGTAAATCAGATTTACTGTGTACCGTTATGTTTACGCTGCCTGGTACTTGACCGTAAATTTTACGGTCCATTTTTTTACAGCGTATGTTTAACCAATTAGGCCATCAAATTATTTTCTTACGTCCAAAACAGTTCAGTGCTTGAGCCAGGGAAACCAGACGAGCTATAGACCATATGCAAAAAGAAGCGGCATTTAGTGTATCATGATGAATTATTAAATTTCCTGCATATTGGAGGGTTCCCGTACGATAGTTTCGCCCGAGAGACAATGAACTTAGTAAAGTGAGAGTCGTAGAACTAAAATATGATCACCTGCTCCAAGTTCAGTACAAAGCCTTCGCAGAACGTCTTCAATAAATGCCGTTCACTGACCTTGAGTGACGAGTCTTGCCACCTCGTTGCTGACAATTCCTTTCCAGAATTTCGCGGCCGTCTTTCTTTTCTTCCTTGAACCGAAACTGAACAGCTTTCCCTTGAGTGCACAAACAAATTATCCGAATATCATACCGAATATTATAGTTAAATGCAGATGCGCCTCTTCCACAACTATACTCCGTTTTACCTTATGTTGTACCGCAGCGAAGGCTAGAAGTGCGAGCTCATAGCGTTGACAGTTTCCCTTAATGCACGAGAGCTTGTGCCGCCGAGATCTGCCCGAGAGTAAGGAGCTCGCGCTTGTAGCCTTTTCTTGCGGTACATCATAAGGTAAAACAGAGTATAAAGATGTAAAAAAAAAAAAAAAAAAAAAAGGCGGCTCTTACTGGCATGATGATGATAGCTGGCAAGAATTTTGCATATGACCTGTATAGACCTTTTCATCCTCCTCCGCATGGGCGCTGCCATCTTGGAATCACGTGACGCGGCAGCCATTAGGTTGCTTCAACTTGCTCCTCCGCTCTCCCCTCCGCACCTTGGCGGATGCGTTGTATCCGTGTTTTTCGTTGCGTTTTACCGCGCTTTCTGGCCTTGCTTCGGAAACTGTAGTCCGATATGTCTACTCGACGACTAAAGTATCACGAGAATTTAAAGGTTCTTATGTTAACTGTGGTTTGTTTAGTAATAGTAACGGAACATTCCCAGTAAGAAGCGCGTATATTTATATCGCACATTTAGGATCGGAAGGCGTCAAGAATAGTCAGCGCATGGAGACTATCGTTATTTCCTGAAAGTATCGTTCATTGTATTCATAATATATCGAAAACAGTTGCTTTTGATTATGTAAGGAAACTCGCGGAGGAGATGGACAACGAATGTTTAACTTGTATTTTATCTGACGCTAGAAGTAATGGTACGTCAACATCAGGCGAATTGTTTGTTCATAATATCACACCTACATGTTGATGAGGTTCTCAATTTTTTTTGCGACATGAATATTCGGTTGGTCGGTTTACTTATGAAGTTTAAGAAATTGTATACCGTGCTCGCTTCCATTTCGACAGTCATTTAAGTGATTTATTGATTATATTTACATAACCCGTGTCATCCACTCAATTTATTTTAACACAAAAGTTAGGACTTCCCGCGTACGAAACGGCCACAGACACTTAACGGTAGCGAGTTTTAGAATAGCGTGCACAAAGAAATAACGCCGTTTCTATTTGCAAATCCAAAACGCGGTTTGGGTTCAGCGCATGCTCAATAACTACAACGCTTTTTTTTTTTTGCGTACGCGGTTTTAGTTTTTGTGCGTATCTAAAATCCGCAATATTTTACGCAAAAAAAAAAAAAAGAGCCGTTTGCAGAACAATTTTTTTAGTGCAGGATTGTCGATGGTGCACAGAGGTTTACTTTTGATGGCTGGCGACGCCTAAGTTTAGAGAGCGAATCTGTTCAAAAATTAATATTTGTTCACACAGGTTCGTAAAGTGGTGCCTAGCGCTAGAATTATGCCAAACTATCCGAGGCATTTCTCTTCCTGAGCCCTTTAATTTTATTTGGCCACTTTAACGGAAGGCAAATGCCAGATTTAATTTGACGGGCCTGTCACTTATATCTTGAGTAAGCAAATGTTCATATAAAAATAATTTATTTTCCAGGGCCAATATCGCGAAATGCTGCTTATGAGTACTTTAGCAGGGCTGACAATTTAAGAAACTTCCTACTCAGCATGTCAAAGCATGCTCGAGTACTGAATTAAAAAAAATAGGCTGAGACGATACCACTCCTTTATACCATTTATCTGCGTCATTACACGAAAGGTTTTATTCTGCGAAGTTCACTGAAGGTTGGGTGCCCACGAAACCGAACAGTGAGTAGTAAACTCGCGAGTTCATCTGTTCTGGCCAATTCAGCACATTGCTGATCAAGCTGTCGATATGCTTATTTACATTCACATGTTAGTCTCTTCGTTATATTGTTTTTCTGGAAACTGGTGTCATCGGGTACGGCTGTATACGGTGGTAATTTCCCCTGTACACCAGTCAGGCGTTTCGCGACCGACCATAATCAGCTACATCAAAGGAGTGGGTAAACAAAAAGCCCACAATTTAGGCTGAGATACATATCGTAGCCCTCAAGGTGACTCAATACCATTGTTTCATTTGTTGTGTGCTACAAGGAAACTAATCGAATCACAAAATTAATCAAAAACAACGTAAAACAGCAACACAGCCGCGTTCACGTTGAAACCGAAACCAACCAAAGTGAAGCAACCTGATGGCGCCAAGTGTGTCAGCGCCCTCTATCCACCGGTGAGGCAACTAATAAAATGAAAAGGTCTATAGACCCTTTACGAAAGTCAGTCTACCCACCTTGTGCAGAGCCAGACCCGACGCTCTAATGGCGGAACTACACTGTTTCTCCACACCAGAAAAATCGAACGTCTTCGAAAGCATAGAGCAGAAAAAGGAAAAGATGTTGGTCCTTTCACGTCACCTTCGATGCACGGAATCGAGGGTGTTTGATTTAGCCGCGCATGATCTCCTATCACCGCCATTAGAGCGGCAATAATGGAGCTTTTTATACTGCCACAAGAGGACTCTGACTTTTGAAAAGGGTCTATTGGTCCTGAACAAATGGGGGAGGTTCTAATACCCTTGTTACACGGGGGCACTGACCGCAGTTATGCTAAGACACAGGCACAATACTTGCGGACAACATTCTGCGGCTATGTAGTCAAAGCTATGGGCGAACGTGCGCTCGAGCATCTTGAGCACCCATCGAAGCAGTGCACGCGCGCTCTTCACTTCTTCTGGAATAGCTGTCCGAGAGTATAGTGCGGTAACTGTGGTGCCACGAAACAGCAGTTAAAGCTGATTTAACCGCGGTTAAGGGCGCCCGTATAACCGGGGTATAAGTTGACGAGCTAGGTTTGCTCAAAACGGTTAAGGGGTTAAATCACGTCTGAATATGAATCTGAATAAGACATCCGGCCTCTATCCCTTTCTGTTCGATAAAATACATTTTGAAAGAACGAATCATGACTTTGCGTCGAGGTTGAGGACCCCGAGGCTGTTCAGAGGCTTTGAATTTGGCTATTTTAGGCAGTGTTGAGTAGGGGCGCTTTAACGGTTCTCACTTTGACTGCTGAAAGCTATCTTTGAGGGGTAACGCAATCATTATCAGCAGCCGAAGACTGCTGATAATGATTGCGTGCGCGTGTGCGCGTGCCCGTGCGTTCCACTCCGCCATTCGTCCGGGCATTCAGTGACCGATATAACCGACCTGCCAGATGCTGCAGGCCGAGGAGAACCTGGCTGCCCGCATGCACGACAACTTGCAGCACATCGAGGTGGGGCACTCCCAGAACCAAGAAAGGATCAAGGAGCAGGAGTGGGAGGTGGCGCTGCTCAAGCAGGAGAGGGACGACCTCTCTGTCTTGTTGGCGACTGGCAACAACGCCAACAAGAAGTCCCAGCAGACTCGTATCTTGGAGCAACGGCGCAAGCGCATCAAGGAGCTGGATGAACGCGTTGCGAAGCTGCGAAAGAAAGTCCTGCAGGAGCAGGCCACGATGATCGGGCCGAAGGAAGAAGAACGAGATGTTAGGAAACTCAAGGAAGAAATCCTGGAGATGAAGAAGACGCGCGTGCGGCTAATGCGCCAGCTCAAGAAAGAGTCGGAGCAGCACCGCCGGGCCCAAAGGGAGCACGACCGCGAGGTGAGCACCCTGCGGCTGCGTGAGCATCAGCGGGTGGCACAGGCGGCGCGGCAAGAGCGCCAGAGTGGCCTCAAGATCAGTGCGCTGCAACGGAGCATGGAGGACGCGCTGGTGGACAAGTCGCGACTGGAGGCGGCACTGCAGAGGCAGCAGATCGACGCCGGCAAGACGGACCCCCTGGGGGAAATGGCCCCTCGAATCCAGGGCACAGTTGAGCAGGAGCTCTCTTTTTCAGTGCGCAAACGATCGGAGCAGTTGCGGACTGAACCGCCAGGCGCGCAACGCCAACACCACACCACTCCTGAAGGTGCAGTCGAAGCTCCTGGAGGCTGAGGCCAAGCTCCGGGAGGTTCAAGAACACAAGGAACGGGAGATCAAGGGACTAGAGTTGCAGCTGCTGGTCACCAAAAAGGAGCACCGAGATCGAATGCTGTGCCTGCTGAAGCACTTCACGAGTACGTCCTGGGTAAGACCCCCACCCTGGAGGCCTCCCTCGTTGAGAGGCTCAAGTTGCAGGAAAAAGAGATCTCTCGGCTAAAAGCCGTCCATAAAGACCTTGAAAAAAAAAAACAAAAAAAACAAGGAAGCTGAGCAACTTAAGAATGAGCTTAAGCATGCCAGAAGACCTGTGCTGGGGGTGGACTACTCCGTCAAGACAGATAATCCTGCCAAGCCCAAGAATGTCGTGCCAGTAGCCACGAGCGACCTCCTCTTTGGCGACAGTCTCGATGTCTCGGCAACGGCGAGGACGACCGAGACTGTTCCGGGAGTCAGACACTCCATCAGACGAGCCACTCGTCCGTTTTTTTATCGTTCCCCATCTCAGGGTTTACAAGATGTCTACTAGAGGAACTCTCATTAAAGAGATGAGTCGAAACTTATAAAATACCTTTCTTGTTCAGATACAAGTTAAAAATAATGAACTATATCTGCTAATGACAATCGCACGCCCGTTTTCAAACGGATGGTCTAACCCCAGTCGAACGCCGAAAGTTCGACCTAAAAATCCAATTCGACCAAAGTTTGCGAAGTGGCCATTAGGATTTTCGAAGTTTTTTCGAACCAAATATATAGGTCGAACACGCCCCCCCCCCCCCCCTTTTTCATACAGCAACATGTCCCATACTAAAGAAGTATGGAACATGTTCTGTAGTCCGGTAATACAGTACATGTTGTGCAACAAGGTTAGCATGTATGTGTCCCATACTTTGAAAGGAGTTTTTCTAACAGTGTACACTTTGTTATTAGAGAGTTTTAGAGAACGATTTTTGCACATATAATAAAGTACAATGGGCTTTCGGTAGTGCATGCGTAGTGGGCCCAACGTACCGCATCGGATGTGCAAAAACGGTTCCCTAAAACTCTATATTAGTATACCATTTTTATTCCGACACGACGGTGCGGAGACTACGGCGGGGCATCGGGGCTCGTGCCCCCCCACCCCATGCCCCTGGAGAGATGCGGGGGGGAGGGGGGGGCAGAACCCCCCCCCCCCCCCCCCCCTTCACGCACGGGCCATGATCCTTACCTATAGACGCTGTTTACGTGCCATGTAACGAGCTTCTAGTAGTGGCCTGTAAACAAAATAACGCCCACGTTGCCTTTATTGACAAAATACATAGGAAATGGAATCCCAACGTGCTTTCGTTAGCTTCAGTCTCCAGTTCTGGCATAGTGAGATGGTGTAGTATAAAAATGAAGTCGGATTATTTTATTTCGTGTTCTTTGTCCTTTGCTTACTCAAATATATTTGGTAGTGTGCGAATACACGCTACCGAACGAGATATTTAATTTGTAGTACTTTTCATTTGAAATTTAGATATAATCATCTCTTCATAGCATTGTCTCCGTTATAGACGCTTTGCAGCAGCTGTGCATGGACGCCGCCATAACTGACCTTCAGTTTTTGTTTCCTCTTATTTCGTTCATTTCACTTCATCATTACCATAGCAGGCCAGGTTATTGCCATATTGGACTCAACTGTGTCCTTTTCTAAAGCATCGGCTTCTGTGTTGGATCGTCAACTACCGTTTCAGTTGCTCGGCATTTCGGTAAGACAAGAGAAGGTCAGCAATGGCGGCTGTAATTTGGCGCGTGTGTAAAGCCTCTATAACTTGGGATGCGCTATATTATTGAAGAAATGACTGTACCTGCCTCACGACGCCACCGGCGACTAGTCTTTGTTCAAAAAGACTTAAAATGTTTATTCAAAAGAACAAGGCTTTTATTTCCACTGCTAGTTTTTTTACAAAACAAAAAGATCAATCGGTTCCAAGGGCTGCAGCTTTAGATCCAACAGAGAGATCTTTTCTGAACTTCAACATTTTCAATGACCCGAAGATGTGGAGGTCCTGTTAAAAGAGGTTCGAGTGAGTATTGTTGTTGCATAATAATAGCAGTGTGTCCATTTTAAGATGGGCAAGTTTCTCAACAAAAAGACATAACTAATTTCAGGGCAATTTATTAGTGCAGAACAAACAAAAAAGAAAAGGGCAGTGATCTATTTTACTGTTCTAAATGCGGTTTCATATATAGCAACCGCCGATAATATTGTAAAATATTTTAATGTATAATGCGTTTTTTTAAAGGCTATAGTTGAGAACCTGCAGATATTCCCTTTCGTTTTTTATTTGTAATTTACAACTCACCAAAACATGTAATTTGGTGAATGGTTGTTCGATCCTTAACGGGGCGGTGCAACGATATTCAATTGATATGTTTTTCACTTTACACGAGCTTACTGGCACTAGTGGGACTCAAGGATACTCGGACGCAACGCCACTGACCAAGAAACTCCTTTGTTGCGCTGTAATTTCGAGGACAAAACCCAGTGTTTTCATTCAATCTCTCCTTCGCAAAACCTGATGACGTAGCTGGGCGGTAGCAGTACCGCCCAGTGACGATATTTGAATGCGGCTCATAAATTGTACCCGAGCATGGCGTGGACACTCGATTTGGGCTCGTGATAATCGATAGCTCGAGAAGCATTCGGGTAGTGTCCTGTGTCCAATCGCTGCAATGACGACAACAGCCGAACCATAACAATGTCTGGAACTCAGCGCGTGTCCAGTGCCTTGCCAACCCCAGCGCATGGCTATGATCAAAATTGGCGGCATACAATCGGCTCCGGATCACGTGGCCGCTTGTTCTGGCTGCGAGTTGAGGGGGTGAACTCTGCTCGTTTTTTTTTTATTTTTTTACTGCGACTTCAATTGCGTGTGGAGAAAAATGAACGGGTATTTCACAGGTCATTAACATCAGGGGTCCGTTCTAAGCGATATTTGCACAAAATACAAAAATCGTTGCATCGCCCCTTAAACCTGGCGTAAGATTAGTAAAAAAAGTGTCTATGTGAATTTAGAAGTTTATATGGGGGAGTTTCATTAACCTACAAGATTGAGTGCCAGGCTACTTAGGCACATTCTGAAGACCAGTGCTTCAAAAGCTTTAGTTACTGGCGAATTTAGGTATTTATTATAGACTAATTATTTTTTTCCTGTCCTAATATGAGCCGTGGTAGTAAAACACTACTTTGTATATGTGTTCTTACAGATGTCGTTGGGATCAACCTTGATCAAGGAATCCGAATAAAAAGACAGAAGAAAACATACGTAAACAAAAAGGTTATTCAGCTAATTGCCGAAATGTGGAATTTAAATGGAAATGCAAATAAATATAAGATATTTTTACTTTCATTTGACAGCATGGGTCACAGATATTAAAGGGACCATGAAATGATTTTAAAATCCAGTTTCATCCACCGCACGTCGTAAAAGGTGTGAAAAGAAACACAAAAATACAAAAATAGGGAGCCAAAAAAATTATTTGCTATAGAACTTTTAAAAGAAAACTGGACTCTTTTGCGCCTTCCTTCTTTCGCCTGTTCACTACGATGCATCCGCGGAAATGGAGCACGTCAGCCAAATCCAGGTCGCCTATTGGGTAAGAGCCTACCTCACCAGCACCGCGATCGTAAACAATAAATAGCCGGCGAATGTTTCCTAAAAGTTTTGTTAAATAATATTCAGTTCCACATTTTGTAGCATAATTAGAGATGTGTGGCGAAAATTGCCAAATTTGATAATGCTGAGAGCCAGGCGCCATCTATCGTGTGGTAAACGAAGCAACTACTGCGCGTGCGCAGTAGGGCAGGGCCGACAGTTACTCGGGTGGCAGCCAGCGACGAACGTTTATTTTCTTTATTTTCCTTCCTCTCAAAACTCTGACTGACTGAACGTTTATTTTTCTACGTGTTCTTCTCGCGCGGGCCGACTTCAAGCAGCAAGAAAACAGTACTTAAAACAGACCACGACGAACAAGAAAGCTGGATCCTCCGACTCCGACGAAGCGTATAGGCCTAGCAGGCATTCCGACTCGGCGCTGCGTTGCTTCGTCGCAAGACCGTCTGCCTACGATCGGCTGGCGTGCTAAATGGAATATGCCCGCGCGACCCTTGTGGACCCTTCCCGTATTTTAGTTTGATCACTGACCTCAATTCTAGATTAAGAGGTGAGGTCAATCTCTTCCCCTTGTTTTCTGAGGCAGTGTTGACGAACACTCGTCGAAAAGGGACTCTCGTCGATTCTATCTTCTTGTTTTGTGTGATATAGAGCTGAAATAAACGCAGTATGGATTACCTTCGTAACACGGTATGTACACTTTGTTATTGGTATGCCATTTTTATTCTGACAGACTGCACGTCACTGTCGAGCTATAACAGTTCGTGGGAGGTATACGTACAACCCCGGTCCAACCTTCTTTGCCGAGTGTCGCGTCAGTATCGAGTTGCAATCGTAAAAGAACGGTCCCGAAGCGCTTACAAACAGCGCGAATACAAGACTTCCATCAAGCGCGCGCGTCCGCTCCGAGTGTAAACAGGTATTTACGTGGCTCTTGCTGACACTCGTAGTTCAAATGTATCTTTTTTAACGTCGGCTCGCTCCTGCATCTCCGAGGCCGCGAAAAACGCCATCTACGTCGCTTTGCAAACGACTGACACGGGCCGGCCCTTCTGCCAACAATGACGGGGTGGTTGACTTCTGGAGTCTTCACCGGAAGACTCGCTGCACTTTCCAACAGGCATACCGGCGTATGGGACTAGTCCCATGCTGTCGCTGTAGCGCAACATATCTCATTGAATTTCGCTCAGCTGCGATGCGGCGATGAGAGGCGCCGATTCAGGAAATACGTCGGTGACATCAGCGCAGTAAAACCTACCGGCGCACCCCAACTCGTTGCCGCTAACACTCCCATTCTCCTACTGCCGAGAGAACTTCCGGTTCCGGAAACGGCCTACGTCACGGCTTCTTTTGCGGTCAGTTGGAGAGAATGAAAAAGTCGATAGTTCAATAATGTTTTGTGTAGAAGTTAATAAACCGAGACGAAAACGGATGCCTGTTCGGCATTCAGTGAACATTGACGGTTTAATGTAAAAGTTATCTGGAAAAAGTAAAAAGGTCATTTCATGGTCCCTTTAATGCATCGGATGTTGCAAGACCAGCCGACCTCGCCGCAGACAAAATTGTCTGTGCATGACTGATTATTCCCACTAGATGTGCGCGATTAGTCAGTTGAACTGCGCAAAACAACAGCCCCAAAATACTCGGCCGAGTTTTTACAGCGCATTTTTTAGGCGCCCGTTTCCGGGGTGAGCGGCGTCGCCGTCGGCATAACCGCGTGACGTCACGTGTGACATCACGAGGGCAACGAATGACGTCACGAGGGTCACCAGTGACGTCATGAGGAGAAAGATTAAGGTCACGAGCGTCACGAGTGAAGTCATCCTCGTGATGTCACACGGGCATATCCTCCCCTACTCCCCCTTAAAGGGGCGGTGAACCGATATTCAATTGGAATGTTTTTCACTTTACACGAGCTTACTGGCACTAGTGGGACTCAAGGATACTCACACGGAACGCCACTGGCTAAGAAACTCCTTTGTTGCGGTGTAATTTCAAGGACAAAAGCGATCATTTTCATTCAATCTTTCCTTTGCAAAATTTGATGACGTAATGTGGGGATCGCAGTACACCCCAATGACGACATTTGAATGCGGTTCATAGATTGGACCCGAGCATTGCGTGCGCACTCGATATGGGATCGTGATAATCACTAGCTCGAGAAGCATTCAGGTAGTGGCCCGTGCCCAATCGCTGCAACGACGATAACAGCCGAGCCATAACAATATCTGGAACTCAGCGCGTGTCCTGTGCTTTGCCAACCCCAGCGCGTGGATATGATCAACATTGGCGGCATATAATCGGCTCTAGATCACGTGGTCGCTTGTTCTGGCTGCGAGTTGAGGGGTAGAACGCTGCTCGTTTTTCTTTAATTTTATTCCGGGACTTCTATTGCGTCGGGTGGAAAACGAACACGTGTTTCATAGGTCATTAATGTCAGGGATCCGTTCTAAGTGGTATTTGCGCAAAGTACAAAAATTGTTGCATTGCTCCTTTAAGAGCTGCGCTCTAATTCGGCCTCACAGAGAATTGTAAACGTCTTTAATTTTTTTTTACGCTGTATGGTTTACGCTGTTAAAATGATTTTAATGGTGTGGTCCAGTGCCATCTTTTTCAACATTTTACGGTCGTCGACAGTAAAATTTACGGTCAAATACCAGGCAGCTCTTGCTGCCGAAATCGCACTTTAAAAATAACGGCGCGCTGTAAATCTGGATTACCGTGAATTAAAATGGCGACCGCAGATTTCTACGGTCAGCGTTTTAATTTATCGTAAATCAGATTTACTGTGTACCGTTATGTTTACGCTGCCTGGTACTTGACCGTAAATTTTACGGTCCATTTTTTTACAGCGTATGTTTAACCAATTAGGCCATCAAATTATTTTCTTACGTCCAAAACAGTTCAGTGCTTGAGCCAGGGAAACCAGACGAGCTATAGACCATATGCAAAAAGAAGCGGCATTTAGTGTATCATGATGAATTATTAAATTTCCTGCATATTGGAGGGTTCCCGTACGATAGTTTCGCCCGAGAGACAATGAACTTAGTAAAGTGAGAGTCGTAGAACTAAAATATGATCACCTGCTCCAAGTTCAGTACAAAGCCTTCGCAGAACGTCTTCAATAAATGCCGTTCACTGACCTTGAGTGACGAGTCTTGCCACCTCGTTGCTGACAATTCCTTTCCAGAATTTCGCGGCCGTCTTTCTTTTCTTCCTTGAACTGAAACTGAACAGCTTTCCCTTGAGTGCACAAACAAATTATCCGAATATCATACCGAATATTATAGTTAAATGCAGATGCGCCTCTTCCACAACTATACTCCGTTTTACCTTATGTTGTACCGCAGCGAAGGCTAGAAGTGCGAGCTCATAGCGTTGACAGTTTCCCTTAATGCACGAGAGCTTGTGCCGCCGAGATCTGCCCGAGAGTAAGGAGCTCGCGCTTGTAGCCTTTTCTTGCGGTACATCATAAGGTAAAACAGAGTATAAAGATGTAAAAAAAAAAAAAAAAAAAAAAGGCGGCTCTTACTGGCATGATGATGATAGCTGGCAAGAATTTTGCATATGACCTGTATAGACCTTTTCATCCTCCTCCGCATGGGCGCTGCCATCTTGGAATCACGTGACGCGGCAGCCATTAGGTTGCTTCAACTTGCTCCTCCGCTCTCCCCTCCGCACCTTGGCGGATGCGTTGTATCCGTGTTTTTCGTTGCGTTTTACCGCGCTTTCTGGCCTTGCTTCGGAAACTGTAGTCCGATATGTCTACTCGACGACTAAAGTATCACGAGAATTTAAAGGTTCTTATGTTAACTGTGGTTTGTTTAGTAATAGTAACGGAACATTCCCAGTAAGAAGCGCGTATATTTATATCGCACATTTAGGATCGGAAGGCGTCAAGAATAGTCAGCGCATGGAGACTATCGTTATTTCCTGAAAGTATCGTTCATTGTATTCATAATATATCGAAAACAGTTGCTTTTGATTATGTAAGGAAACTCGCGGAGGAGATGGACAACGAATGTTTAACTTGTATTTTATCTGACGCTAGAAGTAATGGTACGTCAACATCAGGCGAATTGTTTGTTCATAATATCACACCTACATGTTGATGAGGTTCTCAATTTTTTTTGCGACATGAATATTCGGTTGGTCGGTTTACTTATGAAGTTTAAGAAATTGTATACCGTGCTCGCTTCCATTTCGACAGTCATTTAAGTGATTTATTGATTATATTTACATAACCCGTGTCATCCACTCAATTTATTTTAACACAAAAGTTAGGACTTCCCGCGTACGAAACGGCCACAGACACTTAACGGTAGCGAGTTTTAGAATAGCGTGCACAAAGAAATAACGCCGTTTCTATTTGCAAATCCAAAACGCGGTTTGGGTTCAGCGCATGCTCAATAACTACAACGCTTTTTTTTTTTTGCGTACGCGGTTTTAGTTTTTGTGCGTATCTAAAATCCGCAATATTTTACGCAAAAAAAAAAAAAAGAGCCGTTTGCAGAACAATTTTTTTAGTGCAGGATTGTCGATGGTGCACAGAGGTTTACTTTTGATGGCTGGCGACGCCTAAGTTTAGAGAGCGAATCTGTTCAAAAATTAATATTTGTTCACACAGGTTCGTAAAGTGGTGCCTAGCGCTAGAATTATGCCAAACTATCCGAGGCATTTCTCTTCCTGAGCCCTTTAATTTTATTTGGCCACTTTAACGGAAGGCAAATGCCAGATTTAATTTGACGGGCCTGTCACTTATATCTTGAGTAAGCAAATGTTCATATAAAAATAATTTATTTTCCAGGGCCAATATCGCGAAATGCTGCTTATGAGTACTTTAGCAGGGCTGACAATTTAAGAAACTTCCTACTCAGCATGTCAAAGCATGCTCGAGTACTGAATTAAAAAAAATAGGCTGAGACGATACCACTCCTTTATACCATTTATCTGCGTCATTACACGAAAGGTTTTATTCTGCGAAGTTCACTGAAGGTTGGGTGCCCACGAAACCGAACAGTGAGTAGTAAACTCGCGAGTTCATCTGTTCTGGCCAATTCAGCACATTGCTGATCAAGCTGTCGATATGCTTATTTACATTCACATGTTAGTCTCTTCGTTATATTGTTTTTCTGGAAACTGGTGTCATCGGGTACGGCTGTATACGGTGGTAATTTCCCCTGTACACCAGTCAGGCGTTTCGCGACCGACCATAATCAGCTACATCAAAGGAGTGGGTAAACAAAAAGCCCACAATTTAGGCTGAGATACATATCGTAGCCCTCAAGGTGACTCAATACCATTGTTTCATTTGTTGTGTGCTACAAGGAAACTAATCGAATCACAAAATTAATCAAAAACAACGTAAAACAGCAACACAGCCGCGTTCACGTTGAAACCGAAACCAACCAAAGTGAAGCAACCTGATGGCGCCAAGTGTGTCAGCGCCCTCTATCCACCGGTGAGGCAACTAATAAAATGAAAAGGTCTATAGACCCTTTACGAAAGTCAGTCTACCCACCTTGTGCAGAGCCAGACCCGACGCTCTAATGGCGGAACTACACTGTTTCTCCACACCAGAAAAATCGAACGTCTTCGAAAGCATAGAGCAGAAAAAGGAAAAGATGTTGGTCCTTTCACGTCACCTTCGATGCACGGAATCGAGGGTGTTTGATTTAGCCGCGCATGATCTCCTATCACCGCCATTAGAGCGGCAATAATGGAGCTTTTTATACTGCCACAAGAGGACTCTGACTTTTGAAAAGGGTCTATTGGTCCTGAACAAATGGGGGAGGTTCTAATACCCTTGTTACACGGGGGCACTGACCGCAGTTATGCTAAGACACAGGCACAATACTTGCGGACAACATTCTGCGGCTATGTAGTCAAAGCTATGGGCGAACGTGCGCTCGAGCATCTTGAGCACCCATCGAAGCAGTGCACGCGCGCTCTTCACTTCTTCTGGAATAGCTGTCCGAGAGTATAGTGCGGTAACTGTGGTGCCACGAAACAGCAGTTAAAGCTGATTTAACCGCGGTTAAGGGCGCCCGTATAACCGGGGTATAAGTTGACGAGCTAGGTTTGCTCAAAACGGTTAAGGGGTTAAATCACGTCTGAATATGAATCTGAATAAGACATCCGGCCTCTATCCCTTTCTGTTCGATAAAATACATTTTGAAAGAACGAATCATGACTTTGCGTCGAGGTTGAGGACCCCGAGGCTGTTCAGAGGCTTTGAATTTGGCTATTTTAGGCAGTGTTGAGTAGGGGCGCTTTAACGGTTCTCACTTTGACTGCTGAAAGCTATCTTTGAGGGGTAACGCAATCATTATCAGCAGCCGAAGACTGCTGATAATGATTGCGTGCGCGTGTGCGCGTGCCCGTGCGTTCCACTCCGCCATTCGTCCGGGCATTCAGTGACCGATATAACCGACCTGCCAGATGCTGCAGGCCGAGGAGAACCTGGCTGCCCGCATGCACGACAACTTGCAGCACATCGAGGTGGGGCACTCCCAGAACCAAGAAAGGATCAAGGAGCAGGAGTGGGAGGTGGCGCTGCTCAAGCAGGAGAGGGACGACCTCTCTGTCTTGTTGGCGACTGGCAACAACGCCAACAAGAAGTCCCAGCAGACTCGTATCTTGGAGCAACGGCGCAAGCGCATCAAGGAGCTGGATGAACGCGTTGCGAAGCTGCGAAAGAAAGTCCTGCAGGAGCAGGCCACGATGATCGGGCCGAAGGAAGAAGAACGAGATGTTAGGAAACTCAAGGAAGAAATCCTGGAGATGAAGAAGACGCGCGTGCGGCTAATGCGCCAGCTCAAGAAAGAGTCGGAGCAGCACCGCCGGGCCCAAAGGGAGCACGACCGCGAGGTGAGCACCCTGCGGCTGCGTGAGCATCAGCGGGTGGCACAGGCGGCGCGGCAAGAGCGCCAGAGTGGCCTCAAGATCAGTGCGCTGCAACGGAGCATGGAGGACGCGCTGGTGGACAAGTCGCGACTGGAGGCGGCACTGCAGAGGCAGCAGATCGACGCCGGCAAGACGGACCCCCTGGGGGAAATGGCCCCTCGAATCCAGGGCACAGTTGAGCAGGAGCTCTCTTTTTCAGTGCGCAAACGATCGGAGCAGTTGCGGACTGAACCGCCAGGCGCGCAACGCCAACACCACACCACTCCTGAAGGTGCAGTCGAAGCTCCTGGAGGCTGAGGCCAAGCTCCGGGAGGTTCAAGAACACAAGGAACGGGAGATCAAGGGACTAGAGTTGCAGCTGCTGGTCACCAAAAAGGAGCACCGAGATCGAATGCTGTGCCTGCTGAAGCACTTCACGAGTACGTCCTGGGTAAGACCCCCACCCTGGAGGCCTCCCTCGTTGAGAGGCTCAAGTTGCAGGAAAAAGAGATCTCTCGGCTAAAAGCCGTCCATAAAGACCTTGAAAAAAAAAAACAAAAAAAACAAGGAAGCTGAGCAACTTAAGAATGAGCTTAAGCATGCCAGAAGACCTGTGCTGGGGGTGGACTACTCCGTCAAGACAGATAATCCTGCCAAGCCCAAGAATGTCGTGCCAGTAGCCACGAGCGACCTCCTCTTTGGCGACAGTCTCGATGTCTCGGCAACGGCGAGGACGACCGAGACTGTTCCGGGAGTCAGACACTCCATCAGACGAGCCACTCGTCCGTTTTTTTATCGTTCCCCATCTCAGGGTTTACAAGATGTCTACTAGAGGAACTCTCATTAAAGAGATGAGTCGAAACTTATAAAATACCTTTCTTGTTCAGATACAAGTTAAAAATAATGAACTATATCTGCTAATGACAATCGCACGCCCGTTTTCAAACGGATGGTCTAACCCCAGTCGAACGCCGAAAGTTCGACCTAAAAATCCAATTCGACCAAAGTTTGCGAAGTGGCCATTAGGATTTTCGAAGTTTTTTCGAACCAAATATATAGGTCGAACACGCCCCCCCCCCCCCCCCTTTTTCATACAGCAACATGTCCCATACTAAAGAAGTATGGAACATGTTCTGTAGTCCGGTAATACAGTACATGTTGTGCAACAAGGTTAGCATGTATGTGTCCCATACTTTGAAAGGAGTTTTTCTAACAGTGTACACTTTGTTATTAGAGAGTTTTAGAGAACGATTTTTGCACATATAATAAAGTACAATGGGCTTTCGGTAGTGCATGCGTAGTGGGCCCAACGTACCGCATCGGATGTGCAAAAACGGTTCCCTAAAACTCTATATTAGTATACCATTTTTATTCCGACACGACGGTGCGGAGACTACGGCGGGGCATCGGGGCTCGTGCCCCCCCCCCCCCCCCCCCCCCACCCCATGCCCCTGGAGAGATGCGGGGGGGAGGGGGGGGGCAGAACCCCCCCCCCCCCCCCCCCCCCCCTTCACGCACGGGCCATGATCCTTACCTATAGACGCTGTTTACGTGCCATGTAACGAGCTTCTAGTAGTGGCCTGTAAACAAAATAACGCCCACGTTGCCTTTATTGACAAAATACATAGGAAATGGAATCCCAACGTGCTTTCGTTAGCTTCAGTCTCCAGTTCTGGCATAGTGAGATGGTGTAGTATAAAAATGAAGTCGGATTATTTTATTTCGTGTTCTTTGTCCTTTGCTTACTCAAATATATTTGGTAGTGTGCGAATACACGCTACCGAACGAGATATTTAATTTGTAGTACTTTTCATTTGAAATTTAGATATAATCATCTCTTCATAGCATTGTCTCCGTTATAGACGCTTTGCAGCAGCTGTGCATGGACGCCGCCATAACTGACCTTCAGTTTTTGTTTCCTCTTATTTCGTTCATTTCACTTCATCATTACCATAGCAGGCCAGGTTATTGCCATATTGGACTCAACTGTGTCCTTTTCTAAAGCATCGGCTTCTGTGTTGGATCGTCAACTACCGTTTCAGTTGCTCGGCATTTCGGTAAGACAAGAGAAGGTCAGCAATGGCGGCTGTAATTTGGCGCGTGTGTAAAGCCTCTATAACTTGGGATGCGCTATATTATTGAAGAAATGACTGTACCTGCCTCACGACGCCACCGGCGACTAGTCTTTGTTCAAAAAGACTTAAAATGTTTATTCAAAAGAACAAGGCTTTTATTTCCACTGCTAGTTTTTTTACAAAACAAAAAGATCAATCGGTTCCAAGGGCTGCAGCTTTAGATCCAACAGAGAGATCTTTTCTGAACTTCAACATTTTCAATGACCCGAAGATGTGGAGGTCCTGTTAAAAGAGGTTCGAGTGAGTATTTTTGTTGCATAATAATAGCAGTGTGTCCATTTTAAGATGGGCAAGTTTCTCAACAAAAAGACATAACTAATTTCAGGGCAATTTATTAGTGCAGAACAAACAAAAAAGAAAAGGGCAGTGATCTATTTTACTGTTCTAAATGCGGTTTCATATATAGCAACCGCCGATAATATTGTAAAATATTTTAATGTATAATGCGTTTTTTTAAAGGCTATAGTTGAGAACCTGCAGATATTCCCTTTCGTTTTTTATTTGTAATTTACAACTCACCAAAACATGTAATTTGGTGAATGGTTGTTCGATCCTTAACGGGGCGGTGCAACGATATTCAATTGACATGTTTTTCACTTTACACGAGCTTACTGGCACTAGTGGGACTCAAGGATACTCGGACGCAACGCCACTGACCAAGAAACTCCTTTGTTGCGCTGTAATTTCGAGGACAAAACCCAGTGTTTTCATTCAATCTCTCCTTCGCAAAACCTGATGACGTAGCTGGGCGGTAGCAGTACCGCCCAGTGACGATATTTGAATGCGGCTCATAAATTGTACCCGAGCATGGCGTGGACACTCGATTTGGGCTCGTGATAATCGATAGCTCGAGAAGCATTCGGGTAGTGTCCTGTGTCCAATCGCTGCAATGACGACAACAGCCGAACCATAACAATGTCTGGAACTCAGCGCGTGTCCAGTGCCTTGCCAACCCCAGCGCATGGCTATGATCAAAATTGGCGGCATACAATCGGCTCCGGATCACGTGGCCGCTTGTTCTGGCTGCGAGTTGAGGGGGTGAACTCTGCTCGTTTTTTTTTTATTTTTTTACTGCGACTTCAATTGCGTGTGGAGAAAAATGAACGGGTATTTCACAGGTCATTAACATCAGGGGTCCGTTCTAAGCGATATTTGCACAAAATACAAAAATCGTTGCATCGCCCCTTAAACCTGGCGTAAGATTAGTAAAAAAAGTGTCTATGTGAATTTAGAAGTTTATATGGGGGAGTTTCATTAACCTACAAGATTGAGTGCCAGGCTACTTAGGCACATTCTGAAGACCAGTGCTTCAAAAGCTTTAGTTACTGGCGAATTTAGGTATTTATTATAGACTAATTATTTTTTTCCTGTCCTAATATGAGCTGTGGTAGTAAAACACTGCTTTGTATATGTGTTCTTACAGATGTCGTTGGGATCAACCTTGATCAAGGAATCCGAATAAAAAGACAGAAGAAACCATACGTAAACAAAAAGGTTATTCAGCTAATTGCCGAAATGTGGAATTTAAATGGAAATGCAAATAAATATAAGATATTTTTACTTTCATTTGACAGCATGGGTCACAGATATTAAAGGGACCATGAAATGATTTTAAAATCCAGTTTCATCCACCGCACGTCGTAAATGTGTGAAAAGAAACACAAAAACACAAAAATAGGGAGCCAAAAAAAATTATTTGCTATAGAACTTTTAAAAGAAAACTGGACTCTTTTGCGCCTTCCTTCTTTCGCCTGTTCACTACGATGCATCCGCGGAAATGGAGCACGTCAGCCAAATCCAGGTCGCCTATTGGGTAAGAGCCTACCTCACCAGCACCGCGATCGTAAACAATAAATAGCCGGCGAATGTTTCCTAAAAGTTTTGTTAAATAATATTCAGTTCCACATTTTGTAGCATAATTAGAGATGTGTGGCGAAAATTGCCAAATTTGATAATGCTGAGAGCCAGGCGCCATCTATCGTGTGGTAAACGAAGCAACTACTGCGCGTGCGCAGTAGGGCAGGGCCGACAGTTACTCGGGTGGCAGCCAGCGACGAACGTTTATTTTCTTTATTTTCCTTCCTCTCAAAACTCTGACTGACTGAACGTTTATTTTTCTACGTGTTCTTCCCGCGAGGGCCGACTTCAAGCAGCAAGAAAACAGTACTTAAAACAGACCACGACGAACAAGAAAGCTGGATCCTCCGACTCCGACGAAGCGTATAGGCCTAGCAGGCATTCCGACTCGGCGCTGCGTTGCTTCGTCGCAAGACCGTCTGCCTACGATCGGCTGGCGTGCTAAATGGAATATGCCCGCGCGACCCTTGTGGACCCTTCCCGTATTTTAGTTTGATCACTGACCTCAATTCTAGATTAAGAGGTGAGGTCAATCTCTTCCCCTTGTTTTCTGAGGCAGTGTTGACGAACACTCGTCGAAAAGGGACTCTCGTCGATTCTATCTTCTTGTTTTGTGTGATATAGAGCTGAAATAAACGCAGTATGGATTACCTTCGTAACACGGTATGTACACTTTGTTATTGGTATGCCATTTTTATTCTGACAGACTGCACGTCACTGTCGAGCTATAACAGTTCGTGGGAGGTATACGTACAACCCCGGTCCAACCTTCTTTGCCGAGTGTCGCGTCAGTATCGAGTTGCAATCGTAAAAGAACGGTCCCGAAGCGCTTACAAACAGCGCGAATACAAGACTTCCATCAAGCGCGCGCGTCCGCTCCGAGTGTAAACAGGTATTTACGTGGCTCTTGCTGACACTCGTAGTTCAAATGTATCTTTTTTAACGTCGGCTCGCTCCTGCATCTCCGAGGCCGCGAAAAACGCCATCTACGTCGCTTTGCAAACGACTGACACGGGCCGGCCCTTCTGCCAACAATGACGGGGTGGTTGACTTCTGGAGTCTTCACCGGAAGACTCGCTGCACTTTCCAACAGGCATACCGGCGTATGGGACTAGTCCCATGCTGTCGCTGTAGCGCAACATATCTCATTGAATTTCGCTCAGCTGCGATGCGGCGATGAGAGGCGCCGATTCAGGAAATACGTCGGTGACATCAGCGCAGTAAAACCTACCGGCGCACCCCAACTCGTTGCCGCTAACACTCCCATTCTCCTACTGCCGAGAGAACTTCCGGTTCCGGAAACGGCCTACGTCACGGCTTCTTTTGCGGTCAGTTGGAGAGAATGAAAAAGTCGATAGTTCAATAATGTTTTGTGTAGAAGTTAATAAACCGAGACGAAAACGGATGCCTGTTCGGCATTCAGTGAACATTGACGGTTTAATGTAAAAGTTATCTGGAAAAAGTAAAAAGGTCATTTCATGGTCCCTTTAATGCATCGGATGTTGCAAGATCAGCCGACCTCGCCGCAGACAAAATTGTCTGTGCATGACTGATTATTCCCTTTAGATGTGCGCGATTAGTCAGTTGAACTGCGCAAAACAACAGCCCCAAAATACTCGGCCGAGTTTTTACAGCGCATTTTTTAGGCGCCCGTTTCCGGGGTGAGCGGCGTCGCCGTCGGCATAACCGCGTGACGTCACGTGTGACATCACGAGGGCAACGAATGACGTCACGAGGGTCACCAGTGACGTCATGAGGAGAAAGATTAAGGTCACGAGCGTCACGAGTGAAGTCATCCTCGTGATGTCACACGGGCATATCCTCCCCTACTCCCCCTTAAGAGCTGCGCTCTAATTCGGCCTCACAGAGAATTGTAAACGTCTTTAATTTTTTTTTACGCTGTATGGTTTACGCTGTTCAAATGATTTTAATGGTGTGGTCCAGTGCCATCTTTTTCAACATTTTACGGTCGTCGACAGTAAAATTTACGGTCAAATACCAGGCAGCTCATGCTGCCGAAATCGCACTTTAAAAATAACGGCGCGCTGTAAATCTGGATTACCGTGAATTAAAATGGCGACCGCAGATTTCTACGGTCAGCGTTTTAATTTATCGTAAATCAGATTTACTGTGTACCGTTATGTTTACGCTGCCTGGTACTTGACCGTAAATTTTACGGTCCATTTTTTTACAGCGTATGTTTAACCAATTAGGCCATCAAATTATTTTCTTACGTCCAAAACAGTTCAGTGCTTGAGCCAGGGAAAGCAGACGAGCTATAGACCATATGCAAAAAGAAGCGGCATTTAGTGTATCATGATGAATTATTAAATTTCCTGCATATTGGAGGGTTCCCGTACGATAGTTTCGCCCGAGAGACAATGAACTTAGTAAAGTGAGAGTCGTAGAACTAAAATATGATCACCTGCTCCAAGTTCAGTACAAAGCCTTCGCAGAACGTCTTCAATAAATGCCGTTCACTGACCTTGAGTGACGAGTCTTGCCACCTCGTTGCTGACAATTCCTTTCCAGAATTTCGCGGCCGTCTTTCTTTTCTTCCTTGAACCGAAACTGAACAGCTTTCCCTTGAGTGCACAAACAAATTATCCGAATATCATACCGAATATTATAGTTAAATGCAGATGCGCCTCTTCCACAACTATACTCCGTTTTACCTTATGTTGTACCGCAGCGAAGGCTAGAAGCGCGAGCTCATAGCGTTGACAGTTTCCCTTAATGCACGAGAGCTTGTGCCGCCGAGATCTGCCCGAGAGTAAGGAGCTCGCGCTTGTAGCCTTTTCTTGCGGTACATCATAAGGTAAAACAGAGTATAAAGATGTAAAAAAAAAAAAAAAAAAGGCGGCTCTTACTGGCATGATGATGATAGCTGGCAAGAATTTTGCATATGGCCTGTATTGGTCCTGAACAAATGGGGGAGGTTCTAATACCCTTGTTACACGGGGGCGCTGACCGCAGTTATGCTAAGACACAGGCACAATACTTGCGGACAACATTCTGCGGCTATGTAGTCAAAGCTATGGGCGAACGTGCGCTCGAGCATCTTGAGCACCCATCGAAGCAGTGCACGCGCGCTCTTCACTTCTTTTGAAATAGCTGTCCGACAGTATAGTGTGGTAACTGTGGTGCCACGAAACAGCAGTTAAAGCTGATTTAACCGCGGTTAAGGGCGCCCGTATAACCGGGGTATAAGTTGACGAGCTAGGTTTGCTCAAAATGGTTAAGGGGTTAAATCACGTCTGAATATGAATCTGAATAAGACATCCGGCCTCTATCCCTTTCTGTTCGATAAAATACATTTTGAAAGAACGAATCATGACTTTGCGTCGAGGTTGAGGACCCCGAGGCTGTTCAGAGGCTTTGAATTTGGCTATTTTAGGCAGTGTTGAGTAGGGGCGCTTTAACGGTTCTCACTTTGACTGCTGAAAGCTATCTTTGAGGGGTAACGCAATCATTATCAGCAGCCGAAGACTGCTGATAATGATTGCGTGCGCGTGTGCGCGTGCCCGTGCGTTCCACTCCGCCATTCGTCCGGGCATTCAGCGACCGATATAACCGACCTGCCAGATGCTGCAGGCCGAGGAGAACCTGGCTGCCCGCATGCACGACAACTTGCAGCACATCGAGGTGGGGCACTCCCAGAACCAAGAAAGGATCAAGGAGCAGGAGTGGGAGGTGGCGCTGCTCAAGCAGGAGAGGGACGACCTCTCTGTCTTGTTGGCGACTGGCAACAACGCCAACAAGAAGTCCCAGCAGACTCGTATCTTGGAGCAACGGCGCAAGCGCATCAAGGAGCTGGATGAACGCGTTGCGAAGCTGCGAAAGAAAGTCCAGGAGCAGGCCACGATGATCGGGCCGAAGGAAGAAGAACGAGATGTTAGGAAACTCAAGGAAGAAATCCTGGAGATGAAGAAGACGCGCGTGCGGCTAATGCGCCAGCTCAAGAAAGAGTCGGAGCAGCACCGCCGGGCCCAAAGGGAGCACGACCGCGAGGTGAGCACCCTGCGGCTGCGTGAGCATCAGCGGGTGGCACAGGCGGCGCGGCAAGAGCGCCAGAGTGGCCTCAAGATCAGTGCGCTGCAACGGAGCATGGAGGACGCGCTGGTGGACAAGTCGCGACTGGAGGTGGCACTGCAGAGGCAGCAGATCGACGCCGGCAAGACGGACCCCCTGGGGGAAATGGCCCCTCGAATCCAGGGCACAGTTGAGCAGGAGCTCTCTTTTTCAGTGCGCAAACGATCGGAGCAGTTGCGGACTGAACCGCCAGGCGCGCAACGCCAACACAACACCACTCCTGAAGGTGCAGTCGAAGCTCCTGGAGGCTGTGGCCAAGCTCCGGGAGGTTCAAGAACACAAGGAACGGGAGATCAAGGGACTAGAGTTGCAGCTGCTGGTCACCAAAAAGGAGCACCGAGATCGAATGCTGTGCCTGCTGAAGCACTTCACGAGTACGTCCTGGGTAAGACCCCCACCCGGGAGGCCTCCCTCGTTGAGAGGCTCAAGTTGCAGGAAAAAGAGATCTCTCGGCTAAAAGCCGTCCATAAAGACCTTGAAAAAAAAAAAAAACCAAAAAAAAAAACCAAGGAAGCTGAGCAACTTAAGAATGAGCTTAAGCATGCCAGAAGACCTGTGCTGGGGGTGGACTACTCCGTCAAGACAGATAATCCTGCCAAGCCCAAGAATGTCGTGCCAGTAGCCACGAGCGACCTCCTCTTTGGCGACAGTCTCGATGTCTCGGCAACGGCGAGGACGACCGAGACTGTTCCGGGAGTCAGACACTCCATCAGACGAGCCACTCGTCCGTTTTTTTATCGTTCCCCATCTCAGGGTTTACAAGATGTCTACTAGAGGAACTCTCATTAAAGAGATGAGTCGAAACTTATAAAATACCTTTCTTGTTCAGATACAAGTTAAAAATAATGAACTATATCTGCTAATGACAATCGCACGCCCGTTTTCAAACGGATGGTCTAACCCCAGTCGAACGCCGAAAGTTCGACCTAAAAATCCAATTCGACCAAAGTTTGCGAAGTGGCCATTAGGATTTTCGAAGTTTTTTCGAACCAAATATATAGGTCGAACACCCCCCCCCCCCCCCCCCCCCCCCCCCCTTTTTCGGGATTCGACCCTTGAAACTTTTAACCAGATTCGGCCGGTTCGACTTACTTTGTGGACAGTGTGGCCCGACCTTGCCTAGGTTTGGAGAATAATTTTTTTTATGCAAAGGATTTTTTAGTTTTATGAACAGTTGCAATTAAAATACACTAATTGCAATCACTGAAGAAGTTATTAACTTAATTTTTTTTGTACTGTATTAACCGAAATAGCCAATCAGTGCTGCCCTTAATTCATCCCTTAGCCATCAGCCTTTGTGACTAATGAGATTCCTCCGATCACACTCCAAGTGGAAGGGATTAGAAAGCTTTTAAATGAACTTGATGTAAGCAAGGCAACAGGCCCCGACAACATTTCTCCTTGTATTCTGAGGTCATGCTCTGGTGTAGTCTGCCTGTATTTTTATGTTCTTTTTGAAAAATCTTTAGATACATCATCATTGCCGTCAGATTGGAAGCTTGGTCGGGTGGTCCCGATACACAAGGGTGGCCCAAGGAACGTGGTCACAAATTACCGTCCGATTTCACTAACTAGCATCGCTTGTAAGGTAAGTGAGCACGTTTTATATACAGGCATAATCCATCGTGTAAATGCCTCGGGAATACTACATTCCTCCCAGCACGGCTTTCGTCAAGGCTACTCGTGTGTGACACAGCTAACAGAGTTTGTACATGAATTGGCAGGTGCTCTTGATGGCCGTGATAGCGTTGACTGCATTTTTCTTGATTTCAGCAAGGCGTTTGATGTTGTCTCCCATGACTTGTTAATTGCGAAACTTCACGGTTATAAAATTGATAAGAAAGTGGTATATTGGATACGCGAATATTTGTCTCTCCGTAAACAATATGTTGTGCTAAATGGTTGCCAGTCCGAATTTGCTGACGTGACATCAGGAGTCCCGCAAGGGTCCGTTTTTGGGCCGCTGTTGTTTATGCTGTACTTGAATGATATCGTGGGTGTTGTGTCATCACCAATGCGTCTCTTTGCAGACGATTGTGTTGTTTATCGAAAAATACGAGCGAGTGATGACGTCGACATTCTACAGGCAGACATAAATGCAATTACCGATTGGTGCAAACTGTGGGAAATGAATATTAATTTTAAGAAAACTGTCCACATCCCATTTACGAGACTGCGTGTTCCGTCCCTCAGTACTTATACCATTAATGACGAGCAACTCACTGTTGCCTACGAATACAAATATCTTGGTGTATTCCTAACCTCGACCCTAAGTTGGAATAAGCACATTGACTATACTGTCTCTAAAGCCTCGAGAATGCTTGGCTTTCTCGCTCGTAATTTTAAGCCTGTACCACGTTCCTTGAAAGAAAGACTTTATTTTTCGCATGTCCGCTCAATTATAGAATATGCCTGCACTATATGGGATCCTCACACTGCTGTCCAGATAATCAAACTTGAAAAAGTACAAAACCGGGCTGCCCGTTTTGTTTTAAACAATTACGACAGGCGACTTAGTATGACTCGTGCGAAACAGAGCCTAGGATGGAAGGAGTTAAGCTTTAGAAGGAAGAACCTTCGACTGAAATTTTTTAATAACATATTTCACTGTAGGACTGGGATAGATAGAAATGCCTACCTTCACCCGCCAGATTACATATCGCAACGAAAGGATCATGTGTATAAGGTCAAGGAATTCCGCTGTAAAAGTGACGTCAATATGAACTCTTTTTTTCCTAAAACAATACGGGATTGGAACGGTTTGCCAGCCTCGGTGGTCAACATTGTTCCTAACGATATGTTTTATTCAACACTAACATCGTAGTGTCTAGTTAGTAGTTGAGTAACGTTCGTAGTGTTTAGTAGACCGCATTTTTATTTTTTATGTAGCCTGCACTTTGTTTTGATACTGAAAGATTTATGGCTTGTGAATATTGCTCTTTTAACTTTTGTATAACTATTCGTGTTCTTCATTTCCAACTTCTCCCCCCCCCCCCCCCCCTTTACTGTAATGCCCCATGGCGCTGTAGGCATCTGAATAAATAAATAAATAAATAAATCAGTGCTGCCCTTAATTCATCCCTTAGCCATCAGCACCCAATCCAAAACCAACTGGCCAGCCTGTCGCGCATGCGCATAACAGTCGAACCTGAGCCGAACCTGTGTCGAACTTTTCACAAGAAGGTCGAAAAAGTCGAACCTGATCGAACTCGACCCTCGACCGGTTCGCGACACCCCTAGTGGCAATAGGGAGTTTTTCAACAGCGCACTCTAAAGCTTTGCGTACGCAAAGAATAGCTTGGTCGCCACTGCGCATGCGCCGAACGCTAACCACGTTTTGCGCTTTGCGTGCACTCTTTTAGCGTACGATATTTTTCGAAAATTTCGTGCGTACGCAAAGAGTCTGGGGTGCGCATTTTCGGCACCGATTTGTAGTCCAGGGGGCGCTGCCAATGACAACAAGGACGTCCAAATTTTATTTTGTGTTCTTCGACGTAAACACGTTTTATTTTAGATGCCGCCGACTGCATTTTGAAACGTCGGTCGGTCGGCGAGTGTTTGCGCGTGGTCGGGTGCTCGGCGGCTCGGTGTACTCGTTGGTGTGTGTCACGGTGGTGTGTGTCGACGTGCCGCCTGTGCTCGTCGCGTATCACTTGCCGACGTCCAGAAACAGGGTTTTCCAATTTCGTTCGCCCGGTGCCGTCGGTTACTCCTGTTGTAAAAGAAGAGTCGTAGTGACTACAGTACCGTCCGACGGCCCTTTTGCAGAGCGTTCAAGTGCCGTCCGACGGTACTCCTCCGACGGTACTCCGCGTTGAGTGCTGTTCGAAAGTCTCGTATAAAACGAATTGTCCAAACGAGGTTTTCGAAAATACGCTGTGCAAAAGAGCTGTACAGCGTTATTGGAACGACATGAATGTTGCTGTAAATAACATGCAATAAAGAAAAAAAAAAAAAAAAACGTTGTAGCGTAGCTTAGCGATTCTGTCTCCGGCTGCCGATAGCGACGGTCGCAGAATGACTAGCTCCTCCGGAGCGGCGATAACGGCCCTTGACGGCCGCAGTAGTATGTCTTTTGCCACCGTACTTTCTACGGAAGAATACAGGATCGTACTGCCACCAGTACCTAGCGCTACAACCTGCGTCAACACTGTCCTGCTGCATTGCGACTTCAAGGGGCGTCCATACCGGATTGAAGACTTCCGCCAGGAACTGAAGCGCACCGTTGTTTTGTCTGATATCGTCTCGTTGGGCGCATATCAGATGAATCACGTGTGGCTGGCTACCCTTCGGACGCAAGAGGCCAGGGGGCGCCTCGTTAACTTCGGGGAGCTGACCATCAACAACCTACGGTGCGTCGTCATCGACCCCTGCTCCACCGAGGTGCGGCTTCGGGTTCACTGGGTCCCCTACCACGTCCCCGACGAAGCGGTGAGCAAGCTCTTCGAGCCATATGGGAAAGTGGGCGAAGTATCTCGCGAAAAGTGGCGTGTCGAGGGATTCCAGGCCATCGAATCGACGACGCGCATTGTACGCATGACGCTAAAGAACGGTGTCACGCCGGACAGCATGCCACACCAGTTGAGGCTTCAGGGAGGCAACGTCCTCATCGTGATCCCCGTACACGCGCCCGTCTGCCTTCATTGTAAGCGCACCGGGCACATAAGATGCAACTGCCCCTCGCCAAAGTGTTGGGTGTGCTATCGTTTTGGTCACCACGGCGACAAGTGTGTCAAGACTTACGCCGGCGTCACCGGTGGAGCCGTGACGGACGACCTTTCGCCCTTGACCATGGAAACAGAGGAGGCAGAGCGGGCTGTCCAAGGACTGGGACACGTCGTTCAACCGCAGCCTGATGAGCAGCAGGGGCTCCGCGTCGGAGACGCCACGCTCCCACAAGTCATCGCGGCGAAAGACGCGGCCGGGACGGCTCACGCCGCTTCTAAGCTAAGTCCAGGTCCTTCTCCCTCTGTAGCGACGTCGTCCGTGGGTGTCGAGGTTTCATCTACGGCCTGTTCCGTGACGACCAATAACACTCCCAAAGGCAACGAGGACATGGACGAGACGACGGACTCCATCAAGTGGGGCCTCGAAGAGGCGGACCCGACGACGGGGATGACCCCCAACCCCAACCCGTGGGTAGGGGTGGGCAAGCGCGTTCGGCACAAGGCGGAACATAACGTTCCCCCAGACGACCGACGACCCCACGACAGCAAGTAAGGCGGCAACGCCTGGTATCAGGGACCCCTTTGCGGGGCTAAAGCAAATGCTACACCACGCCCTGCATGATCTGTACGCCCGACACAGCCATCAAAGTCGCAACGCTAAATGTTCGAGGACTAGGCACGCGCAGAAAACAGTACCAAGTACAGCGTCTGCTCATCAAAGAGAGACCCGATTTCTTAGCGGTGCAGGAGACTAAGATGGCTGAGGAAGAGCAGGTAGCGACTGCGCTAAAGCCTTTTTTAACATCTTACGAAGTTTGTGTCACGCCGGCCGTCGGCGCTTCGGGGGGTTGGTTTTTGTTTTTGAGTAAGTCCCTACCCTTGTCGGAGTTGGCAGTCACCACCGACCAAGTGGGGCGCTTTATTTTGTGCGATTTCTTATTTTCAACAGTCCAATGGCGGTTTATTTGTATATATGCACCCAGTACGGTGAAAGACCGGGCTGCCTTTTTTTACGGCTTGCGCCGTTTTGTAGAATGTGATAGAATAGTCGTTTTGTGTGGGGATTTTAAATGTGTTATCCGAACAGCGGACAGATTGCCGTCTCGGCAACGCACAGATAGAAGTGTTACAGTACTAAGTGATTTGATCGATGATTTTGATTTGGTGGACGCCGGAACCGTGAGAAACGAAACGTCAGAGATTCGTTTCACACATTTCCAGGCGTCCTCACACGCGCGATTAGATAGTGTACGTGTCGGCTTCTGTTGCAGCCGTGTTAAGAAAGTACCGCGTCATGCCTGTTTATTTTTCGGGTCACTGTTTTATTTTGACTACTATAGGAGAAAATGCGTCGCCGAAGCCATTCAACTGGAGGCTCTGGAAGTTTAATGCAAAACTACTCAACGACGAAGCCTTTGTAATGGCGGCAGATAAAGCTTGTGAGAGTTCTTTTGAAGGAGCGAGGGGGGACATTTCTGGAGTCGTGGGAGCTCTTTAAGCAAGAGATTAAAATGGTTGCGATGGAAAGGTCCTCTTTCTTAGTTTTTGAGGCTCGCCGTGCTGAGGACAGTTTAACCGCCGATTTAGCGGCTTTGTCGAGAGCCGAGTGTGAGAATCCTTGTACTGGACTTAAAGATTTAGAGGGAGTAAAAGAACGTCTGGACGAGTTGCATTGCGAGCGGTTCCGGGGAGCCGTAGTGCGAGCTCGCTCGGAGATGTTCGTACTAGGCGAGCAACCGACTAGACGCGCCTTGGCCGAGGAGAAGAGGTACGCGCTCCGCAACGAAATAAGGGAAATAGAATGTCGGGGGGCGAGCAGCACGAGCCCGGCTGTAATCCAGAAGGCCTTCGTGGAACATTACCGGCAGCTATTTGATAGCCATACCAAAGGGAGGAAAGACCCCGCGTGCGGGAGCCTACTAGAGTATCTTCCCCAGTTAGACGCAGACGAGCGGGAGAGGCTCGAAGAACCCATTTCTATAGAGGAGGTGCATTGGGCCATCGACAGTTTGCCCAGCGCAAAAACGCCGGGGCCAGATGGTATAGGGGCGGAGTTCTACATAAAGTTCAAAAACTCAGTAGGCCTTGTTTTGTTACGAGTGTTTTCCCAAGCGTACGAACGTAAAACGCTGCCGCATTCTTTCGGGCGAGCGCACACCGTACTTATCCCAAAAAGCGACGACGACGATAAACTACGTAAAGTAACAGGTTATCGGCCGATAACGTTGTGCAACGTCGACTACAAAATCTTCGCGAAAATCTTAGCGCGTCGGTTTTAAGGCGTAGCCCGCCAACTTATCGGGGAGCATCAGACCTGCGGGATCCAGGGCCGCTCAATCACAACAAACATTCACGTAGCTCGTATTGTTTTGGAGACGTGTGATAACGGCAACGGGGGCCAGGCCGCCATGCTTCAAATCGACTTCGATAAAGCATTTGATCGCGTTAAACATGATGTACTCTTTGATGTTTTAGAGCGAGCTAATGTTGGCTCAGTTATTTTGGAGGGGGCCAGAATGGGGGGGGGGGGGGGGGGGGGGAGGGGGAGGCGTATAAAGATTGCACAACCCGGCTCATCGTTAACAAGGAGTTAACCGATGTGATAAACGTTCGTTCCTCTGTCAGACAATGATGTCCCTTGTCACCTTTATTTTTCAATTTATACCTGGAGCTATTTTGTCCGAGAGTTTTAAACGGTGAACAGTGTCGCGGTTTCCGGCTGGGAAACTTGGAAGTGAAAGTCATGAGCTACGCCGACGACGTAGCTGTCTTTTGTAGCGACAAGAGGAGCGTGAGTGCTGCGGTGACTTTGGCCAATAGGTTTTGTGAGGCTACAGGGGCTGCCGTAAATTGGTCAAAGTGTCGAGGCTTTTGGCATGGCGTGGGCCACGACGCCTTCGGTGTACGAAGGTGTGGGGTGGGACAGCGTACCGTGCACATACCTTGGCGTGCCTCTCAACGGTTACCGGGAGAACAAACAATATTGGTCGGGCGTCGCCACCGGCCTCGACAGGCGCGCTTCTTGCTGGAAGAGGCGTGATCTGTCGATTTTTGCTAAAGCGACGGTCTGCAACGTGTTTCTGATTTCTAAAGTGTCGTATGTCCTGCAGGCCATTCATTGTGCGCGCGTAAATATACTGAAGTTGCATCGAGTTTTCGCGAAGTTATTCTGGAACTCGTGTTGGGAAACAATGAGACGTGCCAATTTGTTTCACCGTCTACGTGATGGTGGGTTGGGGCTGTCGCATTTGTTTGTAAGGCAACTTGTGTCCCGTTTAGTCTTTTTGCTCGATCACGAACACCCATTCATACGTACATTTATCCAAGTAAAACTGGCGCCCCATCTTCCCTTCTTCCTTCTATCTTCGTGTGACGGCGAGCCAATGAGACTGGTTGGCTTCCAGAAAGAAGTTGTCGACGCAGTCCTTTTTTTGAATGCGCGTTTTTCTTTAGATTACCTCTCTGTTGTAAGCAAGAAAACACTCAAGCGTGACTTGCTGATTAGTTTATTTCCCACCCCAATGTACCGTGCTGTTGTGTGTAATGGCGCCCAAGACGTTTTGAAGCGAGTGAAGCGCATGTGCATACCCCCTGCGGCGAAAACTTTCTTTTTTAAATTGCACAGCAACACTTTACCCGTGAAGGCGTGGCTAAGAGAAAAGGGGTTAGAAATTCCCTGGTCTGTTGACTGTCCTTTATGCAAAGAACCGGAGACCATTGAGCATGTATTTATTGTCTGTTGGGACGCTTTATTTTTTTTGGGATGTCCTCCAACGCATGCTAAAGAAACAGTTTTCCATTAGCCCATTGGGCATACGTTTTCTGGACGCGAGGAACGATGACAACGTACCGCATGACATGTTTTTTCTTCTGGGACTTTTCAGCATATGGCAATCGCGTATGGCAGTGAGACATACGGACCCAACTGCGAAGGAAGTTCGGTTTTATTTTTTCAACCTCGTGAAGCGTGTTGAGAGCGTTTTTTCGGATTGCGAGCCCAATCCCGAGTGGCTGAGCGTGTGTGGCCCTCTTCTCGAGATGCGAGAATTTTAATGTGCGCTGCCAAATGTGCTGCAGTACATTTTTATTTGGAATTTGTACCAGCTGCTTTCTTGCAATAAAGAAAAAAAAATGTAGCGTAGCTTAGCGGTTACGATGTCAGCCTTATGCGCAATCGGTCGTAAGTTCGATCCGCAGTGGAGGCTTACTTTTCTTTTTTTTTTTTTCGAACATTTTGTTTTGTTGGGGCATTTGGCGATATTTACGACATTTCTTTTCTACGATTTTTTCTTTCTTTATTTGTTTTCCTTCGGGCAGAGCCGAAAAGAAAGACCAGTGCGAAAGGCTAAAAAAAAAAAAAAAAAAAAAGCCTGACGCGGCACTGGTTTCTTACAGTCCACACATAAAAAATAACATGGAAATGCATTACATCTAACAGAGCAGCAGGATACAAACTTTTGGAGAACTGAGGCACACACACATGACACAAATGCAACAATAAAAGCCATGTATATAAGGATAAAAAATCCGTACTGAATGCAAAAAACGATAATACATACTATAATCAACATGAAGGAAAAAACAAGTCATTAAGGAACACACAAAGAACAAACATCAATATCGCTCACTTTACGGAAACTGAACAGTATATACCCACTGAAAAAAAAAGTTGTCGACGACAGTGCTAAAAGCGCGAGCTAGTTGCTTCGAATCACGCGGCACGAGCGCTCTTGCAGCGGGTGCAGTCATGCCTGTCAAGGCTACTCGCTCGCCACTTGCACGGCGTTGCGGCTATTCTATGCAAGGGTGATAATCCGTCGCATTACACACAAGTACAGCTCCAGAAAAATGCGTACGAAATTACTGCGGCTGGGTTCTGTCGCTTCCGGTACACGTAATCTTCATTTGCAACAGGAGTGACGGACGGCACCGGGCGAAGTTTTAAAGGGATACTTCAACGAAATTTGAAATATTCCCGTCGTGTTCAAAAAATAGGTTGAATATGATCCACAATATCCGTAAATGACAATCGCACGTTTGTATTTTGATCCTGGTGGCTGTATTTTTCGTTATAAACGGCCCACTCTGGCAAGCGCTCGGAGAAGGCCCAGCTTAGAGCACGTGACATCCAACGCAATCGTGAGTTTGTTAGAGGAGGTCGTGGTTTGATGTTCGTGGGGACGCGACGAGTACAGGCGGCAACGTCGACAACACGCACCAGCGCGGACACCGCCGAGCCGCCGAGCACCCAGCCACACATACGCCGAGCGAGCAATACTTCAAAATGCAGTCAGCGGCATCCAAAGAAAACGTGTTGTTGACGTCAAAATAACTAAGACTTCAAAATAAAAGCTGATATTTTGACGTCCGTGACGTCATTGGTCACGCCTTTTGGATACCAAATCTCTGCCGAAAATACACAGCCAATAGTCTGCGGTCCTCCAAGGTAGATTCGTAATGAGAAAGAAGTTGGCTAAAGCCAAGACGAGCAGAGTTTAAAAAATGGCGGCTCTCAGGACCATGGTTGCGGCCGCTCTGGCGGCGTCGTGAGCGCGACGTCGGCGGCATCGTCGCGACTGCGATTTTCAATACGGGACGACGTTGTACTCGGTTTCGAAAACCCAGGAAGGTGGGCAACGATCACCGGCAACCTGGTGCTTGCGGCGCGCGAACATTTCTCGACGAAGGTACGGTGTGCGAAGGTCAGTACACCAGGAAAGCTAGGTTCGACATTGTACATGTACCTTTTTTTAGTACACGGAAGTGACGTCATCACGTCTGATTGGTTGGAAACAAAAGTGACGTAATTTCCCTAGAAAAATGTGGGCGGAGTCGGCAAAACTGGGCGGAGTCGGCTACCGGACGTGACAACAAAATGACGTTTCGTTTTGTATCGAGTACGTTTCAAAAGGTACTTGCTCGGAACTAGGTGTCATTGGCAGCATGTTTTCGGCGGCGAGGCGTCGTCGTCTCGTCAATTCGACTTTTTCTTTAATAGAGCTTTTTTTTTTTTCGCCCGAAAGGCTGTATCGGGAACACCGCGATGCATTCGAGCTCCCGGAGGAGATCTTTCGGAAGCAATACCGCCTGCCCAAGATCGTGGTGTGGTGGTTCTGCTGGTTGTGCGACGAACTTCACGAGGAACCGGAGGTGAGGAGAGTGCGTACCTCGTGGACGGTCATGACTGTGGAGCTTCAAGTGTTGTGTGCACTGCGCTTCTACGGCACGGGGAGCTTCCAAGGCATGGTGGCGAGCGACGAACACGTAGCGCGGGACCAAAAGACAGTCAGCGTTGCGGTCCGCGCCGTGTCCGTCGCTATCGTGCGTCGTCTCGGGGTCCAGCGTGGCTGGATCCACTTCCCCGAGACGCCGAGCGAGAGGTTCGACGCGGAGAGGGGCTTCAGGCTGCTCGGCAGGATACCCGGCGTCATCGGTTGCGTGGACGGGACCATGGTCTCCATCGTCGGCCCGTCCAAGAACGACCCCACCGTCACGAAGGCGGCGTACTGGTGCCGCAAGTACTTCTACGCCCTCAACGTGATGGTGGTAAGTACACTCATGTTACGTTGTCAAAACGCGCCCCAAATCTCTAGAAAAAAAAAAAAACGTATTGCCGATACGGTTTAAGTATGCCATTTTATGACTGCGGGCTGTGGGGTCTCACGACTGCGCGAGCGTGTGCTCTACGTAGCATGTGAGCCGTGAGACTCTTCTCCCAAAAATAATACTTGTCTGTTAAAACGTGCAAGCTTCCGTAAAAAAAAAACCACATTATTTTTGTTTCAAGGTAGTTAGTTGTACCTTGCATCCAGGAAGGTGTGTTGACATGCATGTGTCAGACAAAATAACTTAAAAGGTTCTGAAATTGCGACTGCTTTGTGAACCATAAGTACAATCTACTACTGGTGGATTCAGGTAATTACATGTCAATATCTCTCTCACTTTCAGGTGTGTGACGCCGACCGCCGGATAATGTGCATCGACCCACGGTATCCCGGGTCGGTGCACGACTCCTTCGTGTGGCAATTTTCTTGGCTCCGAAACCAACTCGAGCAAGGGCAGGTGCCACGCGACGGCCGGTTCCTGCTTGGTGAGCATACTAAATTCATTCCTTACGCACACGGTGGCTCCCACTGCTTGAAAGCCACAGTACCACACGTACTGTGCTTGTTGTGAGGCACACAGACACAGTTGCTGGAACTCCTTGAAGTAAGACAACACCCAAAGTTTGGCCATTAATCTCTGTTTATGTCCACATAACTCTCACACTCTGCAGGCTACGAAAGCCACACTACACCAATCTCACGACTATGCAAGGCATGCGACCGCAGTGCGAGTCGCTGTCCGGTTCGGCCCACTCACTGTTAAGGCCGGTTCTCACATGCAGCGAAGCGCTGATGTAGCGCACCTCACGTGCCATCAGCTACTTATCGTATGCCATGAGAAACAATTTTGACGGTGCGATACAAAGCTGGTGAACGCTGCCGTGAGCACGTGCTTAGCGCGAGGTTAGCGCTATGCTTGTAGCGCTCCGCTGCATGTGTGAACGGGCCTTTACTGTCTGCCTGTACCCTCTTGCTGGTTGGTTTTTGCATGAAGTTGGAGCTCTTTCACTGATACCTGGGGGCTCGCCTGGTCGCTTTGACGGTCGTCAGTTTGTACGGAATGGAATCAATTCCTCCTTGGCCACTTGGGGCTCGCCAAATCTGTCCTCGGGTCGTCTCTGTCCCACACACTGGATTCTTTTCCCTGACCCTTCTTCTTCGGTCTGCCTATATAGCTCCTCCTATTAGACCCTCCTTGTCCCAACAGGACCTGACTCCTTTCCAATCTAACCACCCCCTCTCTTTTCCCCATCTCCAACTCCGCCGAGGATTAGGAAAGAGGTTCGTCGAACTGGCGCCTTATCCCCTTGCTTGCCAAAGACAAGGCCAGCGTGTTCTGCTCTGCCCGTGCCTAAGGTCACGGCCACACTCCCAAAAGCAACAGAGCTTTTATCTGTCGGATGCAAGGGCCTAATAATGCACTTGCATAGAACACAGCACCCCTAAGGAATCGTGCACACATCCCATACAACCCACCAGGAAAACACATAGTTACATGAAATAACAGGGAGTTTGCAGGCAAGCTAGTGCTAATTAATCATAATGTAAACTGATACTGTAGTGCAGAAATATTAACACACTTTTAAGTCACACTTAAGTTACATTATAACTGACATAGTTGCACACAGCTGTTTTCTTGCCTTTTATTTTAAAAAGTAAAGAATGTAATATGTTCCATCCTCTACATGTGCAGGTGACAGCGGCTACCCCTTGGAGCCTTGGCTCATCACCCCTGTCCCCGGGAACCACGCGACCTCCACCGCTTGCGGCCGGTTTAATAAGGCGCATTCCTCGATCAGGTCTGTTGTGGAGCGCTGCATCGGGCTGTTGAAAAACAGATTCCGGTGTCTGCAAAGGCACCGGGCTCTGTATTACCACCCTTCAACAGCCACCGCCATTATTTCGGCATGTGCAGTGCTCCACAACATCTGCGTTGCATCGAGCGAGCCAGAACCGGAGTCAGACTCCGACCCTGAAGAGTCAAAGTTGGAGTCTGAGCCGAGCTCGGACGGTTCTGAGCCGAGCTCGGAGAGGTCAGCGTCGGTTCCCGAGAGGCTGGCTCCTGCCGGCCCTCCGGTCGGCCTTCCGGTCGGCCTCTGGGACAGGGGGAAGGCTCTGAAGCAGCGCCTTGTCGCCCGGTTCGGAACCCGCCGCAGACGTGCCCGTGCGGAGCGCCACACGCAAGGGGTCCGCCACCACGACGGTAGTCCCGACCACGAGGGACACCGTCGGGAAGCCCCTCAGCGCCCTCGCTGCGGTGGTGCCCAGCACGGACGCCGCCAGCGACAGGGAATCTCTCGCCACCACGACTGATGTCCTGACCACCAAGGACCCCGTCACATCCTTGCCCTCAGTGAAACCCTCCCCGTGGAAGCCGTAAAGTGCACACTTCGCTTCCTGCTCCACAGTCATGGCCGTCCACAAGCTACATACTCTCTTCAGCTCCTACACCTTGTGAAGTTCGTCGCACAGCCAGCGTGCTGCCTCCAGATACGTGTCGAGTGCATCGCGGTGATATCGATACAGCCTTTTTTATTTTTATGAGCAGAAGGCACGAGACGCAGTCGACAGTGACAGAAAAGGTTCGGAGGTTTAGTTGCCAGACCAACAGGTCATCTGGATTGCCCCTGCAAAGAACTCAGAAGTAATTTAGACTACCTCTAGAAAGAAATGCTTGCTTTTGCAGAGATTGCTTTCTTAGTTGCTGATTGAACCGGGGGTATTGTTGTCATGGACATTGTTTCATTTTACAAATGCTTCAAAGCGTCTTGCCTTCTGCTCCATTTTATTATCTCTTTTATGGTACTTCATCAAAGTTAAGTGATTGTGTTATCTCAAGACAGTGCACATGTAGTTTGTTTTGAAAATTGCTTTATTTCTTAAAGAAAAACCTGTGACTTCATGAATAAAAGTGTGATAACATGGAATGTAATATTTCATTCTTGGAAGTAAAACTGAGCATCGACTGGAACCATGTAAGCAATTGGGCAATCTTAAATATATATCACAGATATCTTGTTGAACACTCTGGTCTTATTTGAGCACAATAGTTAAATTTCGAAAGGAAAAAAAAATATATATATTCTCTGACTAGCATACCACCATATAAACACTGGACCACTTTGAAAGAATTATCACAGATGTTGCGTCAAACATTCTTATTTGAGCACAGCAATAGCAAGTTCTCGAAAGATAAAAAAATTGCTTCTGACTAAAGCAGCCGTCACTCGCGCGCTCCCCGTTGGTTCCGCCGACCCCTCCGCTGCCCCCGGCACACCCGGCTCCTCGTGGTTCGACATTTTGGTTTGAAGAAGGCGCGTAGCGCACATCCCGCATAATATTGGAACAACTTTCTCTCCAATTAATTCTTAAATGTATTGCAAAAGGGTACAAAAGGGTACCGGTTTGCATCACTCTGTTTTATATTAAAATGTTCAGTTTGTCATTCATTGTGTTCCTGCTCACGAGCTTGTATTACTGTTTTTACATTGAAACTATTAGTGACCCATCCCTTGTGTAATGCCCTGTAACGGGGCCTTCAAGGTATTATGAAATAAATAAAATAAAAAAGCGGTTTGTTTTAACAACGCCCAAAAGGCTTTGATTGTTTTTCAATACTTCTACCTGTACTAGAACAGATGCGACGGCCAGCGACGCACAGGATTGGTTGCCGTTCCTTCGCTAAACGCAGGAACTGCTCCCCGCGTCGTAGTAAATCCTACCCCGTATCCCGCGCGTAGGGACGCCTCAGGGAATGCGTAGCTACTTCCGCTCGTCGGTGGTTGGCTCCGGACGTCGCTGAAACGGGTGACGGGTGTCAATTTTGCGATGACGCAGCGGCGTCAAAGTGGGCAGAGCCGCCACGTGAGTGTTGCTAGGATACGCTCCTCCTTTGCATTACGTCACTTCCATGTACCTTTTCTCAAATGTCCAACCTAGCGATCCAGACCTCTCTTGCCCGGGCAACGCAGGCGGACACGACCGGTCGACCGCTCGTGTAGCATTCTCATGTTTAAATAAATCTAAAATGTTACTCTGGATCCCCAAAAAACGATTTTTTTTCCCAAGTTACTGCATTTCATATGTGGAATAAAAATTGTGACTATCTTGGTGGCGTTGCAAGCGCGAGATACTTGGGCTTTCGCGTCGCGGCAGAGAAACGCTATTCTAAAAGTCTCTTGCGTAGCGTGCGCTAACGCAAGCACTAAATTTAGCTCCAGCGTGCGCTAGATTGCGTAAGTTATGCTAAAACATTCTAATACCACCGGGAGATTTCGGAGCCGGCGGAGTGGCGGAGTCGTGCGCGCTATCACAACACTAACGCCGAGCATCGCTCTGAGAGGGAGCTGTTCCGGTGTGCGCTTTTTGGAGAATACACTCGGAATAACTCCTGGGTTCAACCGATTGTACCTGTTCGATCAATTCAAACTCTGGGGTACACTGGGGTTCCTAATGTACTTCCTCCACCTTAAAGTGCTCGCCGTACAAGCGATCCCCTTCCGCAGGAGCCCAGGTTGGAAATGACGAGCGCGCGTGAGCTGTGTACCGGCGTCTCAAAATTCACAAGTGTATTCCCACAGCCTTATGCAAGAAAGTGTTTCGGCATCCTGCTGAGTCAACGTGGTTGACTCGGCGTTGACTCGTAAACCCGAATGTGCGGCGAGCACTTTCGGATTGAGGACTGCGTCAGGAACCTCATTATGCTGCAGAGTTTGAATCGACCGAACAGGCACAATCGGTTGAACTCAGTAGTTCTTCCTAATGTATTCTCAAAAAAGCGCACACCGGAACAGCTCGCTCTCGAAGAGGCGGTCGGTCGTGCTGTTTTCGGAACGCGCACGACTCCGCCGCTCCGCCGGCTCCAGAATCTCCCGGTGATATGTTACAGCCTTCGCGTACTCTGGTAGTAATACGTTCACGCCGTAACTACGGTACGCTTGGCCGTAGGGAGGCATATGACGTCGCGGGAAAGTCGTAGGCGGGTCGAATATCGCTAGACTCACAGCGCTTTTCGGTCGCTGACGTATAAGCGCCCGCCACAATCGCAAAGAACGAAATATATAGCCATCCGTTTGAAATACAAGCGTGCGATTGTCATTAGGAGATATAGTTCATTATTTTTAACTTGTATCTGAACAAGAAATGTATTTTATAAGTTTCGACTCATCTCTTTAATGAGAGTTCCTCTAGTGGCTCGTCTGAAGAAGTGTCTGACTCCCGGAACAGTCCGGATCGTCCTCGTCGTTGCCGTAGTCATCGAGACTGTCGCCAAAGAGGAGGTCGCTCGTGGCTACTGGCACGACGCGCTTGGGCTTGCTAGAATTGTCTGTCTTGACGGAGTAGTCCACCCCCAGCACAGGTCTTCTGGCATGCTTAAGCTCATTCTTAAGTTGCTCATCTTTTTTGTTCTTTTTTTCAATTTCTTTATGGACGGCCTGTAGCCGAGAGATCTTTTTTCCGGCAACTTGAGCCTTTCGATGAGGGAGGTCTCCAGGGTGGGGGTCTTGCCCAAGGTTGTGCTCGTGGAGTGCTTCAGCAGGCACAGCATTCGATCTTGGTGCTCCTTTTTCGTGATCAGCAGCTGCAACTCTAGTCCCTTGATCTCCCGTTCCTTGCGTTCTTCAACCTCCCGGAGCTTGGCCTCAGCCTCCAGGAGCTTCAACTGCACTTTCAGGAGTGGTGTTGTGTTGGGGTTGCGCGCCTGCGGTTCAGTCTGCAGCTGCTCCGATCGTTTGCGCACTGAAAGGGCGAGCTCCCGCTCAACTGTGCCCTGGATGCGAGGGGCCATTTCCCCCGGGGTGTCCGTCTTGCCGGCGTCGACCTGCTGCCTCTTCAGTGCCGCCTCCAGTCGCGACTTGTCCACCAGGCAGCACCACCGGGCTCCCATTGGGCCCGGTGGTGCTGCTCCGACTCATCCTTGAGCTGGCGCATTAGCCGCACGCGCGTCTTCTTCATCTCCAGGATTTCTTCCTTGAGTTTCCTAACATCTCGTTCCTTCTCTTTCAGCCCGATCACCGTGGCCTGCTCCTGGACCTTCTTTTGCAGCTTCGCAACGCGCTCCTCCAGCTCCTTGATGCGCTTGCGCCGTTACTCCAAGATACGAGTCTGCTGGGACTTCTTGTTGGCATTGTTGCCAGTCACCACCAAGGCACTTTTTCATAAGCAGCGACACCTCCCCTCCAGCTCCTCGATCGTTTCTTGGTACTTGGAGTGCCCCACCTCAAGCTGCTCCCCGATGGCGTGCATACGTCGAGCCATTTCCTCCTTAGCCCGCCGCATCGGGCAGGTCGGTTGTATCGGTCCCTGAACGCTCCGAGGAATGACGGAGTGGAACGCACGGGCACGCGCACAGCCAGCACGTCTTCGGCTGCTGATAATGATGGCTTTAGCACACAAAGAAAGCTTGCAACAGTCAAATTGAGAACCGTTTAAGCGCCCCTACTCAACACCGCTTAGAATAATTAAATCCAAAGCCCGTGAACGGCCTTCGAGACCTCAACCTGCAAGTAAGGTCACGATTCATTCTTTCAAAACACATTGCATTGAACGGAAAATAAGAGAGGCCGGATGTCTTATTTGTGGTAATAATCACGTTTATGCGTTTCAATACAACCCCGAGAGGGGGCAGCCAGTTGGGGGCGCGTGCTTAACCCAGCTCGCTGGTGCTGTTCTGTCTCTCTCTGTGTGGTCAATCCGAATGGACCTTTTGGCGAATATGTGTTGCCACCTATGGGACGAACCTGAGGCGCACTGGGTTGGAGAGTATTTGTAGAGAAAACAACGTCCACGTTAGGCTTCTTGTGTGCTACCGGTTCGTTTTCTTTTTGCTGCTCTTAGTTTTCTTTCGCTGCTCGCATTTATACATCGGCCAAAGTGGCCGATGTATAAATGATAGAGCAAGGGAGCACGCAGCCTCGGTGAGAAGCACATCAGCAGGACATTTGTCAGCTCATTGCCGGACCTGTGGATGCGATGCCGAGCTCAGCAGCATAACCGTCCTTCATAGGAACAAGAACTCCTTCGCGCGTGAAGTGCCAGAGGCCTTGGCCATCGAAGAAAAAGGAGAAGATTGCGGTCTGCCACACCCCGTTGAATACTAGGCTAAAAAGTTTTTATAAGTGTTTATTCAGCCGTTAGACGAAGAAAAAGAAAGAAAAAAAAAAAGGCCAAGGCCGGGAAGAAGACAAAGTAAAATTCAGTTGATAGTCAGCGTTGTTTTTGTCCAGTTCTTTCTTTCGTCTCCTTGTTTCTTCGTGTTCAGCTGACCTGATTGCCTTGGGTTGATGATCTGGAGGACCAGCGCTGAAACCGACCGAGGGCTGGCGGCCGTGGACGCGAGTAGCTAAACAGTGTAGGGACATGGTCCGGGTGTGCCTTTTCTAACGCCGGCTGTGATCATCGCCGCACTTCGCAAAGCTCTATCGCTTGCAAAAATTACAAGTCAACTTACCTGTAATAAAATGGGCGCTACATAGTCTGGACAGCTGACTCGGCTTCCAGTTCTTCGAGGGGTCGGACTTGTCAACTCTCCTGACGGCACGAATCCAGGCTGCCCGCTTAACGGGATGAAGATTAGCACACGGGAAGCGAAAAAAGCTAGTTCCACAACCCGGGCGATAATAGTTCCGACAGCCGAAGGCTACACAGTTCACCGGCATGATTGCGGTGCACGTCGTAATCTAGAACGGGCGTCGTCAGTACGATGACTCGTGTTCATCTTGTTCGCAACATCAAACTTGAGTCTCGATGGTCTCCAAGGCACGCAAAGGCGAGAAAAGCAAGATGGCGGATTGTTTGGAACTAGATACTCTCGAAGCCAGGCGCATCAAATACTCCGCGCTTGCGCACCGCGTATTTCTACTAAAGGTCCATTATCACAACATGGTGTCAGAAGTAGGGTACGAGCGGCCACAGCAGTGAAAAGGGCAGGCATGACGAGCGGCGGTCACAGCAGAAGAGGCGTCCGATCGGGAAGAAAGAAAACGGTCGGGTAGTCCGGGTATGTCAGAGACGACGATGGCGGCGGGCGAGCATCGGGAAGGGTGCTATGTTGCGCTTTTTGGACTCCCAGGAGACTAGGAAGAAGGAAGAGACGTCAACGACACAGCAAACGCAGATTGGGTGTTGATTCCGTTTTCTTTTGTCAACACCCAATCTGCGTTTGCTGTGTCGTTGTCGTCACTTCCTTCTCCCTAGTCTCCTGGGAGTCCAAAAAGCGCAACATAGCACCCCTGGATAGCTAGGTTCGACATTGTACATGTACCTTTTTTTAGTACACGGAAGTGACGTCATCACGTCTGATTGGTTGGAAACAAAAGTGACGTAATTTCCCTAGAAAAATGTGGGCGGAGTCGGCAAAACTGGGCGGAGTCGGCTACCGGACGTGACAACAAAATGACGTTTCGTTTTGTACCGAGTACGTTTCAAAAGGTACTTGCTCGGAACTAGGTGTCATTGGCAGCATGTTTTCGGCGGCGAGGTGTCGCCGTCTCGTCACTTCGACTTTTTCTTTAATAGAGCTTTTTTTTTTCGCCAGAAAGGCTGTATCGGGAACACCGCGATGCATTCGAGCTCCCTGAGGAGATCTTTCGGAAGCAATACCGCCTGCCCAAGATTGTGGTGCGGTGGTTGTGCGACGAACTTCGCGAGGAACCGGAGGTGAGGACAGTGCGTACCACGTCATGACTGTGGAGCTTCAAGTGTTGTGTGCACTGCGCTTCTACGGCACCGGGAGCTTCCAAGGCATGGTGGCGAGCGACGAACACGTAGCGCGGGACCAAAAGACAGTCAGCGTTGCGGTCCGCGCCGTGTCCGTCGCTATCGTGCGTCGTCTCGGGGTCCAGCGTGGCTGGATCCACTTCCCCGAGACGCCGAGCGAGAGGTTCGACACGGAGAAGGGCTTTAGGCTGCTCGGCAGGATACCCGGCGTCATCGGTTGCGTGGACGGGACCATGGTCTCGATCGTCGGCCCGTCCAAGAACGACCCCACCGCTACGAAGGCGGCGTACTGGTGCCGCAAGTACTTCTACGCCCTCAACATGATGGTGGTAAGTACACTCATGTTACGTTGTCAAAACGCGCCCCAAATCTGTAGAAAAAAAAAACGTATTGCTGATACGGTTTAAGTATGCCGTTTTATGACTGCGGGCTGTGGGGTCTCACGACTGCGCGAGCGTGTGCTCTACGTAGCATGTGAGCCGTGAGACTTTTCTCCCAAAAATAATACTTGTCTGTTAAAACGTGCAAACTACCGTAAAAAAAAAACAAAAAAAAAAAAACACATTATTTTTGTTTCAAGGTAGTTAGTTGTACCTTGCATCCAGGAAAGTGTGTTGACATGCATGTGTCAGACAAAATAACTTAAAAGGTTCTGAAATTGCGACTGCTTTGTGAACCATAAGTACAATCTACTACTTGTGGATTCAGGTAATTACATGTCAATATCTCTCTCACTTTCAGGTGTGTGACGCCGACTGCCGGATAATGTGCATCGACCCACGGTATCCCGGGTCGGTGCACGACTCCTTCTTGTGGCAATTTTCCTGGCTCCGAAACCAACTCGAGCAAGGGCAGCTGCCACGCGACGGCCGGTTCCTGCTTGGTGAGCATACTAAATTCATTCCTTACGCACACAGTGGCTCCCACTGCTTGAAAGCCATAGTACCACACGTACTGTGCTTATTGTGAGGCACACAGACACAGTTGCTGGAACTCCTTGAAGTGAGACAACACCCAAAGTTTGGCCATTAATCTCTGTTTATGTCCACATAACTCTCACACTCTGCAGGCTACGAAAGCCACACTACACCAATCTAACGACAGTGATAGACTATGCAAGGCATGCGACCGCAGTGCGAGTCGCTGTCCGGTTCGGCCCACTCACTGTTACTGTCTGCCTGTACCCTCTTGCTGGTTGGTTTTTGCATGAAGTTGGAGCTCTTTCACTGATACCTGGGGGCTCGCCTGGTCGCTTTGACGGTCGTCAGTTTGTACAGAATGGGATCGATTCCTCCTTGGCCACTTGGGGCTCGCCAAATCTGTCCTCGGCTTGTCTCTGTCCCACACACTGGATTCTTTTCCCTGACCCTTCTTCTTCGGTCTGCCTATATAGCTCCTCCTATTAGACCCTCCGTGTCCCAACAGGACCTGACTCCTTTCCAATCTAACCACCCCCTCTCTTTTCCCCATCTCCAACTCCACCGAGGATTAGGACAGAGGTTCGTCGAACTGGCGCCTTATCCCCTTGCTTGCCAAAGACAAGGCCAGCGTGTTCTGCTCTGCCCGTGCCTAAGGTCACGGCCACACTCCCAAAAGCAACAGAGCTTTTATCTGTCGGATGCAAGGGCCTAATAATGCACTTGCATACAACACAGCACCCCTAAGGAATCGTGCACACATTTTATACAACCCACCAGGAAAACACATAGTTACATGAAATAACAGGGAGTTTGCAGGCAAGCTGGTGCTAATTAATCATAATGTAAACTGATACTGTAGTGCAGAAATATTAACACACTTCTAAGTCCCACTTAAGTTACATTATAATTGACATAGTTGCACACCGCTGTTTTCTTGCCTTTTATTTTAAAAAGTAAAGAATGTAATATGTTCCATCCTCTACATGTGCAGGTGACAGCGGCTACCCCTTGGAGCCTTGGCTCATCACCCCTGTCCCCGGGAACCACGCGACCTCCACCGCTTGCGGCCGGTTTAATAAGGCGCATTCCTCGATCAGGTCTGTTGTGGAGCGCTGCATCGGGCTGTTGAAAAACAGATTCCGGTGTCTGCAAAGGCACCGGGCTCTGTATTACCACCCTTCAACAGCCACCGCCATTATTTCGGCATGTGCAGTGCTCCACAACATCTGCCTTGCATCGAGCGAGCCAGCACCGGAGTCAGACTCCGACCCTGAAGAGTCAGAGTTGGACTCTGAGCCGAGCTCGGACGGTTCTGAGGCGAGCTCGGAGAGGTCAGCGTCGGCTCCCGAGAGGCTGGCTCCTGCCGGCCCTCCGGTCGGCCTCTCGGACAGGGGAAGGCTCTGAGGCAGCGCCTTGTCGCCCGGTTCGGAACCCGCCGCAGACGTGCCCGTGCGGAGCGCCACACGCAAGGGGTCCGCCGCCACGACGGTAGTCCCGACCACCAGGGACACCGTCGGGAAGCCCCTCAGCGCCCTCGCTGCGGAGGTGCCCAGCACGGACGCCGCCAGCGACAGGGAACCTCTTGCCACCACGACTGAGGTCCTGACCACCAAGGACCCCGTCACATCCTTGCCGTCAGTGAAGCCCTACGCGTGGAAGCCGTAAAGTGCGCACACTTCGCTTCCTGCTCCACAGTCATGGCTGTCCACAAGCTACATACTCACTTCAGCTCCTACACCTTGTGAAGTTCGTCGCACAGTCAGCGTGCTGCCTCCGGATACGTGTCGAGTGCATCGCGGTGAAATCGATACAGCCTTTTTTTTATTCTTATGAGCAGAAGGCACGAGACGCAGTCGACAGTGACAGAAAAGGTTCGGAGGTTTAGTTGCCAGACCAACAAATCATCTGGATTGCCCCTGCAAAGAACTCAGAAGTAATTTAGACTACCTCTAGAAAGAAATGCTTGCTTTTGCAGAGATTGCTTTCTTAGTTGCTGATTGAACCAGGGATATTGTTGTCATGGACATTGTTTCATTTTACAAATGCTTCAAAGCGTCTTGCCTTCTGCTCCATTTTATTATCTCTTTTATGGTACTTCATCAAAGTTAGGTGATTGTGTTATCTCAAGACAGTGCACATGTAGTTTGTTTTGAAAATTGCTTTATTTCTTAAAGAAAAACCTGTGACTTCATGAATAAAAGTGTGATAACATGGAATCTAATATTTCATTCTTGGAAGTAAAACTGAGCATCGACTGGAACCATGTAAGCAATTGGGCAATCTTAAGTATATATCACAGTTATCTTGTTGAACACTCTGGTCTTATTTGAGCACAATAGTTAAATTTCGAAAGGAAAAAAAATATATATATTCTCTGACTAGCATACCACCATATAAACACTGGACCACTTTGAAAGAATTATCACAGATGTTGCGCCAAACATTCTTATTTGAGCACGGCAATAGCAAGTTCTCGAAAGAAAAAAAAAATTGTTTCTGACTAAAGCAGCCGTCATTCGCGCGCTCCCCGTTGGTTCCGCCGACCCCTCCGCTGCCCCCGGCACACCCGGCTCCTCGTGGTTCGACATTTTGGTATGAAGAAGGCGCGTAGCGCACATCCCGCATAATATTGGAACAACTTTCTCTCCAATTAATTCTTAAATGTATTGCAAAAGGGTACAAAAAAGCGGTTTGTTTTAACAACGCCCAAAAGGTTTTGATCGTTTTTCAATACTTTTACCTGTACTAGAACAGATGCGACGGCCAGCGACGCACAGGATTGGTTGCCGTTCCTTCGCTAAACGCAGGAACCGCACCCCGCATCGTAGTAAATCCTACCCCGTATCCCGCGCGTAGGGACGCCGGGGACGCCTCAGGGAATGCGTAGCTACTTCCGCTCGTCGGTGGTTGGCTCCGGACGTCGCTGAAACGGGTGACGGGTGTCAAGTTTGCGATGACGTAGCGGCGTCAAAGTGGGCAGAGCCGCCACGTGAGTGTTGCTAGGATACGCTCCTCCTTTGCATTACGTCACTTCCATGTACCTTTTCTCAAATGTCCAACCTAGCGATCCTGGCCAGCCTTCGGTTTCGCGCCACCGACGGCGTTCGATTTTCAACGCCCAGAGAAGTGGACGGCCTGGTCCAGTCGTTTCCTCAGGTACAGAAGGGTCTCGCGACTCACGGAGGAAGGAGGAGCAGCTCAAGTAGACGCTCTAATCTACTGCCTAGGGGGAGACGCCGAGGACATACTCGCCGCAGCAATGCTGACGGAAGAAGACAAAGTAGAGTTCGAAAAGGTGCTGGTAGTATTCCAAAATCATTGCATCGGAAAAAGAAACGTTTTTTACAAGCGAGCGAGGTTTCATCAACGCAAGCAAGAAGCTGGCGAGACCGTCGAGGCCTTCGTAACGGCCCTACACAGACTGGTGGCCCAATGCGGGTACGGAGCACTCAAAGAAGAATTGGTGCGCGACCGCCGGGTGGTCGGCTTACAGGACGGGAAGCTGTCAGAGACGTTACAAACTGATCCCGAACTCACCCTGGAGAAGGCGTTACAAAAGGCGAGACAAAAGGAAGCCGTACGAAGGCAGCAGGCTGTCGTGCGCCAGGAGAACCCAGCAGAAGAACAGTCTGTCGACGCCCTCCGGAAAACGTCGAGTAAAGGCCGCTGCAGTTCCGGAGACCAAACAAACGAGACTGCGGGGTGGAAGAGCCCGCTACACGGTTGCGGGAAGTGCGGCGGACAAAGCTTTCATGAAAAGAGCAACTGCCCGGCATCCACGTCCAAATGTCACTCATGTGGCAAGAAAGCTTAAGGCCACTGGTTAAAGATGTGCTACAAGAAAACTCTACGAGAAGTCACCACAAAAAAGAATAAACCTTTACTGGAAAGATGGTCACTGGGCGCACTCAAGGAGGGTAGCAGTGCATCAGCATGGAGAAAAGAGCTCAGCGTCCATGGAAAGCCAATCACTTTCAAGGTTGACACCGGGGCAGATGTAAATGCCGTGCCACTGAGGGCTGTTAGAGATGTGAGTGCAGTACGACCCACTGCAGTGAAACTCTACGGCGCCGGCGGACAGCCACTGGAGGTGTTGGGAAAGGTTCAAGCCACCCTAAGCTGTGGAAACAACAGAGTCCGAGATGAAATGTATGTTATCCAAGGGCTGGAAGAACCTCTGCTGGGTCGTCGGGCGAGTACTGGTCTAAAGATTGTACAGCTGCTGCAAGCGGTTACAGCAGACCCAGGTGCCAAGTACAAAGAAAAGTTCCCAGGAATGTTCAAGGGTCTCGGGGAAATGAAAGGTGACTACTACATCAAGCTCGAGGCAGGTGCAAGCCCAGTGTCAGTAAACACGTCACGGAGAGTGCCCTTGGCTTTGTTGGATAAGGTCAAGGCTCAGCTGACGGAGATGGAGAAAGACGGCATTATTAGGAAAGTCGTAGAGCCGACTCCCTGGTGCTCAGCTATGGTGGTGATCCCCAAATCAAGTGGGGAAGTCAGGATTTGTGTTGACCTGACAAACCTCAACAAGTGCATCGAAAGGGAGAAGCTTGTGCTCCCGTCGGTAGAAGAAACACTGGGGCGTCTCGCTGGCGCAAAGGTTTTTTCGAAGTTGGATGCCAAAGCGGGTTTCTGGCAAGTGAAATTGGCTGAAGACTCACAGCTGCTCACAACATTTATAACCCCTTTTGGCAGGTTCTGTTTCCAAAGGCCCCCCTTTGGCATCTCCTCGGCGCCTGAGCACTTCCAAAGACGTATGAATCAAGTTCTTGAGGCGATACCTGGAGTGTTGTGTCACATGGATGACATTTTGATCACGGGAAGAGATCTCAAAGAACACGACGAGAGGCTGGAGGAGGTCCTTTCGAGACTGAATGCTGCGGGAATCACACTTAACGACAAGTGCGAGTTCGCAAAAACATCTTTGAAGTTCTTGGGACACATCGTGAGTGCGGAAGGGATCCAGCCAGAACCCCGAAAGAGTGAAGGCAATCATGGACTTCCGGGCACCGGACACCGTTACTAAAGTTCGTCAGTTTATCGGCATGGCTAACCAGGTTGGACGGTTTATACCCAACTTGTCGGAGAAGCTAAAACCCATCCGAGATCTTCTCAGAAAGGACGCAGAATGGAACTGGGACGCCCAGCAGCAAGGAGCATTCGACCAGGTGAAGCGAGACATCACGGAAGCTACAACGCTGGCACTCTATGATCCCCGACAGCAGCTGATAGTGTCGGCAGACGCCTCGGCGTATGGGCTAGGCGCAGTGCTGTTGCAGAAAGATCGACAAGGACTGGTGAGCCCGGTCGCTTTTGCATCCAAAGGACTGAGTGAGACGGAAGGAAGGTAAGCACAAATAGAAAAGGAGGCTTATGCGGTCACTTGGGCGTGCCAACGCTTTGAAAAGTTCCTGATAGGAACCAAGTTTCATGTGCAAACGGACCACAAACCCCTAATTGCGTTATTGGGTGACCGAAAGTTGAATACCATTCCTGCAAGAATCCAGAGGTTCAAGCTCAGACTCATGCGTTTCAGCTACTCCAGAGAACATGTACCCGGGAAGGATTTATGGACGGCAGATGCTCTCTCGAGATCCCCAGTAGAGCCCCCTGAGAAGATGGAAGAGGAGTTAGAGGCGTACTTCCAGCTTGTGACAAGCTTCCTGCCAGCTACGAGTCACTATCTGGACGAAGTAGGCACTGCTCAGAGTCAAGATCCTGTATGTTGCAAGTTAAGAGAGTACTGTGCAAAGGGCTGGCCCCACAAGACGGACATCCCATCAGAGATCGCTCCTTACTTCAGGAATAAAGACAGCCTCACGGTACAGAGCGATCTCCTCGTGAAAGACAATCGGCTAGTAATTCCGAAGTTATTGAGAGAGAAAGTGCTGTGCCAATTACATGCAGGGCACCAAGGAGTGTCCAAGTGCAGAGAACGAGCAAGAATGTCATTGAGGTGGCCAGGACTCAGCACTCAGTTGCAAGAGGTGGTTACCAACTGCACAAGCTGCATCCAAGAGCGTATCCCAAAAGTGGAACCTATGATAGCATCGGAGCTCCCCGACTATCCATGGCAACCTGTTGCAGCCGACCTCTTTGAATTGAACGGCAAGCACTACCTTGTAGTTGTAGATTACTACTCCAGATTTATAGAAGTGTGTCTGCTGAAGCAAACAACATTGGAAGCGATTGTGGCGGACCTAAAGTCTGTGTTTGCCCGCCATGGGATACCGGAGGTGTTCAGGTCAGACAACGGACCGCAGTTCGCGTCCAAGAGTTTTGACGAATTCACAAGAAAGTACCAGATTCGCCACCTAAAAAGCAGCCCACACGATCCCAAGAGCAACGGGGAAGCAGAACACATGGTAAACGTTGCCAAAGACATCCTGAAAAAGGCCGAAGACCCAGACCTGGCACTTTTGATCTACAGAACTACACCAGGCCCCTGCGGATATAGTCCAGCTCAACTACTCGTGGGACGCCAACTACGTACAACTTTGCCTATGTTGCCATCCATGTTAACCCCTAAAATGCCAAACTACGCGGATTTCCAAAGAAAAGATAAGGAAGAGAAAAGAAGGCAGGCCCAAGGATACAATCAACGGCACGGAGTAAGCTGCCACAAGGAGCCGTCCATCGGTGGCTCTGCTTGGGTCAGAGACCCTGGCACGCCGGGGCAGATTGTGAGGAAAACGAACAACCCGAGATCCTTCGTGGTGGAGACACCGTCTAGACAACTCGTCCGGAATACCTACCATTTAGTCCCAGCAGAAACACCGAGAGTGCTCAAACCGGGTACAATGGAGACGAAGAAACGATATGGGAACAAGTGATCAATCCAGGCGAGAATGTCCAGACCCCGTGCGTTAAGGACAAAGAACCGACATCAGAACAGGTACTCGACCCAGAGGGAGGTCCACCTATGGCTCTCGGTCCGGAAGAATCTACTCCGACATCGGAACAGGTACTCGACCCAGAGGGAGGTCCAGCTACGGCTCTCGTTCCGGAAGAATCTGTCATCGACTCCGGCACAAGGAAAGAGGAGCCCTACACTGCCACTGGAGCTGGGCGACGAATCATTCGGCCCCAAAGATTCAGAAACTAGTTTCAAGCCCATTGTAGAGAAAGGGGGATGTGGTAATAATCACGTTTATGCGTTTCAATAAAACTCCGAGAGGGGGCAGCCAGTTGGGGGCGCGTGCTTAACCCAGCTCGCTGGTGCTGTTCTGCCTCTCTCTGTGTGGTCAATCCGAATTATCACGACATTATTCATGTTCATATTCAGACATTATTTAACCCCTTAACTATTTTGGGCGAGCCTAGCTCGTCAACTTGGAGCCGTCCCCAAACAGTTCAGGGCGAGTATTGGTCATGTGCAAAATTCTTGCCAGCTATCATCATACTGCCATTAGGATCCGCCATATTTTTTCCATCTTCGAATTGTGCACGAGGCACACCTGATTTTAACTCAGTTTTCATGATATTAGGACAATATATTTGTGTACTTAGTGGGTAATCCTCCGGAGAATTGTTATGTATGATGCAAAGGGCGCGGGAAGTGAGCGCGCACGTTCACAAGCAGTGTGCTCGAGCGAGGTTTCCTGACGCCATCGGACGAAGACCTGCCGTGAAGAACATCATTCCTCAGTATTAAATGATGTACTCGGTGGCCGAGTGGGCTAGCGCACACCAGCTCGGAGCACGTGGAGCGAAAGCTCGCGCTGCAGATCCCAGGGCCACCGTGCCCAGGTGACGGCCGGACTGGAAGCGCGCGCCCAGGGATCCTGGGTCCAATCAATACCACCTAGAAGACAAGGCCTGCGCATGACGTTTCGTTAGTAGATCCCCGACCCGCCCCAAGCGGCAAACACCCCGAAGCTTGACGAGAGTATTTATGGGCGGCTTCAAAACTACGGCTGCGTTCCAAATCTTACCCAAACGGATCCGAGTTACTCCGACGGGTCGTGTCACGTGACAAGACAGATATTGAAAAACGCTGGACGCAGTAGGTTTTAGAACGCCAAGGTATAAACACTTTATCCTGGAGTAAGATCGAGTAAATTTTGGAACACGGCCAACTACGTCGCATTCACTTGCGGCCACAGCTGCGTGCGCGTCTGCTGAGCGCGAGCTGATAGCGAGCTTGCAGGTCATTTGTAACGTGCATGCGAACACACCCTCGGCCAGAAGCGCCGGCTGGCACGCGCTCCTGGCTTTGGGACGAGCATTTCTCGAGCGTGCGCTCGTTCTGCCGAAGAACGCTTCAAAGCAGCCCCCTCGAGCTCTCGTGCTTCTGGCATTGGTTGCGTTCTCTGCTTAGGAATGAACGGAGTATGAACAGCGCCCTCAAAAATGGCGTCCAGTGCCAGCGTTCAGCGCCCAGCGCAGGGCTTTGCGGCCCTTCGCACAGCAGTAAGGCACTTTCACTCATGCATTTGACGCTCCACGTGAACGTCTAACTTCATCTTATGCTATAGCAAAAGACACTCGACACGAGCATGTGTTTCATTATCTGCTACACAAACCACTGAAGCACTTGATGGAGCAGACGATGTTGCAGACGATGTAGCAGACGATGTTGCTCATCCGGGCTAGCTAGGGGGCGCTGAGGGGATCTACTAGTGATGACGTTTAGAGGAGGAAACGCGCAGGCCTTGTGTTCTAGGTGGTATTGGTCCAATCCCCATTCCTGCCCGTTTCGATCTGGATGAGCATCGTACCGGCTCGCGGTCGTGTATCACTACTGCGTGATGCACGTTAAAGACCCCAGACTAGCGGTTCTACTGCACTGGCTAAATTTCTCATCTACAGCTGGGAGACTCGTCACCCGTCGAGGCAGACCAAGTTCTAGGCTGTATAAACATACACACAACCCAATTTTTTTAAATGATGTACTCCTCAGCTGGCGACGAATAAGGCGACGGACCTGCTGCCACGGAAAACATGGTATACCCACGGCTCCATGGAGGAGTTTTCCGGAAAGGGCTGGTCGTCGTGGGCGGAGCGGCTGCGACATTACTTCGAAGCAAACGGCATCGGGGACGACCCAAATAGGCGCGCCGTGCTCCTGACACTGTGTGGTCCGACCACTTTTGAAACAGTGAAAACACTGGTGGCGCCAAAGACGCCAAGTGAGCTTTCCTTCTAGGAACTCGGTCACCTTGCTCCAAGTTCACTTCGATCCGCGCCCGTCATAGCTCTTCAGCAGGTGCAGATTTCAACGAGAAGACCAGCTACCGGATGAGATCATGACTGCATACGCTGCAGCACTAAAAGTACGTGCTGCAGTTTGCAATTTTGGAACGGTACAGCCGGCTGCGGCCAGCACCTCTACAGCTGACCTGCCAAGCCGTTCGAACGCCGTGGAATCGGCTGGAACCGCGGCAAGTGGTGCGACTCCCACCTGGGCCAACGTGACAATGCTCTCTATGGACGTTATGCTTCGCGATCGTTTTATTTGCGGGCTGCGGGACGAACACCTGCAACAACGCCTCTTCGCAGAAAGGGACCTGACGTTTCTCAAGGCCTTTGATATGGCCGTAAGAGCGGGGAACACCAAGGGTCATCAGTGACAGATCAAGCAAGACTTCCAGAAAGTCAACAAAGCAGACAAATCACGTCCGACACACCAATGGCACGGCAAGGCCACCGCAACATCTTCAACGCCGTGTTACCGGTGTGAAGAGCTCCACAGCCCGAGTTCATGCAGGTTCCGCACGTCGCAGTGTCGATACTGCAAGAAGGTGGGTCATATTGGTAAGGCTTGCATGAAGAAAAAAAAGGCTTTAGGCAAGAGCCCCGTTCACCTGGTTGACCCACAGAGAATTTCTGACTCGGCTGCTCAAGAATCAAGTCAGTCAAGCTCACTGCACGGCATCCACTCGCTGAGAAGTGGGCATACGACAACGAAAAAACTTGTGGTGAGCCTCCATGTGGAAGGTGTCTTTCTTCAAATCGAGGTGGACTCGGGGGCGGCATGCTCACTCATCAGCGAAGAGACGTTTCACGCAGCTTGGCCCAGGCAACCGCCCGAGTTCTCATGCGATAACGTCGCCCTGCGCACCTGGTCGGGTGAAAGTCTGGAATCTCTGGGCACAGTACATCTGTGGGTACAATAGAAGAGCTTTAGAGTGAAGTTGACGCTCCTCGTGATGAAGTGTCCTGGCTGCAATTTGCTTGGCCGTGATTGGTTTGAGCATCCAATTGGTATTGGACTGAGTGGTGCTCATCAAATCTTTCACGATGAAAGCTTGATCGATATAATTGAAAACACGCTCCGATTTTTGACGGTGATTTGAACCAGTACAAGGGTACGGCCGTGAGTCTGGAGCTGCAAGAAACTGCTACGCCAAAGTTTCTAAAAGCGCGAATAGTGCCGTTCGCACTTAAGCCAGCGGTTGAAGCAGAATTACAGCGCCTCACGGACCAAGACGTCCTGGAGCCAACTCAACACTCAGTGGGCCACACCTGTCGTGGTGGTCCGGAAAAAGGACGGCACAATTCGGCTACGCGGGGACTACAGCAGCACTGTCAACGCCGTCACACGCAAGACTGCATACCCTCTACCGACCTTGTCAGAAGTACTGTCAAAGCTCCGTGGAGGCAGCATATGCTCCACGTTAGATCTTGCACAAGCTTACCAGCAACTAAAGGTCCCCAAGAGCACTGTTGACATCAGATCAAGCGCTAGCCGTTTAAATGGTCAGCAGCACCATCAATTGTTTTCAGCGGTGCATGGATACCACACTGGTAGGGCTACCAGGAGTCAGCGCCTACCTCGGCGATGTCATCGTCTTCGACTCCACACCGAAGAAGCACGCTCAGTGTCTAGACTCCGACCTTTCACGGCTCCAGGGAGCCGGCCTGCGACTAAAAAAAGCCAAGCATCGTTTCCGTGTCGCCGAAGTCACCTACATGGGGCACCGAATCAACTCAGCGGGCATCCAGGCCAGAGACAACAAGCTGAGGGCAATTAAGGAATTGCTCGAACCAACCTTCAAAGCCACTCTACAGCTATTCCTTGGAATGCTTTGTTTTACGATCGATTCTTAGAAAACAGAGCCACGGTGGCTTGTGCACTATACAAGCTACTGGAAAAGAACGTTCCCTGGAGATGGGAGAAACAGCACGCTGCTGCGTTCAAGAACCTCAAGATGCTGGTACTAGACAAAACAACTTTGGTTCACTACGATGACACAAATTAGCTTATTTTGTCTTGTGATGCTTCACCGTAAGGCGTGGCAGCAGTTTTGGCTCAGGCAAATCAAGAAGGCAAAGAGGCTCCCGTCACGTTCGCATCCAGGACACTGGGCGAGGCCGAGCGGAACTACTCACAATTTGACCGAAAAGGGTTGGCGGTGGTGTTTGGAGTCATACTTTCCACGAATACATCGCTGGACGCAAGGTGGTGATTGTCACTGATCACCAACCCTTGCTCGGCATCCTAAGTTTCCAGAAGCCTGTGTTCCAGGCTCTCTCTCCAAGGATGCGACACTACTGCGTTAAGCTATTGGCATACGACTACCAGTTGGTCTATAGAGCAGGAAAGAAGCACCAGAACGCGAATGCGTTAAGTCGGCTACTCTTGCCCGACAGTAAGGATGAACCGTGTCCTCCAAGTGATGTTCTGATGATTGAGGCGCCAATCGATTCACCCCTTACGGCCAGCAGGATCGCACAAATGACGCAAGTGGACCCAGTTCTTTCCCGAGGTTTTCAAGCTGTACAGCGAGGAACTCTCCATCAGATAGAAAGGGCGATGTTCCTGCCTTTTAAAAAGAAAACAGCCGAGTTGTCGACATGCGAGGATGTCAGATCCGGGGGTCCAGGGTTGTCATTCCAACCGCGGCACGTGCCGAAGCAATGAAACTGCTCCACACAGGGCACAAGGGAATTGTGCCCATGAAGTTGACAGCTCGCAGCCACTTGTGGTGGCCAGCCATCGTCAAAGAGATTGAAACAACTGTTGGCAAGTGTGCTGCATGTCAGGAGTCCAGACCGCTTCATCATAAGGTACTCTTGCCAACGTGGGATCAACCGTCTCAGCCCTGGGATATCATACACCTGGACTTTGCGGGTTCTTTGGAGGGGCAGATGTTCTCGTCATAGTAGATGCATACACCAAGTGGCTTGAGCTGCGCTACATGACTTCTGCCACATCCGCATCAGTTATTCGAGAGATGCGAGCTCTATTTGCAACATTCGGACAACCAAGGAAGGTAGTGTCCGACAATGGATCTGTCTTCGCGTCAAGCGTAATGACCGAATTCTATCAGAAAAACGGAATTCAAGCCGTAACCAGTGCTCCCTATTATCCGGCTACAAATGTCCAAGCTGAGCGGATGGTCTACGAACTAAAACAAGGATTGGCGAGAGACAAGAAGGGAATTCTGTCGTTGAGAGTTGCAAGACTACTTTACAAGCAACATGCAACTGTATTTACTTCAACCGGAAAAACACCTGCCACCATGATGTTCGGCTGCGACAACCGCGAGAAGAAATACCTGCATCTAAAGCATTCAAGGAAGGGGAGCCAATGGTTGACGTCAACTTCAAGGGAAGTCCCAGGGCCCGTTTGCTCGAAGCACTAACCGCGGCTAAAGTTAGCCGCAGTACCTAGGAGAGGGATTTTGAGATCACGTGACTGGCTCGGTAGGGATGCGGGGAAACATGGCGGTGCCCCAGTGAGTGAGCGCCGCTCGCTTTGGAACTAATATGTCGTTGTAGTTGCAATATCGGGCGCGTTAGTCAGCAACGAATGGTGCAGGAGGCTTTAGCTTTGCCTTACCTCACTTAAACCGCAAAGCATGGGCAATGACATCGCCGCATTTTTTAGATAGTACTTCGATTCTGGGCACTCCTAAGCCTAAATGAACGCGATAATTGTCGGCATAGCGACTTCTTTGGAAAGTGGATTGTTGATAGCACACAAAAGCAGACGGCGTCCCAACAGACCTTTTTTTCTAAATTATCCAAGCACCGAGGTGCATGCTACGACTGTAGTTGCACGCGTCGCACCTGCTGGCGTCTGCAGTAGTAACCGTTCTAAAACAAAAAGTATAAAACAAATTGTGCCTTGCACGCGCGTTTGTTAAAGCCTTATTATGATTTTTTACTTCAAATCTTTTATAAGAGGAAGGCCAGCGCGCGTGAACCGTAGATTTACGCTTACAGCGTTCTCCTCGGGATGCTTGGATAGTTTAGAAAAAAAAGTCTGTCGGGACGCTGTCTGCTTTTGTGTGCTATCAACATTCCGCTTTCCAAAGACCTTGCCATGCCGAGAATTATCGCGTTCATTTAGGCTTAGGAATGCCCAGAATTGAAACACTATCTGAAAAATGCGGCGATGTCATTGCCCATGCTTTGCGGTTTAAGTAAGGTAAGGCAAAGCGAAAGCCTCCTGCACCATTCGTTTCTGACTAACGCGCCCGATATTGCAGCTACAACGACATATTAGTTCCAAAGCGACCGGCGCTCACTCACTGGGGCACCGCCATGTTTCCCCGCATCCCTACCGAGCCAGTCACGTGATCTCAAAATCCCTCTCCTAGGTACTGCGGCTAACTTTAGCCGCGGTTAGCGCTTCGAGCAAACGGGCCCAGGTGGATTGACGGCACACTTTTGAAAAGGATTGGCTACCGATCTTGGCTGATAGAAACTGCTTGGTGTAGAATCCGGAGGCACCTGAACCATATACGACGACGTTCATCTTCGTCGACTTCGTCCGCAGCGGGGGAAATCGATGGTTCTGACCGCCCTGGTGTCTGTCGACGCCCACAAGACGCTCTTCCGCAGGAAGACCCAACAGCTGGAGACCTCGGATCTGTAGCTACAGAACCACGCTGGATAAATCCACCAAGGACTAGACTTCCCCCAGGCCGGTATGGTGACTACGTCTGAGGTTGGAGGGATGTTACGTATGACGCAACGGGCGCGTGGAGGGAGCGCGCACGTTCACGGGCAGTGTGCTCGAGCGAGGGTTTCTGTCGCCATCGGACGAAAGACCTGCCGTGCAGAACACCGTTCCTCAGTAATGAATGATGTACTCATTATGAATCCAAAAAAGGCGGCCAAGACTTCTAGCCAACCCGGCCAAGACCAAATAGAAGCTATGGACACGAGAAGTACTGCTACCGGACAAGGCAACGCCGGACCCGTCGCCGACGGGACGAATAGAGACTCAGAATCATTTTTATTGGCTCATGAGAGCCGTGGCACCGAGGAAAGGTGACAGCTCGTACCATGGATGCCCGCGGTGTCACGTCTAGTGATGATGATGATGAGATGATATTACTTAGCAGTAATGTTTTCAGAGGACCTCACCGGGAAAATCATATCAATAACACCGTTTCAAGTGCATGTAAATCACTCGGACATATCAAACAGTACCTTTTCCGCTCATCTCAGACAGTCAAACTAACCGCCTACAAAGCATTTGTGCGATCCAAACTCGAATACGCCAACATCATCTGGTGGCCTCATCAAGCATATACTTCTTAACAAGCTCGAATCTGTTCAAAACAAGGCACCACGCTACATCATGCATGACTAATCACGAACCTCGAGTGTCACTATTATTAAAAATAACCTGGAGTTGAAACGCCTAACCGTTAGAACCAAACTAGCCCGACTTGCGTCCTTTCATGGCATCTACTACTCATCATCAGAATTTCGTATTCACCTTACACTTCAAAGCGCAGCGATCATCCACTGAAAATTCAGCCTATCTTCTCCAGAACTAACAAATTTCAAAATTTCCCCTTTTACTTGCTATTGCCGACTAGAATTCCTTACCCGCTCACATCGTCCATGAAACTAATACCAATAAATTTTTTGACATTTGTATTCTCATTTGTAAAGTGTGATCAATGAATGTTTTTGTTTTGTTTTGCGTTTACCTTTAAAGATTGTGCATTAAATGTTGTATTTATTGCCCCCCCTCATGTAATGTATCCCAATTGGGATACCTTTGAGGAAAATAAATCAGATCTGATCTGATAAATCTGATCTAAGCAGGCCAGGCCGGCACAGCGCCCGCGATACAAAAAAAAAACAATAACAATAAATAAAACATTTCTTGAGGTTGCCTCTGTATTTCAATTCAGGGCTCGGAAAATACCGCAATATATTTACCGCAACCGAGGCAAAGAAGAAGAAACCGGCGGACAAGAAGGCTCCGGCAAGTTTCATAGGGAAGATCGCAAGGAGACGGTACCGGCGCCGCCAATGGTGCCAGCTGCTGCACCTGCACTTCCAGACGCTACGTCCGACAAAGCCGTGACGACTCGGCAACACGGCGCGACGCAAGCTGCGTCGGAACTCGTGAACATTGCAGGTGCGACACAAGCTGAGGTCGAAGGTATCGAAGAGGAGCAGTTACCAGAGAACGGCGGGACACCCATCACGTAACTACAAAAAGAAAAGGAAGAAGGTCAGGTGCGACCCAACACAGACAGCTGCCGTCGCCGCCGCTAAATCTAGGCAACGCCGTCGCCAGTTCGAGTACAAGATCCGCCCGACGAAATCAAGTATACCGGTCAAGCCGCTTTTACCCCAGCTCATGATGCACATCTAGGGCACCCACACGGACGCATTGTTTACTATGCACTAAAGTCACTGGATCCTGAGAAAGTTGCGCCATTGCCTTCCCTACCTGCTAGCCGGACACAAACAGAAACTAACATACAGACAACGAAAACCTCGAAAGGCGATCTGTCCACGTTGCCATGGAAATCGCCATCTTGGTCCATTCAAATCTTCGAGACTTTCAGAGGGTAGTTCTAAACCAGTCGCGCCAAGATCACCATGGAGCATCATCGTACTGGAAGCGTTCCTCGCCAATTTAAGCGTCTTTAGCACTGTGTATAAAGTCAACTTATCAATCATGCCCATTCCACTGATCTCTTACAATTATATTGTTCTTATTGGGTATTTCAAATCAGTAAACTTATTTTTCAGCGCCTCCAGGAACCGACACAGCATGTGGTGGTGGCACGAAGATGTACGCTTGTTTCGCCGGCGTGTGGATAGAAAATCTCGGTATACAAGAAACGTCTTCATAAAGCTACCCGTCACCGGCGAATTTAGATCGGCTCACCAAAAAGGGAGGGATCAAGGAGATATTGCGCACCTCACGGACCAAGATGGCAAGCATATTGGGAGCTAGGCGCTATTTTCCCAGGATCTAGTGACTTTACCATGCACCTAATCGAGAAAGTCAACACGATCTCGATCAAGACCGACTCAAAAGAGGTGGTTGATTTCTTTGAAAACACAACGGAAGTTGATATCGAGCACAAAATCATCCCCGTGCAATTTTGTTTTCGCACGTATACGGCACCAGCTATTCCAGAGGTGTAATATACGACACATACAAAAAGAAACAGGACCCGCAAAACGGCGTCCTTAACCTTGACTTAGAGTCGGAGAAAATACGTGTGGTTGCTGCCCGACGCCTGGGTAAATGCAATACAGCTAGCAGTACTCACGTTTGACGACGAAAAGTTGCCGCGACCCGTCTGATTAAAAAGCGGTACATGCGGGTATTCCCGTATTAACCGAAAGCAGTGGCATGTACCAACTGCTACTTTATTGGCCACAAGCCGGACAAAAGCCCGAATTCTTCGGTTTGGCCACATGCGGCAAGCACCACGACCCAAACCAAGACGAATGCCCCACCGCTAAGGCATGTTTCTGCCAAGGATGCAAGAAGGCGGGCCATCTCGGCACGAACCGCGCGTGTTCCACCTGGCAGGGAACGAACAAGGAATTGAGCGAGGAGGTCAAGAAATCCAAGGAGCTCTACAAGCTTCAACAACAACGGGAGATCGCGACCAGAGAAGTCAGGCTCCCGTCTTTCCCAGCGCCTCATCACTGTGGGCTGGCCTCTCATCTCTCCCGCCTCCGGCACCGGAGGTCTAAGAACTGCGCAACACCTGCACAATCCTCAAAGCCGAACCGGACCCCCCAAGGCCATAGTCCAAGCTCAGGAGGAGGAGGAGGAAAGAACATTTATTGTCCGACAGAATTGGCATTCTCCCTCCCCCCTCGGCACCTGGCCGGGGAGGCAGGAGGCACCGCTTTAGATGCTGGCCAGGAGGTCTTGTGTCCTGGCGGCCTCTTCAGCCAGTCGGACGAGGCGGAGCTGGAGCTCAGGGTCTGAACTGCGCAGCAGGGTCTCCCAGGATTCTTTAGAAGCGACATTTAGCGCCCTCCCAGGAGAATTTGAGCATTCCCAGATTATATGGTCGAGAAACCCTCTCAACCCGCAGTGTGTACACTCGTCTGATCTTATATCCGAGAACATATGGTGAAGCAGGATTGGGTGTGGGTACGTGTATGTTTGGAGTCGTCGCCACGCGACTGCCTGCGTATTATTTAATGACGGGTCTGGTGGGGGTACCAGCCTACGTTCCAATCTGTAATGTTGAGTAATTTCCCCATATTTTACCATGCGTTCACCGCTCCCTTGCCAGAGGGGGTCCTCACCAGCCCGGTCGTATAAACCTCGAGCTAGCTCGTGAGCCGCCTCGTTGACGGGGACGGAGGCATGTGCCGGTGTCCAGTTCAACGTAATTTTCCTCGCAATTTGTCGCTGATCGAGAATCTTCGCCGCCGCAGGCGAGATTCTGCCTGCACTAAAATTTTGGATGGCAGTTTTACTGTCGCTTATGATAAAATTTGCTTCCGTGCCGACGCAAGCCAATGCTACCGCAACTTCCTCCGCCACTGCAGCGGAGCGCGTCCTTAAAGGGGCCCTGCAAGCACGTTTTTACTAATTGTTAATTTGTACCAAACCTGAGCGCACTGAACGTAGTAACTTAGTGTAACTTTTATTTTCTTGAAATTCGCTTTATTTTAAAAGTTATAGGCAAATCAAAATTACAAAAACAAGCAAAAAATAACCTCCCTCATGACGTCCTTGGTTGCTTGAGGGACGACGCTCCAGGCAGGACGATCGAATTTGTCGAGCTGCTACTTATCCGCGATTTGCGCAGGCTGCAAAGGCTAGAACAGAAAGGCGATTACTGCGAAGGCGATTAGTACGAATTGGCACTGACGGACGAAGTTAGTTTCCGTCGCCTGAACCTGGACAAGTCTTTTCGGACGGATCGAGAAGTCCGGGTCTGATAGGCCTAGAGCCAGACAAGTCTGACGTCGGCAGAGCTGGACGGACTCGACGTTGCAGCTGGTGTCAGCTGCGGAAAAGACGGAGGCCCTACGCAAGCAAGCAACGGATCCCAATGGGAGTCCATCGAAGCTTCTGGAAGCGAAGATCCCCGAGCAACGAGCGAAAGCCACCTTCAAGCCAGGCTAAATGGTACGAGGCCCACGTACGTTAAGTCTGCTCGACGGCGGGTCGCGATTAGCGAAGCGGGGGAGGGGCTTCACAAACGAATTCGAAGACCGAGTGCCGAGAGTATCGACACCATAGCGTCGGAAGTACCGGAGGACAGCACCGAGAACTCCATGGAAGTCAACGAGACAGAGGGCGGTTCAAGAGGGGAATCGAAGACCTATGAAGGTCCTGATTACGAGGGTGAGCCATGGCAAGAAGTGTATTAACGAAAGCGCAAGGCAAGGCAAGAAACTATGGACGTCGACACGCTTGCTACGACAAGCGCAAAGAAGCTAACGAATCAAGAGGAACGCTATGTGGTCGTCTTCAGAGCCCAAGAACGATACGACCTCACGAGTATTCCTACTAGCACACTTCAAAGAAACTTCTACACCGCACTGAACATCAAGCAGGCACAGTGCACAAGGGAAGAACTGCCGACATTCAGGACGTCAAAAGTCACCAATACAATTTCGGCCATAGTTCGGGACCGCCTGCAGGCACAAACCTTGCTGAAGATTAGAAGCCTCAAGGCGTCAGACAAGGCAGTGACAGTGATCGCCCACGAAATACCCCCGGAGGACACATGTAGAGGGGTGGCACACGGAGTAGACCCGAGGGAGACTGCGGGCGAACTGCACGAGGCACTCCACTGCAGGACACAAGAAATTCTCTACGCCAGGCCACTGGGCAGCAGAGGGCTGGCACTGGTCACATTCCAGGGAAAACGTCCACCGAGGACGATATTGTACCATGGTTTCATCACCAAGGTGACTCTGTACAAGCCCACTACAGTGGTTTGTCGTCGGTGTCAAGGCCTGGGCCACAAGGAAATGGTGTGCACTAGGAAACCAAGGTGCACCGAGTGCGGCTGCATTATTCAAGACGGCCACGTTTGCCAGCGTAAGTACTGCGTAAACTGCCGATCGCTCACGTATCTAGCGACGGACAACAAATGCCCGGCGAAAATTCGGGCAGACAAGATGCTGCAGCAGAAGACCAGAAAGGGCGGGCCGTCAAGTAGGCAAGCAGCCACGGCGACGGGGCAGAGGACGGAGGTAGAACCGCCCCACGTGACCATAGACGAATTTCCACCGCTAGAAGCAAGAAGTAGTGCACTCAAGAAAAATTCACCAGCCCGCAAGAGTAGAAGCAGGAGCGCCGCAGCTGGTAGCACCAGGAATGGCAGGAAGGCGTCTCGAAGTGCGTCACGTAACGAAAAACAAACCATCACGTTGCGCGGAAGGTCACCGTCAGCTCGACGGGTTCGCAACAATGAAAAAAGCTATGCCGAAGCCGCGAAGATACCGAAAGGCTACTACGCCGATGATGACGACGAGGTCAAGGCATGGCAAACAGAGCTCCGAGCCATCGAAGCAAGAAATCAAGCGGACGCCGACAAATGCAGGCGCCTCGAGACTGAACTACTGCAACTTCGACAGAAGATCGAGGAAGAAAGCAGGCGTCGCGAGGCACGAAAATGCAACATTTTAGGTCACATCAAGACAGCGATAGAGGCCAGGAAGACACAACAAGAGCAGCAAAGAAAACAGCGTGAGCAGCAGGCAGACAGCCCAGCTTCTCGGGGAAGAGATCCAATTCGCGAGGAGAGGACCGAAGGGACGGCGACTGCAAGCAGCTTAACACCGCAGCAACCTACGGAATGGCAAGTGGCATTACAGCGAATGCAAGCCCAGATACAAGCACAGATGCAGACCCAGATGCAACAGATACAACAGCAAATGTTACAAATGCAACAGATGCTGACGTCCCAGCAGGCTCTACCGACCAGCTGCCCTACGCCACAAGATAGCCAACAATGATGCAAGCAAGGAAGCGCTAAGAATCCTACAATGGAATTGTCGCGGTCTCGCAAGCAGAAGGGCAGAGCTCGTCCAACGACTCAAGAATGGAACTTTTGACATTCTTTTATTGCAAGAAACGAAGTCGGATCAGATCACATTACCAGGATTCAAACAATATTACATGCCATCTATCACGCACACCTACAGGAAGGAAAAGAAAATCCAGGCACAAGCGGCTGTTTTTGCGCAGGCGAAGCTACCATACATCACCATCGACACATCCCAGTGGTGTACGGAACTCCAAGAAGTTGTGGCGCTACGCGTAGCGCTGCAATCCACGAGCAAGAGGCTCACGGTGGCCTCGGCGTACAACAGGCCGCACACTACGAAGGACTTTTCTTGGATCAGGCACCTACGCAAAGAATATTTTGATGACTTCATGGTCCTGGGAGGCGATCTCAATACACACGTAGAACACTGGGCGATAGGCGACACGGCAAGGGGGACCGCAGACCTGCGCGACATCACAGAGCAGGCGGATATGGCCCTAATAAACGACTTCAGCAGAGCAACGAGGTATGCAACGGGATCAGGGCACAGAGACTCCATCATCGACGTCACGATAGCGCCTGCAAGCACCGCACGGAAGTTACAGTGGTCCATATTAGACGACGCCTGGGGAAGCGACCATTTCCCCATTGTCATGGAGCTGGACATCGGAGCCAAGAGCAGCCCAGGCAAAAAACAGACCAAAACGATAATCTGGGATGACTTTCGGAAGAACATCGAAGACCAGGGAGAAGACTTTGAGTTCCAACACGTCGCAACCCTCCTGACGACAGCGGCCAGGATAGCCGTTGACGAGCGCCAAGTGGACGAGGACACTCCAACGCCAGATACGCATCTTCTCTCATTATGGGACAGAAGAACGGCAGCACTCACAACCTACAGAAAGAAGAAGCTGAGAAAGTATCTCATAAAAGTGAACAAGCTCACCAAAGAGGCAAGCCAGTACGCAAGCCAGCTTGGCTTCGACAGATGGATAGAATATTGTGAGACCTTTGATAGACTCACAAACATGGGAGACGTATGGCGGACTTTACACTCTATGTACGGTAAAAAGAAGGGAGTCAGTCCCGTTCCCGTGATAGCCCTAATGTCAAACGAGAAGATGGAGGACATCCTCAAGCAGCTTGGGGAAGTGTTTTTCCCTCAACCAACCGAAAAGCCCGACCCGAGCACCTACTGGAGGAAGCATACCGGACCGTCCAGGCAATCCGAAGATCAGCCTTTCACGGAATGGGAGATGGATGCAGCAATCAAGCAATGCCGATCAAAGAGTACACCTGGACCTGATGGGATCACCGCCCCCATGCTTAAGAACGCTCCGGAGTCAGCCAGGCGAGCAATGTTGCAATGGTTCAACCAAATCTGGGACACTGGCGATTTCCCGGAAGAATGGAGGATATCCGTGGTGACGCCGATTCCGAAAGCTGGGAAACCCGCGACAGATCCGGCGAACGTACGGCCGATCTCCCTCACCTCTATCATGGGAAAGCTCATGGAGAGAATGGTCCTGGCCAGAATCCAGCACAACATACGCCACAAAGGAATACTCCACCCCACGCAGACTGGGTTTCGGGCTAACCTAAGTACCCACGACAGCCTGCTTATGATCTACAACGATGTTATCGATCGGCCGCGAAGCGATGGAAGTCTGAGAGTAATCGTAGCAATTGACATCAAGAAAGCGTTTTACAGCGTCCCCCACGAATCTGTCGTCGGCAAGATGGAAGAGCAGGGGCTCACTGGCAAACAACTGGATTTTGTGAAATCTTTCCTTGCGAACCGCAAGTACAGAGTAAAGGCAGGTTACGGAAAGGAAGCGCGAGAAGGCCCGACTAGCGAAAACAACATCGTCGTGCCGCAAGGAGCAGTTCTCTCGCCAACGCTATTTAACCTAGTTATGGCACCACTGCTCTGGCGGCTCTACAAGATCGAGAAGCTGAAAGCGACGGCGTATGCAGACGACGTCACTATATGGACGCATGAAGGTACGCCAGAGCAACAGGACGGAGCACTGCAAGAAGGACTAAATACCATCGGCGACTTTTCGAAAGAAGTAGGGATGAGACCATCCCCAGAAAAAGACTAAATACACCGTGTTCGGGGCCGGTAACGTCCAAAGAAACCTGCAGCTTACCTTCGCCGGGGACCCAATCGTTCGCATCAAGCTTTTAGGGGTCACCTTCGGAAACTCACCCAGCATCACTGACAAGTGGATGGCCGAGATGAGAAAGAAGTGGAAGCAAGGCCTCAACCTAGTCAGAAGAATCTCCCATCGACTTGGAGGAGCCGGAGAAGCAACGGCAAGGAAGTTAGTAATGGACACACTGGTCTCGAAAATCACATATGCGGCGCGATTTTATTCATTACGGTCGTGTCACAAGAACCAGTTCCGAGCTATGCTCAATGACGCACGAAGAGCCATCTTGGGGCTACCAAGAAGTACAAAAACGGAGAGGATGAGCCAACTCATCTTTTTGCCAGAAATTGAGGACCTACTGGTGCAGCAGACAGTGACGCACAAGGCGCGTGTGCATCACACAGAAGGCCGAGCAGTGGCAAGCTACATAGGCATCAAGCTCCCGGAGACCCTAGACCCCCTCCCCCCAAGCAAGGCACCGTGGGATGTGATTAGCGTCACGCAAGGTGCGAAACCCCTTCCAAGAAATATGGACCCGGAGCGACGCAAAGCCCGCAGGAAAAGGTACGCCCAACAGCACAAGAAGGAGGTCAAGGAGCTGTTGGCAAGCCAGCACAACACAGTGGTGTACGTCGATGGAGCAACAAAAGGGAAGGAGTATGCCGCAGGAGCAGTCTTCTACAGAGGCGAGGGGGCAACTCCCTTTGAAATTGCCACTAGCTGCGGACTGGGCACGGAGGTCACATCAGACACGGTAGAAGAAGCGGCTCTTCTGTTCACGTTGGGAGTATACGGGCACCTCCCCGGCAAGAAAAGAAACCTCGTTATCTATACGGACTCCCAGGAGGAGATACGAAACATGTACAAGCTCAAGGCAACTGCAAACCCGACGGTACACGCCTTCTTCGACACGGCGCTCAGCCTATACCGGGAGCACGGCACAAGAATCAGTGTACGATGGGTCCTGGGACACCAGGAGATCTCAGGAAACGACATGGCTCACGCAGCGGCACAGTGCGGGATGAGAAGAATTCCTCAGTTACCATCCCAACAGGCATCCAACTGCGAAGAGTCAGTCGAACAGCCAGAAAATACGGCATGCTACGACCCCGTCGAAGAGCTGCGTAGATGTCGCAAGATGCGAAAGATTCAGCTAGCGGAAAAGTGGCAACCCGAGGACTACCCGCTTCCGGCGAAATCCTTCAAGCGAAAGGAAACGGTTCAACTTCGGCGCATCCGTACCGAAGGCGCGGCCACGCCAAGGCTCAAGTACCACATCAACCTCTCGCAATCTCGCCGTACGCGGTCCCTCCGGACCCGCGATGTCAGAGATGCAAGGATCCAGGGCCCGTTTGCTCGAAGCTGGTTAACTAACCGCGGTTAACCGGATTTCCCTACGACGGGGAATTTTGGGTCACGTGACCGGCAGAGTAAGGACGGCGGGGAAACATGGCGGTGCCCCGGTGAGTGAGCTCCGCTCGCTTTGGAACTAATACGTCGCAGTAGCTGCAGTAGCGGGCGCGTTAGTCAGCAATGAATGGTGCAGGAGGTTTTCGCGCTGCATTACCTCACTTAAAACGCAAAACATGAGCAATGACCTCGCCGCATTTTTTAGATAGACTTTCGACTCTGACCATTCCTAAGCCTAAATGAACGCGATAGTTGTCGGCATGGCAACGTTTTTGGAAAGTGGATTGCCTTGACTCAATCGGCCGGGTATTGATAGCACACAGAAGCATGGAGCGTTCCCATAGACCTCTTGCTAAATTTCAAAAGCACCGAGGTGCATGCTACGAGTGTAGTTACACGCGCTGCACCTGCTGGCGTCTGCAGTAATAACTGTTCTGAAGCAAAAAGCCTAAAACAAATGTTGCCGTGCACGGGCGTTCGTCAACGATTTATTATGATTATTTACTTCAAATCTTTTATAAGTGGAAGGCCAGCGCGCGCGGATCATAGAATTACACTTCCAGCGTTCTTCTCGATGTTCGGGTAATTTAATAGGTCAATTTTCAGTGGAGCCAAGTTACAGGTTTTTCAATTTATGAGTTCTCACATGCTGGCCAACCATGCTGCCGGTGTACCGCCCGCCTTTCACTGCTCACTTCTTTCTCATCGTTTTTAGGACTCAACTTCGTCGTCCTCTTTCGAAGTCGGAAGGAAATTTCAACGAGGCTTTTCTTCACTTCATACAGCCAAATATTTAGAAAATTTCCAAACAAGGGTTAATTTAGTTTTACCTTGCCAATTATTTGTACCACGAGCAATAAAAATGGTTTCTTAAGCTCAAATGTATGCCACGCTGCGTCGCGAAAACCAGGCAGCGCGCATTTTTTGGGTCCCCCCATTTCGGGAACCTTTCCACAGAAGCCACTTATATTCGCTACAGCCAGTAGGTGACACCAGCCACCGCCCCATAATAAAACACGGAGCTATCGCTCATCCAGCCCTCTTCAAACTTGGCTAGGTACTTGTAGGTACCTAGTAGGGAAGGTCGGTTAACTTTTAACCGCGGTTAACTCAACTTAACTGCTGTTTCGCAGCACCACAGATACCGCACTATACTCTCTGACAGCTATATCAGAAGAAGTGAAGAGCGCGAGCGCACTGCTTTGATAGATGCTCAAGCGCACGTTCGCCCATAGCTTTGACTGCATAGCCGCAGAATGTTGTCCGCAAGTATTGTGCGCTATCTGTGGCTTAGCGTAACTGCAGTTAATTGTGACCGTGTAACAAGGGTATTAACCGGCTTCGAGCAAACGGGCCCAGAAGCCATTCCCAGGCTCGACCATCTCCTATGGGAATGCCAAGCTCTAGCCTTGTGCAGAGTGGAAGCCATCGAGACGCTGCCCGAGGAAGAAAGACCCAAGAGACTCGTGGATTGGACGCACCCGCAGGGCGAAGCCCAACGCCGGACGAGGATCCTCCAGTCGCTTCTGGACTTCGTAGCCAAGTCAGATCTTGGGGACTCCATATGAAAACATCCCTCATGACCCATCGCACAGTCATCTCTCATCACCCATAATCACGCAAGAACGAGGCTGCCAGATCCGAGGATCACCGCGGCGCGGATAATCTTTCTATTCGTAGTTCTTGGTTTCCAATAAACGTTTTCTACCTACCTACCTGGTTGCTTGAGCGCCCGTGAACTAGAGGAGGGGTAGTGAGCTCATCGCGAGCGCTCACGGCTACCGCACTCCGTGTCGACGGCGCGAGAGGGCGCCACTAAAGCGTGTTCTGGACAGGCTGTATGCAGCGGGCAGCCAGAGCGGTTCTCATTGCATTTGCTGCGTGATTAAACACTAATTCGGCATGACACTTCATTGGCCGCAAACGAGAGCAAACAAGGGGTAAAGATCAGTTCAGAATGGGAGCCACTTCGCGCTGCCATACCGCGAAACGGCCAAACGGCAAGACAAGCATCTCGCCGAAGGCCTTCGGAAGGCTTGGAGCCGGTCGGATCCTCCTGCCCATACGACCGCAGCGCTGCCGCGTACATCCGGGATTTTTCCGTGTCGGCGCCTGATCCCACTACTTCTTTCTAGTATGCGCCGCCTTTTCCACCGCTTGGTGGCGGGTATGTCGACGGGTCATTTCAGGTTTCCGTACTTTATAAACTGTATTTGTTTCTTTTTTGTTCTAAAATAGTGAACAAAAACTACTTTTATAAGTAATTGAAACGGTTCGCGCCATTTCTATTTTGTATTTCGACTAAAAAGGAGCTTTTAGCGGCTCTGACCAGTAGTAAGCCAAGGACCAAAGACGTCACATTTTGCGCGCTTTCGGTACCGCGGGTCGCCCTCGTCGGTGGAGGAGGTTTCCGCGTCGTCCGGTTAAAATATGACGCACTGATAATTAGTTACTCTCTCCGTGCCCGCTGGCTTGCCCGAACCCCAAGAGACGTGGAAACCGCAAAAAAGGTAGATGCTTAAATATGATTGCAGGGCCCCTTTAAGGAGACTGCCGTAACGGCATTTCCGCGGCCATCGACTACCGCGGCTACCGCTCGTCCGTCGTGGCCACAAGCGGCGTCCACATACGCTGCCTGCTCCGAGGGCAAATGGCCTCTGCTCTCTTCTCTTTTCTGATCTTATTATGCTCGGGATGCATATTCTTAAGTAAGGGGGGGATGGTTAGCCAGCTTCTGATTCCCTCCTTTTTTCTGCCTTCAAGATTGGGACCCTGTGCGGATTGATTCCTACTTTAGCCAGGATAGTCCTGCCCGTTTTTGTGGCGCACAATCTCTCAATCTGAGATGTGCGCACCGCTTCCGCCAGTTCCACCCACGTGTTGTGCATCCCGAGCGCCAAAAGTCGCTCCGTGGATGTGCACGTGGGCAGGCCCAGCGCGCGCTTGACGCATCTACGTATTAATCCGTCAATTTTCATCTTTTCTGCCGACTTTAAGTCGAGATAAGGCGTAGAGCAGCTAACTCTGCTGAATATGAAAGCTTGTACCAGCCTCATTAAATTCTTTTCTTTTAATCCTCGCCCTTTGCTCGCAACCCGCCTGATGAGGCTCAGTGTCTGCATCACGTGGCTCTCCAATCGCTTTAGAGTCTCTCCGTTGTGGCCGTGAGACTGGAGAACTAGGCCGAGAATTCGTATCTGTTCTACTTTTGGGACCTCTGCTCCCGCTACCTGAATTAGAATATCCGACGGTGCCTTACACCGGAGATGCTTAGGGTTGTAGACGAATAGTTCCGATTTTTGTGGCGAACAAGCCAATCCTCGCTCGGCCGCGTACCTCACGATTGTGTCGGTCGCCGCCTGGAGCCTTTGTTCAATTTCCGAGTCACTACCCTAGTTGACCCATAAGGTAATGTCATCTGCGTAGAGGCTGAATTGTTGCCCCTCGATGCGTTCCAACTGCCCGGGGAGCGCGCACATGGCCACGTTAAAGAGGAGGGGGGACAACACCGAGCCCTGGGGCGTGCCCCTGCTGCCCAGTTCAAGAATGGAAGATTCGATAGATTGGAATTTTACGCAGGCCGTCCTGCCGGAAAGGAAGTTTCGCACGTAATTGAAAGTTTTAGTGCCCACATTTAGATTGCTAAGTCCGGTAAGTACCGACTCGTGCTTTACGTTGTCGAAGGCTTTCGTCAGGTCTAGCCCTAGGATCACCTTGGCATCCTTAGACCGCGAGCCGACAATGTCGTGTTTAATCTGAAGCATGATATCCTGCGTGCACAGATGAGGGCGGAACCCGATCATTGTGTGCGGCAAGAGGTCCTGCTTTTCCAGGTATTCGATTAATCTCGTCTGGATGACGTGCTCCATTAGCTTTCCTATGCACGAGGTAAGCGATATGGGCCTGAGATTCCCGAGCTGCGGAGGCTCGCCCGGCTTGGGTATTAAGGTGACGTTTGCCGTTTTCCATTGCTGCGGCAGCTCGCCTTTGTCCCAGCATTCTTGCATGTACTCCGTTAGGTAACCTATCGAGGTATCATCCAAGTTCCTGAGCATTTTATTTGTAATCCCGCCAGGACCCGGGGCAGACTTTGTGCGGAGCCTAACTAATTCCGCTCTAACTTCCGCTTCAGTGATGGGGGCATCAAGCGCCTCGTTGTGCGCACCACCATAGTCTGGAAGGGGAGTTTGATGGGTCTTTTGACGGCGGCGACGACGATTTCATGCAGAAACTAATAGAAAATCCAAGCTCAGGAAGAAGAAAATAACCAGTACAAATCAGCCCTCACCCAAATGAGACCGCTCACCCCAGCCTTCCTCAAAGCACAGTAAGAGTGCTTCAATGGAATTACCTGGGGCTTCGCAAGCGAGCGGCGAAGCTCAGGGAACGACTGTTAGATAAGCTTGACGACAAACCGAACGCATTACTACTTCAGAAAACCAACGCACCCGACATCAACTTTACAAGCTACACGGTCGCTCCAGCCCATCCATCACATCAGAACGCCCAGGTCAATCACCTAACCCCCCGGAGAAGGTTGTTGTTTAGGGTCCATATCACTTGAGCGAATGACATTTTAGCGATGACACTTTAGCGAAAAGAGGTCATTTGAGCGAATCGACATTTTAGCGAATGATGTTTTAGCGAATATTGGTCATTTAAGTGAATGACATTTTAGCGAATGATGTTTTAGTGAATAAGCTTGTTTCGATTATTTTTCTTCACCATAGCCAGAAATGCTTGTCTGGCTTTTTCTTTTTTTTTCACCGCGGCGGAAAACAACGACACGGAAATGACTATTTTGGTTTAAGTAAAAGAACGTAGCAATTTATTGCGAGCCACCACAGCGTGTAACCTCCCAAATACACATAGCAGAGTGGAAGTTGCTCGCCGATAAATAGCTGGCGACGGGTCAAAAGGGTCACCCGGGTCCCCCGTGATCACTACGACGTGGTTACCTGTCGTTGAAAAAATCCTGAAGAAGCGTTACGTGGTATCACCGCTATCACTGCGATCGTTGTAACTTCGTTGGCTTCGGTGACTCGTGCTTCTGTGATTCGAACAGAAGTTCTCTTTTACTAACGACGAACGGTGTCGAAGCACAACACAGTTCATAGCCAGAATGTAATATCACGCGTATCCCGCAGTACAGCTGCCGCAGTTAGGAAATCTTAACAGCTTCAGCGATGTCAGAACATCCCATGTCACAAAAAATTCGCCCGAAACCATGTGAGTGTCGAAGTAAAATAAATTGTGTTCGCTCAAACAATTCTACGTCCCTAGGTGACAGGTAGTAACTCAGGGTGGGTTATTTTTGCCATGTGAAAAACTCCAGCGTTCTACCTTTGAACCTTAGGCAAACAGTACTTTAGGCTGATACGTAGAATAGGTCTTAAAAAGCGCACTCTGCTTAATTACTTCTTTTTAATAAAAGCCTAATTTCCAAAAATATAGCACGAATTCTTTATAAATGAATGTATAGGTAAACCAAGACAGGCTGAAGATTTCTATCAGGCGGTATCTTACGCTATCTGCCCTTAAGCTTTTGCGGCCTTTTTTGTTTGTTACAGTAATTTATTTTCCCCTAAGACCATTGCAATTACCAGCGGGCAGGAAAAATAATCACCAGTCGGTTCAGTTTATGAGGATGATTACGAATATTTTGTGGCTACTTTCCCTGATTTGAGTCAACGCACTGGTTCTGGTGGCGTCATCGTGCCACCTTCCAAATTTGTCGTCTTCTTCGAATTCGAATACTTTCTATACCTTGCAAAACTAGCTGACACCAGTGACCAACTAGCAGGGAATCCGTGACAGAGTGGGTAGCACGTGGAGCGAAAGCTCACGCCGCAGAGCCCGGGGGTCCTGGGTTCAATCAGTTCAATCCCCACCCCTGCTCGTTTCGATCTGGATGAGCATCGTACCGCGTGCGGTCGTGTATCACGACCGCACGCGGTACGATGCGGTCGTGAAACACGACCGCATCGTACCGCATCGTACTGACAGATACGTAAGCAAGCCGTCTCTAAGGAGACGGCTTGCTTACGTATCTGTCAGTCGCTTTGTGTATACAGAAAGCTTCGATTAGTTCTCTTTCTATTTTTTTATTCCCTTTCTTGATAAACCTTGTGCGCTCAAACAAAGGTTCGCACCCACATCGTTTGCAGTGCACCGCAAGATGCCCACCCAAAATACTGCGTACGGCAAGCCTGTGTATCTCGAAAGATGTATCTTTTCCGCAACGTGTCATGGCAAGAGTGCCTGTGATTGAATCATGGGTCGTGTCAAGCACCAGGCAACGTTGTACAACCTCCGATGGCCCACCAAGTCGGTCATCAACTCGGCGTCAGAGATGGTTACCCCACTGAACACTAAACTGCCGAACGTGAAAATAAGCCTCCTCCCAAAAGCTGACGTTAAAGCGTCCAGGGGCATAAAAGCACAGGAGTGGGACTCTATTTCTGTTGTGCATCGAATTCAGTCCTACCACTTGTGGCAGTGTACGCGGCCCGACACTTCGCAACCTCAGCTGTTTTAGCAAGAGCAGTAGACGCAGAAATGATATATCTTTAAAAGTAGTGTCCTATGGCTGTAAAAAGCTGATCGAGGTCGCGAGCTTTCGGTGCCCCTGAGAAGAAATGAACAGTGATCGCTACAGGCAAAATGGGGAAAAAATGTTCCTCCTCGGAGTGCCAGGAGAGCGCCGTGACCGACTCAGGTCAGCGTCCGACAGAAAGAATTCACGCGATAAGCTCCGAATGTGCGCGCAGGATCTTGAATAATTAAACTAGTTTCAATTGTACCACTTTAAACATGTCTTGTTTTTTATCACTATTTAAATCTGGTCGTCAGCAGCCCAGCCTCCCCACGAAGGGTAGGCTCCGAAATTCACTGATCCGAAAAATTTGTATTTAAATTGTTGACTTGTACTTCAAACTCAGGTGTAATCTTTTGTATGAATTCTTATTTTTCACGAACTCCTGTCACAGTGCTTTCTCTTCACAAACTTTCTACATTTTTCGACCCCTTGCTTGCCCTTGTTTGAAATCGGCAACGTTCTATATTTCCCTACTCCCGGTACGGTAATTCTGCATATTTTACACCCCGTAAAAAAATCAATAAATTGCAAAGCATTTTTGAAAGGCCTGAAAAGACAAATTATGAGCCTCGATCTGTGTATCGTATTGCACTATACAAGATAGCCACGCGGTGAAGCGAAGTAGTGCTCGCGCTATCAACGCGAGCGCCCGGGACATCGTTCGGAGCCTTTGGACTGAAAGGACACATGCTGGACACAGTGGGACATAACATGGAACTGATAATGATGTCGTAAGAATAAATCACGATACATGGTGTCAGAAGTGGCGGGACCTACTCAAACCCCCAGACCAGACATGTACAAATTACTCAAAAGAGGTAGTTAAGTTACTGAGTATCGACGCCAAAAGTAATTGGAGTAGCCCTATTCAAAATTCCCTCAAGATTCGTAATTTGGGACACTGACTGCCAGTCAGCAGCCTTGGTGGAACGTGCCCTGATGGTCCATCAGATGACGTCTGACTGCCACTGCCAAAGGAATTTCATCAACAAGGGCAGCATTTATATGAGTAAAGCTATAGACCTTTGCAAAAAGAGCGCTCTGGCCGCCGCCATTTTGCGAATCGAGCGACCCCTATCAGCCAGAAATTTCTGGCACCCGCCTGAGCTGTGGAAACCCGGTCAGCGTGACTCCCCACCTGCATTTTGCATTCGGAGTTCGCCGGCTTTTCTTGGAAGTTTTTGCTTTATTCGCTTGTTTAGGATGCTTACCCTTTGTATGTTATCTTCCACTGTGAGAACCAGGGAATACCAGGGCTCGTAGCCTGCTCGGCCTTCGCAGGAAACGAATGAAGAGAGCGAACGCCAAGCAGCCCGCGACGCAGGCAGTTCGACGTTCTTGGAGGATTATTTCCGTTGAGAATATCTCCAAAAAGCCTTCCCGGCTGTGTTCCGGGTTTTCGCGTAAGATAGCTGATAGAGTCGGGTCCGGGGTGTGGGGACGGAATAGACCCCTTTCGAAGCAAAGCGCCCGCTATCGCATGCAAATGCAACCCGGTCCGGCGCCATTGTGAAGTGGTCCCGCTGGCGTAGTCTGATCGGTGCTTTGTGGACGACGATTCCCGGTCTGAGACGCGTGCTGCGTCAAGATGCCAACGCACTGCTGCGTGCCTCTCTGTACGCAGAATGGATACGTTGATGAAAGCGCAAAGAAGGTGCGTATCAGAAGAGTTCTAAAAAGTGTTCTGAAAAACCAAGTCCGCGCGCGCGATCCTTGATGCGGTTTGTGTTCGCGCTGCTGAGCCTGACTTTGACGAGCGTCAGTTCAACTACTTTCTCCTCAGCTTTTGCAGGCCTGATAGAAAACGATCTTATCACCCGTGGGCATGAATGTCGCACACGATAATCCGGACTTCAAAGTTGTAAATGGGCCCGCGGCACCCTCCGTGGTGACCATCGCTTTAAATCGCACGGCGAGTTGATCTGTCGGTGGGCCCCTTATCGGTAGGCTCCTTCCGTTTACTTGCAACTCGAAAGTTGACACCCGGGATAGGAGCGTAGAGCTAGATCATGTGTACACCGCAGCAGAAGGCGTAGTGGAACCAAAGGCCCCCGAGGGATCGCTGGAGCATTCCATTTTAAACGTTTAGCTCGCCTCAGCAAGGCTTTTGTTAGAATTTATACCAGCAGACATAAAATATAACAAATGCTCGTGATAATTTGTAATCGTAATACATAACCCACATTTATTAATCTATAACAAATTGCGTTGTTAATTTGTAATTTCTGAGAATGGTATTATTGATACACTACCTTTTTAATTTGCAGGTGTCCTTCCATAGATTCCCCGAATTGGAGGAAGTCTACCGGAAGTGGATAATTGCTATCAAGCGTGACGAAGGCACATCATTCAAGGTGTCGAAGGCAACCAAAGTGTGCTCGAGGCACTTCGTAGAAAGTGACTTTGTGCGGAATGTGGCTAACGGGCACAGGCTGCTTTATGAGCATGCTGTGCCGTCAGTGTTCAGCTTTAAGAAGCCGCAAGTTGTCAGGAAGCCTCCAAAACAGAGAACGTCAACTGTACCACAAGCAACGCAACCCGAAGCAGACTTGCTACAACCCGAAGCAGACCTGCAACAATCAGAAGACACAACCACTGCCCCCGAGCTGCTAGATGAAGATCCTGGAGCGAGCCCAGTGCCCATGGAACCGCCAGTCTGCATGTGCAGCTTGGAGCCCGAGCTCGAATTAAGGAGGGTAGCAGAGAGGAAGCTGCACAGGGAAATTGAATTGCTGCGAAAGGCACTGAAAGAAACCAAGGCCGAAGTGTACCGACTGAAAGCCGAGCTTCAAAGAGCTCTAGCAAACTGCAAGGTGCTAGAGGAGAAAAATGTGCCTTTCAGCGTTGAAAAATTCCAGGAGAGTGACGAAGACATTCAGTTTTACACCGGACTACCCAATTATGGTACCTTCATTGCTTTCCTCGAGCTCATTGACGCTGGAGAGAATGGTAAAAATATTATTATGCGATCCGGAGTTAGCTTGCATGCTTCAGAAAAGGCTGGACGGCCACGTAAGCTATCGGCAAAGAATCAGCTGTTTCTTGTTCTGGTTAAGTTGAAAGGTGGCATGTTCCATAAACACCTGGGACATTTGTTCGACATTTCAGTAAGTACTGTGTCGAAACTGTTCAGCGCGTGGATGAGCTTTTTTGTATCTCCATCTCACGAACCTGGCTCTCTGGCTACCACGAGAGACCATCGACAGCACCATGCCACCAGCTTTCAGGGAAAAGTATCCGACAACTCGAGTCATCTTAGATGCCACAGAGATTAGGTGTGAGGTGACAAGCTCGTTTGTGACTCAGTGGGGAACGTACTCGTACTACAAATCTACGAACACGTTTAAGGGCCTGGTGGCCATTTCACCCAACGGCCTGGTAACATTTGTGTCCGAGCTTTTTATGGGTTCCGTTTCTGACAAAGAGACTGTCATCCAGAGTGGCCTTCTTGAGATGCCCTTTGATAAGGGCGACTCTGTCATGTCCGACAAGGGCTTTAAGATTGCCGACCTCCTCCAAAAACTTGGCGTAGCACTCAACATTCGTCCATTTTTGAATCGAGGCAAGTTCTCCACCGAGGAAGTCGTAGAAACACACGACATCGCTGCCCTCCGGATTCACGTTGAACGCCGAATCCAGAGAATCAAGTCCTTCCACATTTTCGACCGCCCTATTCCCATCTCGTTGGCACCCCTTGCCAACCAAATATGGACTGTATGCCCAGTCCTCACTAACATGCAGTCCCCACTCATCAGAGACAGTGAGTAAACTGCGAGGTAACTTGTAATGCTCATTGCAAAGCTGATAGCTTCGATTGTTCAAAGGTAATTTATTGTTTAAAGGGATACTACAACAAAAATTCGGCGCTGATTTTTTGGTCTATATATGTGTTCAAAGGAGCAGTATCACATCGAACATACCAATGCCTTGCTAAAAAAGTCTCGAAAAGGAATTTTAAAACAAATTAAACGATTAGCAAAGAGCACCTGATGGATTTCGCTGACGCCTCGTTTGTAATGCTCGTCTAGGAACCTTGACAGCTAGTGACGGAGCTTGTCTCGCCTCCGGCCACGACGAAAGAAGAGGGGAAGGAGGTACTCCTCTCTTCCCGAGAATGCCTTTTGTGTGTCGCAGATGTCGCTATTGTCCCTCTACAAGATTATGGAAGATTAACCCGTCACTCAAAATTCATACAAAGCAGCCGCTTCGGTTGCTGAAACGACTAGGCCATTCTCTCGACGTCAGCCTCGCCATAGCTTTGCTCGTCCCAAGACGAACTACGTCACGATTGCGTTGGATGTCACGTGGTCTCCACTGGGCCTTCTCCGAGCGCTTGTCAGAGTGGGCCGTCTATAACGAAAAATACAGCCACCAAGCTCAAAATACAAACGTGCGATTTTCTTTTACGGATATTGTGGATCATATTCAACCTATCTTTGAACACAACAGGAATATTTAAAATATGTTGAAGTATCCCTTTAACTGAAGTGAATTCACACTGAAAGGATCCGTGTGCCTCACTGCAGATTTGTGTACTCTTCCAGTTAGGAGAGAGGGCGAAATAAAGATTGAGTAGACAGAAATGTCGGCGATTGTCACACTTAACGAATCGAGTGCACCGTGTCTGAATGTTTGCCAAGCCCTGCTAATATTGCTTGTCAGTGCACTTCCACCTTGTGAATAAAAGACTTTTAAACACTTACCATCTATTTGTTGTTGGCAGTCATTAAAGCCCTTAGCACAGAATACTTAATTAGTAAGGGGGCGGTAGCTTTTACAGTTTGCAAAGCTATTGTGAAAAGAGAATAGTACCCTCGCCTAGTGTGTTTACTGAGACAGCTAAAATGGCACATGCAATGGGTCAAACTCGTTTATGCAAAAATGTTCCAAAAGCCAAGACTCGTGATGGTTCAAAGCATAACACCGACTTGAGAAAACAATACTAACAATTTAATCGGCAGTTTCGTCCCAATTTGGAAGACATCGTCAGTGTGCGCCAGGAAACACAAATAAAAAGTACAGCAACCAGTTCGCTATTTAAGGATGCCTGCATACACTTCGGGGAGGGTGATCATGGAGGTGCAGCAACGGGTACGCCTTTTAAGTGTGGGAGAAGGGGGGGGGGGGGAACCGCGGTGCAATGCTAACCACAGTTCCCGCTACGAACTGTATGTGGACGTCCTTAAATAGCGCACTAGTTGCTGTACTTTTCATTTGTGTTCCCTGGCACACACTGACGATGTCTCCTGAATTGGGACGAAACAGCTGATTAAATTGTTAGTATTGTTTTGTCAAGTTGGTGTTATTTGTTTAATAAATTTTTTATTCGGAACACGGAAGGCCCTATCTTGATGTTAGACAACTACCTGCTGCACTCCAGGTGAGGCAGCAACACGTTGAAGTAAAAGTCTTCGAGCCTTGCACTCACGCTCGCCCATTCGCCCGCATTGAACCTTATTCTCTCGATGAGTATGAAGTGCTTTGCGTAGACAATGAAGTCCCCCCACTGTAGCCCGGAAACCGCCATTTGTCCAAGAACTTGGAAGTGATGGGGGTGGCCGTCCTTTAGCTTTGACTGGTCCTGGTCCACTTTGGAGCAGAAGTCCAAGTGCTCGAGCTCGTCCGCAGTCTTCAGCCAGAGAGACGAAGGGCACTTTATCTCCACGATGCCATGAGGAGGGTCTTCGGCAGGATCATACACAATCCTGTCCGGTGACGCTCCAAGCCATGGAGCTTCCGGGTCAACAAAAAGTCCACAGCCGCTGACTGTAACGTGGTGCCCCAATCCTTTTAGGATATCTTCGTAAAACCTTGCAGCGACCGGCTCGTTGATGATGCCGTGCCTGAAAAATTAGATATGGGTTATATTACCACCCAGATATAAATGACGATGCTGTGTCTGCATAAGATGTTCTCATTTCTTTAGCCCAGTGCACACTAGCGGGCACAGGCTGCTTCACAAGCCTGCTTTGCCATCAGTGTTCAGCTTGAACAAGGTGCGAGGTATCAAGAGGCCTCCGAAACAGGGAACACCATGAATCGCACCACAAACAATGCAACCCGAAGCAGGCTTGCAACAGCCCAAAGGCACCACTAGTGTCGCCTCACACTGAAGAGATTTGACAATGCACTTTGGAGAGAAAGCTTAAAGGCCAAAATAGTTCAAACACGTTTTTCAAGTCATAGCAGTGTAGCAGCCGTGCCAGCTGTACCACTGGAGCGAAAGAAAAGAAGCCGAGGCGCACGGAAGGAGAACACGAGACACTAGCTTTGCGATTCGGCGACCGAGCGGACCGGCGCCTAGATCGGACAATGTTTTCTACTGTTTCGGTTTTCTTGTAAATATTGTATATAAAAATATGTTGAGTGCCACCTGACTGGTACCCACAGCAGATTCTGCATTGAGTTGCACAATTTTTTTATTATCAAAAACAATTATGTGCACTTTCAGAGGCATTGACAGTGGAAATTCAGGGTATGATGAAAACAGCTCTAAGTGTGCTTATATGGATGCACAAGATCTATAAACAGCAGCCATACTCTGTTCACTGCTAAGTTGACAGAGCGATAGAAGCTATGTGTATGGCAGACCAGTAAGTGTCGGCTTTGCGCCACACAATCAGGGTCCCTGCCTAAACGAGCGCACAGAGTCAAGCAATAAAAGACTGGAAGAAATTTATCCTCCGAGTATGTAGCCCCCGCCACCCTGTCAGCTTAGGTGTGAATGGAGTACAAGTATATTTATTTTCAAATGATGCTCATTTGTTTTAAGGGAACAAAATAGCACTTTTTTATTACGGTTAGTTGAGTCACTGCCTAGTCACTGCCCTATTTGCCTTTAAGTTGTTCCCACGCACAGTCCTCCGCCTCTTGTTCACAAACCCCTTTTTTACCTCTCCTATATTGTACATCATCTGAGGAAATAGTCTTCCTTTCTCGCCGAGTAAAATCGCTACGGTGAAACTATTCTCGCCAAGTCTGGCCCATAACATTTATAGGTTTAAGGCAGTTCACAAGATATTTCCTCTTGATATAGAATGATGTATTGCATATCTATACACTATGCTTGCTGCTTTGGACCTTGACCTAATATTCAGTTTGGTATGTATTTAAAAGCAAATGCTGTCCTGCCAATAGGGTGGTTTCGTGCGACATAATTCTGGTTCAAAATATTGCCGGAAAGGCGCACAATCGGGGACGTATTTCCTTTCCGTAACACATCGCTTACTCTGTTTTTGTTCCTTTTGAAGTAACCCTCGACGTGTCTCCTAAGGCCGTTTCGGTCAATGACACCCGTCTGCTAACACGTCGGCATGTCCTATACTCTGTCAAAGCTACTGGCGCGAGCGCGTGGCTTCATTTATGGTTTTGTTTGCGCGAGAACGAGTGCAAATGATCAACAAGATCAAGCCCCACGCTCATGCCAGTAGCTTTGACAGCGTTGCACGCTAAGCATGAAGCAGAGTATAACTCTGAATAAAGACCCGTACGTTTGAAAATCGGGTACCAGCTGATATTTTTTATTGTTGCCGACTGCCGTTGAGTGCGGACGATCAAAACACCAAACAACTTAAACGAGAAAGGAAAATCAACCTCACAGCATCCGTTCATAAGAATGCGTAGGGACAAAACTTACACCAAAATTCGTCGTCGACGGAACCACTCGCTGTGCTTCTGAGACTCACCATAACCCCAAACAATGCCAATAAGCGATCAGATGTCCGAAGACATACAGTGGCGGGGAAAGCAACACGGCAGCAGAGTGCAACACCAACATGTTCATTCATTACGCACCGGAAGTAAAACTGTGTTTCGTGAAATCACCCTATAGGGTGATTCCTGTGGCTCATCAAACCTCGGCTCTGCACTAAAAACCTTTCAAGCTTTACTGTAGCACATATCTTTCTTTGGATCTAGCTTCAGAAGGGAGGGGCTTCACTGTCATGTACAAGCCCTGTGCCTCAATGGTATACTCACTGGTCGCTTTCCAGCGCTCCCGTCACCTAAATCTGATCTATGAGACACCGGAGCGCACCTGAATCTGAGCGAGACAGACAGTGCGCTAGTCGAACGCTCGTGAAGTTTTCCGAGTGGCGAAAAGCAAGCCGTGCCGAACGGAAGTTTCTGCGAAACTATCAAACAAAGCAACGTTACAGCCTCAAAACTTCCTCGTACTTTGGTTCTTACCTCTCTGTCAGAGTAGATCCTCATTACTGTGAAAACATGAGCCTTCATTTTGGGCACTGTGCATGGCACTTTGAACAATTGTGCAAACTGTTTCCCCGTTGGCTTCGTAAACACAACCGTCGTCGTTGTCGTCCGAGCTGCTGCTATCACTGCTGTCTGCTAGGTCGACAGCAGCAATGATGCAATGCCCCATCAGCATTAAACGCCATATGGGGAGCACAACACAACGCTGGGATCGGTGCGGCATTTAGGCGCGACAAGTCTGTCAGCCATTCTCTTTCAACCGAACAATGGACTGGCGGAATGGCTGGAGTGACGTGACCGGTTGGCAGCATGTCTGCATCCTGCACGCTCCCACTTCAAAGTCAGAGCGCCTCAAATCGCTACAAGTTGGAGGAATACGAGAGTCGGAGCTTCGATAGCGCTCTAAAAGAACCAGCCGAACATACTTGGAGCGCCCAGCATCGACCAGCTAAATGCACAGCGGCTTTTCAGAGTGCTCTAAAACACTGGAAAGCAACCAGCCGTATATACATGAAAGTAGTCTGCCTGAACATAAATTGATGAAGGAATGAGACAGATGTGCCTTAGCAAACATAGAAACACCTTAAAAGGATGCTGAACCGAAAACTGGATTCCACAAGGCACGGCAGCAAAAGCGTACAAGGGGATGCTACAAACATCAAAACATCACTCATACAACGATATATCAAACGAATGACCATATTTTTCTAAAAAAAAAAAAAAAAGGAGGCGCATTTGACAGTTATGTTTACGTCTTGTTTCTCCAAGGAGAAGGGAATGGCCTCGTGTCTTCTCCGCCGCGCCGCCTTGAGGGGGCGAAACCAAGAGAGGAGGAAACGAGATATCTTGACGTCACGCGCCTCTACAGCCTCGTTCAATCTCGACCTTTTTTCCCCAAAAATATGGCCGCCGATTCGAGATGTCGCCTTACGAGCAATGTGGTAGGGATTGTAGCGTCCCGCCAGCTCCTGCATTGTTTTCTGAAATCAAAATTGTGGTTCCCCATCTCTTTAACATTTGTGGTTTTCATTAACACCTCACCTGACAGCAGGAACTTTTGATATGTCTTTTGGGGTGACGAGGGCATCCAGACCCTTGTCAGTCCACACTGCCCTTCGGAAGGCTGTGCCGAAGTGGGATGCTGTCAACCGCAGCTTGCGCTCTTTACACCACGTGGGATTCCGTGACTGCTGCCTCGTATTCCTCTCGAGGTCTCTCGCCTGCTGTGCTGTTAGCTGCAGGCTCTAGAATATACAAATAAAAAACAATGCTGAAATAATGAACCAGAGCATTTTGTAGTGCAAACTGTTTAGAACCAGATAAATTTATGACTGGTCCTATATAGATGCAAAAATCCCAAAAGGCCGCTCGCTTGGTTACGTTGCCTCACATCAACCACTGTTGGCTGCTTTAAACGGTTCGTGACAGTGACTCCCAGAATACCCCTCGGTGCCGGTGGAGGGAACTGCACCTTTTGCAACAATTTACATGCACCTTTGCATGAGGGACCAAAGTTATTCATTCCATAAAGCTGCTTTTTGTTCCTGGTCTGCTCAATTGTGGACTTACCGACAACTGTATAGTCAACGTGAGTAAAGCTGCAGTCTTTATTTCAATTCACATCAGCTCTGGCATGCCACCGAGTTTCAAGATCAATTTGTTGGCATTGTGTGCAAGCATATCCGACCCATTACGAACATAGGGTGCTCTCAATAACGCAATTTCAAGAACTATTCGTGCGCATACTCAAGTGCAACAACATTAAAACAAACACATAGCCCCCAGCTGCCCCCCCCCCCCCCCCCCTGTAACATAAGAACAATATTATCAGTGAGAATATGATGCGGCAAGCAGAAATCCGTCTCCATAGTTTTCCGTGCACACACAGCAGTGGCAGACCTTACAACCGCACTTCGATGTGATGTCATACAATTGTTCGCTGTATAGTGGCATTTACAATAACGATCTGTATCATTACCTCCAAAATCTCGTTTCCCAGGAACGGAATGTTAATCTCCCATGGTTCCCTTCCACGGAAGAACTGGCATTCTTGTGGGGCTTGGTAGGGGTGGCTTGCGCACTGGGGGATATTGGTGATGACCTTGAGTCCATGGGGGAAGACAGGCTGCTGGTACGCCAGCGGTGCAACAGCCAGTGCAGGGCCGAACTTCGTGTCCTTCGAGGTCTTGTCTTGCACTTGAAGCAAAGCTGCTGCGAAGTCAGTACAGCTGCCAAGGCTGAGGAGTGTTTCCGCAAACTTCCTCGTAGCAGCTTCTTGCTGCTCCTGGCTTCGGGGAGCCACCCTGCTCTCATAGAGGCGGGACATAAGTGGGGTGTCCTGGCCGCCCTCCCTCACACATCTCCAGTCAACTAACTGGATTGAAGTACCGCGGATGTGAGGCCCTCGAGGTACTCTCCACTGTTGCGGCAGGTCCGTGGAGGACAGCTCTGCAGGTGCCTCGCTGAAGCCTCTGGCCTGCAAAAGTGCTACGGTCCGAAGCAGCGCCATCAGGTGGTTGCACGCCACACCTCCAGCAGGGCAGTCACAGTTTCCATCCAAGAGTTGGCCTTGCACGTCTGTTGTTGCCATCACCGTGTAAGGAAGCTGAGTCTTTTTTTTTGCTGCGGAAACAGGAGCCCTTCAGGTGGAAACGTCCTCCGCTGATTAGAATAAAAGAAATCGTACAGAGTGTTTACACATTTCAGAGACTTGAAAGCAGCTGCAGTTGTGAAGTGGACATACACATTTTCAGACAAAATAAGGATCAGTCATCATACACAACCAGCTGCGAATTCCCCTTGCCATGCAAACAGCCTAAGGAAATAGTTTCAACATGCAATCATATATTTCATACATTTACAATAACATTACTGATCCAAGTAACCTATTTCCTTTTTTTTTTCTTTTTTAGGAAAACACCGAAGCTACCACGGTTGGAATTTAGGACATTATATTTGCGATACAGCAACAACTTCTTCAGTTGTGCAGTCATAGCAGTTCAGACGGTTTCTATTTTGGTGCGTTCGCGCTTTACGATATTTTCCGAAAATTCGAACGGGCGAGGCACCGTTCAGAACTACGGGTAAAAGATCATTTGTGCCTCCGCGGCTAACTTCTCGACTGGAAGCTTCAGGCGCCTTCACACCGGCGATGCGATGTAGTCGCGCGATAACTTTCATCGCTAAAGCGACCATCGCGGGGAAAAAAAAAAAAAAAACGACGCAATTTGAGGAGTCGCTACCTGACCCGACTTTCTGCGATGCGATTTATAGTCGCGGAGCGGCTGAGCCAACCAGCGACGTTCGGAGCAAGTTTTTTTCCCGAAGCGACTCGCCAACGAAGGCGTTGGACTCTCTCATGTCGCACGCCGTTAACATCTAATTTTTTTGCGATGCGATCTATCGCCGGTGTGAACGAGTTGGCACACGATATGAGATTCAAACCGTAAAAGAATGAATCACTTGCCTTTTTCGCGAGTAGTTCGCCCTTATTGAAGCGGGCACCACATACGCCTCGACGACGAAGTTGTAACTTCTCTACATGAAGCGGTCCGTGGCCGAACGGCTTCTGTAGAACTTCTCCACTTCGCTGTCGCTGATCGGTGGCAGTTTCGAAAGGTCGTTCACCCAGCCGGTGATGGGGAAGACGCCCGCACAAGCCATTGTTCGAAGGAGCAGAGATCGGCAGACGCGCTCCGCACCGCCGCTAACCAGACGAATCACAGCCGAAGCGAAGTGGCCGAACTTGCCGAACTGGCCAAACACTTCACAATGGCGGCGGTCGCCCAGTGTTGCTAGATGTTTCTGCTTTGCCCTTAAAGATTTTCAGGGTTGCCGAAATTTCGAAAGGGGTCTATAGACACGTTCGTTCATTTGCTTTGAAACTGTGCAAAAAAGGAGCTCCCTTTTACATGTTCCTTAAAACACGCGGGATTCCGTCCGATCGTCGTGAAGTGACTATCGTCGACACTGTATATTGGATATGCTGTGTTATTTGAGACCTTTCTCAAACCCTGTTCGGATAACGCGGCACCGAGGGGTACGTACAATATATTTTTTGTTTGATTGATGAGACTCATTGAATTTTATGTTGTGGGCAGGGAATATCCATGCAGTACGGATATCCTGTGTGGTCAAACATTTTGACCTTTATAGATTGACACGGCTGAGTGTACGGTGCCGTAAAACAATGCACATAAAATGAAACAAGCATTCCAGTTGCATTTGTTCTGTCGCGCACGGACTCATCAAAACAGCTTTCATTTCTTTGTTTTTGTTCCCAAAAAATAGAGCACTGCTTTCTTAAAAACCTCTATAAATTATGCTCGCCAGAGAACACAAGATAAAAAAGAAAACGCGGCAATTCACCCGCCACCAGCGTCCGGAATTGCTCCAACGCAGGCTGCCACAGCCTACTGACGAGAAACTCCACAGCTCAGCGCAGTCGGGCAACACTGACGTACACTCTCAAAACCAGGGGCACGCACTGTAAATCGCTTGGTTCGAGACTGCCGCTGGAAAGGTCTATACGCACACATAAATATCGCCAAATGCCTCGACAAAACAAAATGTTCGAGAAAAAAAAAAAAGAAAATAAAAAACAGGTCCACCGCGGATCGAACCCGCGTCCACTTGCGTACAAAGCGGACACCTTAACCACTACGCTATGCGATTTTGTTTCTTTATTGCCGTATTTTTTGCATTGTCAAATAGGCACGCATATCGCTCAAACCATAGGAAGCAGAGCACGGCTAAACTAAACCAGTCCGAAGTGACCGTCGGGGGCTAAAATTGTTTCATGGACAAAATTGCCTTAATGTGCGGAAGCCACTCAGGCACGCACTTCTGTGCTCTGTTGACTTCAACTAACAAAGATACACCTTCACGAAAATATTCCCGCGCCTCCCGTACATTATTGTCAGCGTTGTGTACAGCCATTCGGGACTTCCAAATACTGTGCAGACCCAACAGCCTAACCAGGTCAAAGGGAAAACCTTCCTCGTTTTTAACCGATAGATAACGGATTCCATGCGCGTCTAGGGGGAGGTCCTTTTTCAGGGTACGTTGGAGGATGTCATAGAAGAAGACCCCATCCCAGCACTCAAGAAACACGTGTTCGACCGCCTCTGGCATCTTGCATAAAAAGCAGTGATCCCCCCACGGTACAAAAAGTCTCCTCTCGTTTAGCCATGTCTTGACCGGCAGTGTACCTGAATGTAATTTAACGATGAAAGCCTTGGTACCTGCGGGCACCACCATACGCTTAACGCGCTTCAAAACATCCGGCCCTGGGCCTGCACAGTATAATGCTCTGTATAGAGGTACAGGAAACACAGTATCGCACACAGCCTTATACAATCTTTTCCGAGGAACCTCACTCAAATACTCAACTGAGAAACGAGATAACAGAAATTTACATGAGGCAACAACTTCCTTTAAATATCCATGAATACCACCAGACATCGAAGACGTGGAAACAATCAGCTCAGGCAACCTGCTTGCAGCTCTCACTTGACAAACGGTGCGCAAAAAGGGGTCACTTATGTCCCTAAAATACATGAACCGATTAACAACCTGGCGTAAAAACAAATGCGTCAAACTGAGCCCCCCATTGCGCTCGCGCCGGAAAAGATTCGTCCTACTTGATCGCTCCCACGTGGAGCCCCAAATAAACACTGCAAATACCCGGTGCAATTTCTGCACATTTACCCGCGAGCAATGCGAAACTTGTAAAACGTACCACAGTTTGCTGACAAAAAACAAATTGCAAACTGTGGCCCGTGCAAAAATAGACAGATCATACCTCCGACTTTTTTCTACTCTTTCGCGAAGCTCCACCACCTGCCGGCGCCAATAGGGTTCGCTATCGCGATAATTTTCTAGAGGCACTCCCGAATATTTTACGGGGGTGGTCACCCACTGCATGTTGGCAAACGAACAAGGAGTAGAGCTCCACTCTCCATGCCAAAATCCCAGGCACTTGGCCCAGTTAACAGAGCTGCCACTGACTTCGCAAAAACGTTTAAGCGTGTGAACGACTTGAACAATACTCTCGCGGTTGGAACAAAACACTGTAATATCATCAGCATACGCTAACACTTTAACTTCGGTCGCATAAAGCTTAAAACCACTGATAGTACTGTTTTTAAAAATACTAATGCAAAGGGATTCTATGTAAATGCAAAAAAGAAGTGGTGACACAGGACACCCTTGGCGAACGGATCGATTCACTTTTATACGCTTTCCAACCGACTTGTTAACCATAAGCCTCGTCGAGCAACCATTATACGCCATGCTGACACCTTCGCGGATAACAGCGCCGACGTTTACATGATCGAGAAGGGTTAAAAGCAGGTCGTGAAGCACGCGGTCAAAAGCCTTTTCCAAATCTACCTGGAGCATCGCAACGCAAGTACGCATTGCGTCGCAACACTCCAGAACACTGCGTGCTTTATAGATATTGTTGAAAATAGTCCTTCCTTTAATGCCGAAAGTTTGATCGGGCCCCACTATTTCTGATATTACAGATTGCAATCTCCTTGCTAAGATCTTCATTAAAATTTTGTAGTCGACATTAGTCAGACTAATCGGCCGATACGCTGTGACGTGCCTCAACTTAACTGCGTCATCTGTTTTGGGGATTAGCACTGTGTGCAACGACATAAAAGATGGAGGCACCATATTCAAATCATATGCTTCATTGAATACTTTGGCTAGGACTGCGGAAATCTCTTGTTTCTGAGTCTTATAAAAAGCAGCACTTAGGCCGTATGGGTCAGGGGACTTTCCCGGGTTTAGGGCTTCTATTGCAAAGACCACTTCCTCTACGCTGATGGTCGATTCTAGTAGTTGTTTCGTTTCGTCATCTATGCGCGGCATGAAACCCAAAAATTCATCTTTAAAAAGCTGGACATCTACTGGACAGGACGCAAATAATCTACCGTAATATTCGAAAAATGCGAGTTCGATTTCTTCCTTATCAGTTGTAAGTGATCCGTTCCTCTCTACCCCCGTTATCTCGTTACGCCGAGCATATCTTTTCTCAAGGCTCAGCGCACGCTTAGTTGGCGCTTCGCCTGTTGACCATCTTTCGGCTCTGGCTCTAACAATCGCCCCACAATATCGTTCCCGATCTAGAATCTCGAGTTTATCTTTCACAAAAGGAATATCCTCTTTGAATGCCCCAGGCGTTTTAGTCTCTTCTTTTAGCAATATCTGCAAATTATTACGTAATAACATTTCGTTGCTTCTTTCAGTGCTTTTAAGTACTCCTGCCCGCTCTAACGCTTTCATTTTTATTTCCTGCTTAAAAAGCTCCCATCTCACACCATACCCTAATTTTTTTCTGGCTCTCCAGTGTTTCAACCACGGCCTGCACTTGGGCAGTGAAAACGTCATCCTCCAAAAGTTTCGCGTTCAATTTTCATAATTCACAGCTGAAGACTTTCCTGGCTTGAGATTTACTACGCGTACAAAAGGAAACTAGACAGTGATCACTAAAGGAAACAGGGTGCAAGCGATATTCCAAACATAATGGTATCAAATCTAAATAAACGTACGCTCGATCTAGTCGGGCGTGACTCAACCCTTGGAAATGGGTGTACTGGATTTCGCGGCCATTCCTCAAACATTCCCGAACGTCATCTAAGCCGGACTCGTTGATTAACCTAAGAAGGCTCTCGGTGCTTAAATCGCGATAGGGCGTTGAGCTGGACTTGTCCCCAGCAGAGCAGATGCAATTAAAATCGCCAAGAAAAATAATAAGGCGATCACTTTGCAATACTGATGCATGAAATCGAAAAACACCCGCCGCTCATCAACCCTATTGGAGGGGTACACACAAATGACCCTCCAATCATACGATGAAAGAGAAAAATCACATACAACAAAGCGTCCTGAAGCACACGTCGTTACCGCCTCGACTGTTGCACCCAAACTCTGGCGCACTAGCAACATACAGCCCGCCGACGACCCAACCGCGTGAATAACACACACTTCGTAACGCGCCGTAAGGTCTAACCATAAAATTGGTCTGGTCCTCCCTCTCGACCTTGGTCTCCTGCACAGCGATGATGTCGAGGTCCTGTTCGACTGCTAGACGGTAGAGTTGCCTCTGCCTCCTGCGATCTGATAGTCCTCGGACATTAAGGGTCGCTATTCGTACAGGACTTTGTAAGGAGACCATGGGTTAGTAAGGACCAACCCGCCTGCACTGCCGTTCACTGCGACAGTTTGTCGTGTGATCCTCCGCGGACAGCGCCGGACCGCTGGTGGCCATCCACTCCGCTCCCGCCCGACACCATTCTCCACCTGCGCTCGAGCTGACGCAGCCGAAGTTCCTGACCAGTCCTGTCCGTGGCGTCTTCGAACCTACGCGTCGCAGAGCCCAGCTCGACGTCCATCTCTGATGTGATGGAGACCTCGTCTGACAATGGCGAAGCACCAGCTGCGCCGCCGGCGATCCCTGTTGGAGGTACCGTCGAGCTCTCGACTGCAGGTGGATCTGCAGGAGCCGCAGTCGACGAGTTGTCCGGCAGCACGGGGCTGCTCACTTCGGGGGAGGTGCCGGAAGCGTCGTCGCTCTTGGCTTGCTCGGCCTGGGTTTTCACGGGCCCGGCCGCTCTCTCCGCCTCTTCCTCGTCCATCATGTCGTCGACGTGGTCTTCGTTGACTCCTCGTCCCACGGCTCGGGCGTAGGAGCGGACACAGTCGTCACGCTCGTGGCCATAGGCGTGGCACTCGGAGCACCTGGGAGCCCGGCAGTCTCGACGGATATGAACCGTCCTACGGGTACCGAAGGCATACTGGGGCCCTCCCAGGCACGACGACCAATACCCAGCCGCTTCCGAAGCGCAGCTGATGGGGGAGGCGGTCAATTTGACACCCTCCCGGAGTACCAGCCACACTATCCGGGTGGTAGACTCGGCTCCCTCGAAGCCCGGCACCTTCCAGCGATCGGACGCAACGTCCTTCACCTCGCCGTACTCTGAGAAAGCCTTGCGAATGGTGTCGTTCGACACGCCGAACGCCACTCAGTGCAACTTGATGCGCACCTCTTGCCTGGAGGGGTCCACGACGATGCAGGTGCGTCCTTTGACAGCGAGCCGCCCTGCGTTCACCAGCTTGAGCTTGGCCGCGTCGGTCTTCAGGTCAAGCAGCCAGACATGGGACATCTGGTACGCCCCAATTCCGGCTACCTCCCTGAGGACCCCCAGTTCGTCGAGCGGTTGCCGGAAATCCTCAATCTTGTATGGCCTTCCGCCCATGTCGCAGTGAAGGACGACCGCTTTCTTCATTGAATCACCTGAGGGAAGCTGGGTCAACAAAAACCTGTACTCACTTGAGCTGGGAAAGACAGTACCACTGCGGCCGGCGAGGGCCGTTATCGCCGCTCCTTCGGAGCTCATGATTTCACCTCAGTGCGCCCGTGCGTTCGAAAATGGAATGACCTACGCTATGCGATCGCTTAGGAAACTTGATTTTACCATTCGTTTTATACGAGTTTAGCGGAGTGTTTATAGCCATTTCCGTCCGAAGTGCACTCCGGAGTGCGCATAGCTTTACTCTTTATATAAAGCTCAAATTCCGAGGTGGCAATCTTGGATGGCTATGAAACGGTTCACAAGCCGAGGTGGCCATCTTGCATGGCTTTGAAACGGTTCACAAATCCTTAAGACGAATGTAATTCATGACATCAAAAATCAGGAAAAGTGTGTACCCGTCCTTTGTTTTTTTCCCCCTTTCGAAATTTGCGTTTTTTGGGCAAAAGGGACATCCGTTTACAAACGAGACCACATGCACCGTAAGCATGTTTCAAAGAAACGCCCTCGATATCTGAACCTTTTGGGATGACCGTATACACTTTAATTCACAAAACCTATGCGACTCCGTTGAAGCTAGAGAGCAAGCATGCATGCTACGACAGACAGCCCTGACTTCCACGGACGAACACGAGCAGCAGACATATTTGAACTACGCTCGCGTATGCTTTTTGTCTGCATTCTTCATGAAACAATAATAATGAGGTGCGACACAGCGGTAAGGCCAATAGCCCATGCCAGATAGAAAGGTATAAACTTTCTAGCCCAAACCTCTCGGACCGAGTCAGGAGCATTTTAGTATTGCAGCGCGAGATTCCGACAATGAGCGCATCGCTCTAAAGAATGCTTCGGCTGCGTATGCAGTTAAACCTTCAGCATGTTATGCAAAGCACTCGTACATCGCTCGCCGTACTTCAGTTCTACTCACCTGCCGTGTAGAGTACTTTCGCGTCGTAGAACGATCCTTTTGTTCGCGCGTCTCCAGCCCCGTAGACCTGGTACACCTTGTCGTCTTTAACTACACCGCTAAAGTCCCTTACATCGTCGGAACTCACAACAGGCTGGGTCTTGTCGAGAAGAAATTCTACTAAAACATAAGATATTGTAGAGCCCGGGCAGGATCGACAGGCTGGAGCAAGCGGGCAAACAAAACGAGTCGAGAGCGATCGTTCATAGAAGCTCGGCGAAGCCTCTATGGGCGAAGCGAAAGTGGTGTGTTCGGCATTTCGGCGGGCTTCTGATCAAGGTTGTCGGTCGTTTGCGTGTCATAGCTCTAACATCAGCGGTTTTATAGGCTCACGTCTCGAAATCGTTTTCTCGTGCATAGATTATTTTTCGTATTCATAGATTTGACGAAATAGTGGTATCCGAACGAGCTTTACGTCCTTTGACCGTACGTCTGTCTGCACGTCAAAGATTTTTGACGTACAGTCAGAGACAATCGATGTACAATCAGAATCGCCACCAAGACATCTTGGTGGCATTTCGCGGCGGCCGACTGCCACCAGGAAACCATCAGAAAGCCGACAAGCGGAGTCTGACTGGAGTTTGACTATCGGTCAGACTAACTTGTTGCCAATCAGACATGCTTGACGTATAGTCAGGCACAGTCAGCGGTCCACTAGAAAACACTGACGGCCAAACAGGGTTACATTGATGGATGTTTCCTTCGGGAGAGTAAAAATTACGCATTTGTAATAGTAATTGAGTAAACTACTGACTACTGTAAAAAGTAGCGAGTTACTTTTAAAGTTACATTCGAAGTTACTTTTTATATTATGTGGTAGCAAAATGAACAGCACTTTTGATTCATGAAAAACCCTGCGAGCGTAAGCTAAAGGCGGTCATTTTATGCACAAAAATAGTTTATTCGCTTATTCGCTCGAAGAAGCAATTGATTTTCAAAGTTCTTATCGAAAAGTTTCCCTTTTTCCTCCTAAAGACGTCCCCAGCCAAGCTGAAAAGACGTTCCACCGTGGCGCTGGATGGAGCGGCAGCGTTGATTTTCAGAAACAGGCTGTGCAGGGTCGGGCAAGCGAGTGTCGGCACCTTTGTTGTCCATGACGAAACGTGTGCGGTTTGCCTCGGCTAGAGGGTCTATTATACACGAACTCAACTCTGTGACGTCACGGCGCGGTGGTGGCGCGTCGGTCGCACTTCCGGTCTGGGGTTGTGGGCAGAAGTCCCCATGCCAGACGTGTATTCCTGCGTTGTTTTGAAAGTAACCAGACAAAAACCTGCCTTCTCGTCAAAACGCCGCGACTGGGGCCGTACCAAAACCAAATATGTCGAGAGAGGTTTGCAGGTCAGTTTTCACGTGCTCGGTTCGTCCGAGAATCAGGATATGTGCCGTGAAAATAGAAAAGCAGACGCCATCGGACAACGATTGCTTGGGCGGGAAGCACTTTGGGTTGAATTCACGGATACTTGTGGTCATCAGATTTATTTGTTTTGTTCCAACATTAAAGCCAGAAAACCGTGAAGTGTGTGGGCAACCTGGCGAGTCCAAGCTGTTGGCCCAGGCTGCCCCTCCGACAATCATAAATGGTCATCTTGACCACGAGGGGGCCAAGGGCAACTGGCCACGCGAGCGGCGCTCCGCCGCTGATAAAAGGCCGTCGGGCAGGAAATGCAGGTGGATCCCGACTTGGTGGCACTGGCCAATGCGGCGCCCATCACACCAGAGTCGCGGTGGGGAACCCTGGTGAGCAGAGAGGAGCTCCGAGCGGCCCAGCTGTCCGATGAACTTTGTCAGAAGGTGATACACCAGCTGGCAGAAGAAAACTCGGCCGATGCTGGGAATCCCAGAGACTTGGACTCATACCGGCTCAGCAGCGACGGCATCCTGCTGCGATACATCCCCCAGGCGGACGATGGGTCCAGCGGCCCGCCATTCCGGTCTGTAATACCACGTAAACTGCGTAAGTCATTTATAAGATATATGCATGATCCCGCCTTGGCTGGCCACAGCAGTGGGAGCAAAACTTACGAAAAGTTGTCGCAAATTGCACCGTGGCCAGGTATGAGGCAGGATGTGATGAGGTACGCACGTAGCTGCCCGGTTTGTCAGAAGGCAAAACCCCGAGGTGGCCAACCACCAGGTTTAATGCAGTCGGTCGAAAGCAAGTACCCCTGGGAGTGTGTTGCCTGCGACGTTGTCGGTCCCTTTCCCCGTAGTCCACGCGGCAATCAGTATTTGCTAGTAGTGACCGACCATTTCACAAAGTGGATCGAAATGTTTCCTTTGCGCAGACTAGACTCTAGGAAAATCTGGGACTGTCTGCTCGAGACGTTCGCGCGCTTTGGATTTGCCGCAACGCTTGTTACAGACAACGCTTCTTAGTTCGTTAGCAAGGTGTTCGTGGATGCGTGTAAGGCGCTAGGCATACGGCACAAACGGACTTCGCCATACCATCCACAGGTGAATATCACGGAAAGAGTGAACCGTAACCTGAAGCAGATAGTTGTATCGCATACAGAGCGACACAAAGACTGGGACGCGAAATTGGCAGAAATGGCATTCGCTACCCGCACAACAATCAACCTATCCACGGGTTTCACCCCGGCCCAACTTAACTTAGGGAAAGAGCTCGTGTTTTCCCTGGGAAACGGCCTTCTTTGCACAGATCCTGCAAGCATGCAGCGCGCAACCACGCAGTTCGCAGAAGATCTCCGGAGGCGTTTCACGGAGAACCTGCGTGAAGCTCGAGAGAGCCTCGACGTCTCGAGACTGCTGCAGGCAAACCAGTACAACAAAGGGAGGCGAAATCTGCAGTTCAAGATAGGAGATCTGGTTCTGGGGCGAACTCATCCGCTGAGTGATGCTGCTAGAGGCTTCACGGCCTCTTTAGCAAAGAGGTGGGATGGCCTCTACCGTGTTAGTAAGAAGCTCTACAACCTGTCTTATGAGCTTGTGCATTGTGAATCTGGTGAAGTGTGCGGGTCTATTCATGTCGCCGACCTAAAAGCTTTCTATGAACCCGAGGAGGCAGATGTGTCGCAGGTTCCAGATGGCGACTATCTGGACCACCTCTCGGAAGATTCCACACCGTCTACCGCGGTACAACTTGAGACGGCGGGGAAGACGACCGGGAATTCATGCCCTCTTCGGTGTTTTGGGGGGGGGGGGGGGGGGGGAGGGGGGAGAAAGTGGCCACGCTCCCGCATGCACAGTAGGGCAGGCATCTTTTGTGTGCGCGGCCACTTATTCCTACCGCGCCATGGCCTCCATGTTGTTTTTAATTTCTAGTTCCTCGTGCCAGACAGCGGTGACACAGCTCCCATCATCAGACCCCCCCCCCCCCCCCACAGCTGCATCGGTACTGTCCGGAAGTACTGACGTCGACCCGTGCTCGCCCATCTGAGAAGACCCTTGCTGACCCAGAAAAAAGGCCCCCCCCCCCCCCCCCCCACCCCCCCAAGACCATCTAAGACGTCCTCTGTTTTCGTTTTTGGAAGGGAAGATATGTGTGGGCAACCTGGCGATTCCAAGCGGTTGGCCCAGGCTGCCCCTCCGGCAATCATAAGTGGTCATCTTGACCACGAGGGGGCCAAGGGCAACTGGCCACGCGAGCGGCGCTCCGCCGCTGTTAAAAGGCCGTCGCAGCGGATGCGCGGAGGCTGTTGGGATCGCGGCGCAGGCGATAGCGGTCATTAAATGTTTACGTGTTGTTGAACCGGTGTGCTGTGTCATTCTCTGAGACGGGTAGCAGCAAGGAAAATCCCACAAGTTGTGCGGACGACATGCGGACTACGTTCAGTGCGTCTTCAAGTTCAAACGGCCGCCTGATCGTTCGAACTGTCGTCTGCTCTTTCAAACGTTTCTGCTTGTCGTCTGCTCTCTTAGACGACGCCGGCCCGTAGACCAAATGCTGGCCCGGTACTTGCGATAAGAAGTAAGTGCAGGCCCCAAACGACTTAAATTTGAAGGTTGGTAAGCAGGCTCGATGTTAATAGTAGATACAAGGGGATGTTGATACCAGTGACCATCACCGACTTGTTATCTCTAATTTGGTCCAATTCTGCTTGCGATGTTCAATATCGACGTCGACCATCTTAGCTACGGTTCACGCTTTTGCAGCCCGAGCGGCGTCGCAACTGAAAATCGCGAGCGGAATCGCATCATGCGAATCAGGCCTTAGCGTACATGCTGCGGCGTCCACGCGGAATGAATCGCCACATGTCACATTGTTCACGCGAAGTTCTGCGGTGTAACAAGCCTCGGTAATTTCGCTGACGCCACTCAAGTAGTCAGACATCGCCAGGAAGACGTAGAATCAACAATTCGAACGCGAAAAAGGGCAGGCGGACTCACACCGACGCCGACAACATCGCATTTCAATGGTTTGTTTATGGGCGACGGCGAGCTTCTTGCCCACATCCCCATCGCGCATGCGCGGCGCCGGTGGAGTCCACTAGGGGCGCTCAGATTTGTTTGTAAACATGAGTTGGTGTATAACAAACTCTTCTCCTTTTTTTCTTTTTTCTTCGACAAGTTGAGATTGTTATAACCGGCCCTTCTTTATTCCCACGACGTTCGGAGAGTACGCTGAGCGAGTTCACCTGACCGTCAAGGTATCAAGTCTCGCGCCACGACGATGAGATCATCCGGACGACTTCTCGTCTCGTTGCAGTGCTAGTGAAACGCTACTAAAAAATGTCTTGGTTTAACAGAGGATTAAACGAAGTATACTTCGCCGCTGACGCCGGGTCCAACAAAAGGATCTCGCAAGGGTTACTCGCAATCCTCGCTGGACAAGTAAAACGTTTTCAACAAAGAGGTCTCCCTGGCGTGGAAGGTCGGAAGGACGTAAAAGATTACGTGAACAAGCATCGTCGCTCGTACAGTTGCAGCTAGAAGCGGGAACGTGCTCCCATGAACGGATTATCCCTGTCTGCGTTTGTGCGCGGGGGAGTCCGGCTTGGCAAAACGCTATGCACTGACGACGAGGCGACCCTGGGAACAGGCGCCCAGCTGCGAGGTCATACCATAGGCGCCTCCCGTGGAACCCACCGCTTGAGTCAGAACTCACTAAAGGCAGACAACATGAAAACAACAACAACCCTCGGAGAGTCCCCGTCTTTCACGGTTGCAGCTGGAGGCGCGGCGCCTGCGTGCATTACCGGATTAGGTCAATACCCGGCCAAGGCATGTTAAGGATCTCTGCCTGCGTTCGTGCGCGCTGGTGTTATGTTTTGACGTTTTGGCTGCTCGTCGCCACCTTCACCCCAGAACGCCTGTGATGCAGTTTCTACGGCTGCCGAGTATAAGTGCGTGGGAACGGAATGTGAGGGGGCTGCTTGTTCGGGAATGCCACTTCAACGGCCGGCGTCTTATTTATTTCTGCTCTGAAACTTTTGTGATGATCAAAATAGGCACTTGATTTCGAAAGTAGTTAGTAATTTGGGTAGAAGTTACCCGAAAAACGTAGTTAAATTAAGCTACTAATTACCCGAAATATGTTGTAATCGAAAGTTACCAAGTTACTCGGAAAAGTAGTGAAACTACAGTAGTTTGATAGAGTAGTTGAACTACGTCCAAGTCTGCCCCAGACCCACTTCGTACGACAGGTGACGTAGGCCAGAACTGGAAATTATTCAAGCAAAAGCTGGAGCTATACTTCATCGCAACGAAGCCGCACGGCAAGCCGTCAGGGGACGATGCGAAGACTGCGCTACTCGGGTTAAGATGCCACCAAGGTCTTCAATAATTTCACGTTTACCGAATAGGAAAGCTCCAACAGCTGTCGTAAACATGTTCGACAGTTACTGGGACGCTCAAACGAACGAAATTTGCTAGCGGTACATGTTCCGGAAAGGATCCAGGCAGAAGGAGAGACCTTTGAGCAGTTCCTTCGAGACGTGAAGAAACGAGCACGTTCATGTAACTTCGGAGGGCTGACGGAGTCGATGATGCGCGACCAAGCTGTTATCGGAATCAACGACGACCACCTGAGGGTGAAACCCATGCGAGAAAGCAACTTACGCTGGCGAAGGCTGAACAAATGGGCAAAGCGTCCGAAGTAGCAGCCCTTCAGAATAAAGCCTGGGGGCGGAAGGAGGAACAGGTAGATCCCGTGAAGATAAAGACGGCCGGGAGAACAAGCCATGTAGCTGTCCCGCCTACGGGAAGACCTGCAGGGCATGCCAAGCGAAAAACCACTTCGCAGCCTGCTGTAAAAAAACGGCGGAAGTCGGTGAATTGAATGACTTTGAAATTCTGGACGTACAAGTTGACAGCCTCAGGAGCCAGCGAGACGCGACTGTGAAGGCAGTCATTGCCGGCGAAGAAGCGGTGTTAAAAGTTGACATGGGATCTCAAGAAAACCTCCTTCCCTACTCAGTCTACAGGAAGATTAAATGCAGGGCTCCTCTTCTCCGGAGCGGTTCCATCTTGCTGTCCTACAGCGGAGGTGTGATCAAACACATGGGTGTTATCAACCAGCAGGTGACTTTCGATGGCCGATGCTGCAGCCTCGGTTTCTTCGTCGTAAAGAAAGGACGTCAGGCGCAACTAGGTCTCCAGGCAAGTAAAAGTCTTGGGCTGATCGCCCGCAACGTGGACTGTGTACCATCGAACAGCTGTGAGCAAATGCTGGAAGAATTTAGCGACCTGTTTAAAAGCACAGGGTGCGTGCAACGCCGATACAAGACGGTGCTACGCGACGGCTCAACCCCAGCTGTCCACGCGGCTCGACGCGTTCCCCTGGCTTTACGAGAACCGCTGCGCGACGAGCTGAAAAGAATGGAGCAGGCTGCCATAATAAGAAAAGTCAACGAGCCAACGGACTGGGTAAGTCCGCTCTTGATTGTCAGAAAGAAAAACGGAAAACTTAGAGTTTGCTTGGATCCAAGAAGGATCGAGTGCATTAAGCGGGAGCACTACGAAATGCCGAGGCGCGAACATATAGAACCCGAATTATCCCGCGCGAAAGGGTTCAGCCGGCTGGACGCGAAGGCTGGCTTCCACAAAATCTCTCTTGATGAAGAAACATGGAGGATTTGTACGTTCGCTACTTATTTTGGACGGTACAGGTTTCTAAGACTACCTTTCGGAATCTCGTCCGCATCAGAAGTATTTTAAACGACTTTGAACGAGATTTTGCCGCCCTCGAGTTGGTGCAATGTCGCGCTTCCTGCCTTATTATGAGGCGTCAACTTAGCCTTCGAACACCATTCTATCGAACACTGCATCTCCTCTGTTCAGTCAGCAGGAACCCGCTTCAACATCGACGTCAAGTAGCGACCACGCGGCTCCTAGCCACTTTCCTGCTACGGGACTTATCGCTTCCTTTTGCCTCCTCCGTGCGGCGTACTCGCACTGGTGGACTGCAGCCCCTTCTAACCCGTACGCTTCGTCACTAGAACTCCTTCGCACCCCGTGCAGTGCAATTTTAAAGGTCCCCCCCCCCCCCCCCCCCCCCGGCCAGTCACCAGTTCACTACCAATCGACAGTGTCTGACTTCGAAAATTCACCAAGAGTGTCATGACCCACCTGCGGAGCATCTAACTCGATTTTTTATTCCGATCACGGAGTGGGCTCCAGCAGGCGGACTGGATGCACCATCCTGTACATTCGTACACCCTACTGATGCTTAGCTCACAATACTAACTAATCTGCTCGAGAAAACTATAATAGAGCGACTCATTTTAACCTGTTATATACACACTACGTGCTAGCATTAGCGCCTGCCTATTAAATGTGACAGAAATCATCTGAAACCAACGTTATTTCCACACGTTCCCATTGCCTTCCATAGCGGTCGCCGCGCTTTCGGTGTTGAGCTAGGCGGCGCTTAGCGAAACGCTCGGTCCCTCCAAGCCGTTCACGTGATATTTCTTGGCCCGTGCGCTCCCATAGGGAAACACGGAGTGACCTGGTCTTCCCTATAAAGCCGGTCATGGTCTGATTTATGCGAAAGTACTTGTGAATGAACCACAAGGCCGAGTCATCTGCTTTCACCAGCAGCTCTGAGACTGCTCGTGCCAAAATAAATTATGACTATTATTATTATTATCTGGATAGCTAGGTTAGATATTGTACATGTACCTTTTTTTAGTACACGGAAGTGACGTCATCACGTCTGATTGGTTGGAAACAAAAGTGACGTAATTTCCCTAGAAAAATGTGGGCGGAGTCGGCAAAACTGGGCGGAGTCGGCTACCGGACGTGACAACAAAATGACGTTTCGTTTTGTACCGAGTACGTTTCAAAAGGTACTTGCTCGGAACCAGGTGTCATTGGCAGCATGTGTTCGGTGGCGAGGCGTCGCCGTCTCGTCAATTCGTCTTTTTCTTTCATAGAGCTTTTTTTTTTTCGCCAGAAAGGCTGTATCGGGAACCCCGCGATGCATTCGAGCTCCCGGAGGAGATCTTTTGGAAGCAATACCGCCTGCCCAAGATCGTGGTGCGGTGGTTGTGCGACGAACTTCGCGAGGAACCGGAGGTGGGGAGAGTGCGTACCTCGTGGACGGTCATGACTGTGGAGCTTCAAGTGTTGTGTGCACTGCGCTTCTACGGCACGGGGAGCTTTCAAGGCATGGTGGCGAGCGACGAACACGTAGCGCGGGACCAAAAGACAGTCAACATTGCGGTCCGCGCCGTGTCCGTCGCTATCGTGCGTCGTCTCGGGGTCCAGCGTGGCTGGATCCACTTCCCCGAGACTCCGAGCGAGAGGTTCGACGCGGAGAAGGGCTTCAGGCTGTTCGGCAGGATACCCGGCGTCATCAGTTGCGTGGACGGGACCATGGTCTCCATCGTCGGCCCGTCCAAGAACGACCCCACCGTCACGAAGGCGGCGTACTGGTGCCGCAAGTACTTCTACGCCCTCAACGTGATGGTGGTAAGTACACTCATGGTACGTTGTCGAAACGCGCCCCAAATCTGTAGAAAAAAAAAACGTTTACGGTTTAAGTATGTTGTTTTATGACTGCGGGCTGTGGGGTCTCACGACTGCGCGAGCGTGTGCTCTACGTAGCATGTGAGCCGTGAGACTCTTCTCCCAAAAATAATACTTGTCTGTTAAAACGTGCAAGCTTCCGTAAAAAAAAAAAACCCATTATTTTTGTTTCAAGGTAGTTAGTTGTACCTTGCATCCAGGAAGGTGTGTTGACATGGATGTGTCAGACAAAATAACTTAAAAGGTTCTGAAATTGCGACTGCTTTGTGAACCATAAGTACAATCTACGACTTGTGGATTCAGGTAATTACATGCCAATATCTCTCTCACTTTCAGGTGTGTGACGCCGACTGCCGGATAATGTGCATCGACCCACGGTATCCCGGGTCGGTGCACGACTCCTTCGTGTGGCAATTTTCCTGGCTCCGAAACCAACTCGAGCAAGGGCAGCTGCCATGCGACGGCCGGTTCCTGCTTGGTGAGCATACTAAATTCATTCCTTACGCACACGGTGGCTCCCACTGCTTGAAAGCCACAGTACCACACGTACTGTGCTTGTTGTGAGGCACACAGACAAAGTGGCTGGAACTCCTTGAAGTGAGACAACACCCAAAGTTTGGCCATTAATCTCTGTTTATGTCCACATAACTCTCACACTCTGCAGGCTACGAAAGCCACACTACACCAATCTCACGACAGTGATAGACTATGCAAGGCATGCGACCGCAGTGCGAGTCGCTGTCCGGTTCGGCACACTCACTGTTACTGTCTGCCTGTACCCTCTTGATGGTTGGTTTTTGCATGAAGTTGGAGCTCTTTCACTGATACCTGGGGGCTCGCCTGGTCGCTTTGACGGTCGTCAGTTTGTACGGAATGAAATCAATTCCTCCTTGGCCACTTGGGGCTCGCCAAATCTGTCCTCGGGTCGTCTCTGTCCCACACACTGGATTCTTTTCCCTGACCCTTCTTCTTCGGTCTGCCTATATAGCTCCTCCTATTAAACCGTCCGTGTCCCAACAGGACCTGACTCCTTTCCAATCTAACCACCCCCTCTCTTTTCCCCATCTCCAACTCCACCGAGGATTAGGAAAGAGGTTCGTCGAACTGGCGCCTTATCCCCTTGCTTGCCAAAGACAAGGCCAGCGTGTTCTGCTCTGCCCGTGCCTAAGGTCACGGCCACACTCCCAAAAGCAACAGAGCTTTTATCTGTCGGATGCAAGGGCCTAATAATGCACTTGCATACAACACAGCACCCCTAAGGAATCGTGCACACATCCCATACAACCCACCAGGAAAAGACATAGTTACATGATATAACAGGGAGTTTGCAGGCAAGCTGGTGCTAATTAATCATAATGTAAACTGATACTGTAGTGCAGAAATATTAACACACTTTTAAGTCACACTTAAGTTACATTATAATTGACATAGTTTCACACAGCTGTTTTCTTGCCTTTTATTTTAAAAAGTAAAGAATGTAATATGTTCCATCCTCTACATGTGCAGGTGACAGCGGCTACCCCTTGGAGCCTTGGCTCATCACCCCTGTCCCCGGGAACCACGCGACCTCCACCGCTTGCGGCCGGTTTAATAAGGCGCATTCCTCGATCAGGTCTGTTGTGGAGCGCTGCATCGGGCTGTGGAAAAACAGATTCCGGTGTCTGCAAAGGCACCGGGCTCTGCATTACCACCCTTCAACAGCCACCGCCATTATTTCGGCATGTGCAGTGCTCCACAACATCTGCCTGGCATCGAGCGAGCCAGAACCGGAGTCAGACTCCGACCCTGAAGAGTCAGAGTTGGAGTCTGAGCCGAGCTCGGACGGTTCTGAGCCGAGCTCGGAGAGGTCAGCGTCGGCTCCCGAGAGGCTGGCTCCTGCCGGCCCTCCGGTCGGCCTTCCGGTCGGCCTCTCGGACAGGGGGAAGGCTCTGAGGCAGCGCCTTGTCGCCCGGTTCGGAACCCGCCGCAGACGTGCCCGTGCGGAGCGCCACACGCAAGGGGTCCGCAACCACGACGGTAGTCCCGACCACCAGGGACACCGTCGGGAAGCCCCTCAGCGCCCTCGCTGCGGTGGTGCCCAGCACGGACGCCGCCAGCGATAGGGAACCTCTCGCCACCACGACTGAGGTCCTGACCACCAAGGACCCCGTCACATCCTTGCCCTCAGTGAAGCCCTCCCCGTGGAAGCCGTAAAGTGCACACTTCGCTTCCTGCTCCACAGTCATGGCCGTCCACAAGCTACATACTCTCTTCAGCTCCTACACCTTGTGAAGTTCGTCGCACAGCCAGCGTGCTGCCTCCAGATACGTGTCGAGTGCATCGCGGTGAAATCGATACAGCCTTTTTTTATTTTTATGAGCAGAAGGCACGAGACGCAGTCGACAGTGACAGAAACGGTTCGGAGGTTTAGTTGCCAGACCAACAGGTCATCTGGATTGCCCCTGCAAAGAACTCAGAAGTAATTTAGACTACCTCTAGAAAGAAATGCTTGCTTTTGCTGAGATTGCTTTCTTAGTTGCTGATTGAACCAGGGATATTGTTGTCATGGACATTGTTTCATTTTACAAATGCTTCAAAGCGTCTTGCCTTCTGCTCCATTTTATTACCTCTTTAAAGGTACTTCATCAAAGTTAGGTGATTGTGTTATCTCAAGACAGTGCACATGTAGTTTGTTTTGAAAATTGCTTTATTTCTTAAAGAAAAACCTGTGACTTCATGAATAAAAGTGTGATAACATGGAATGTAATATTTCATTCTTGGAAGTAAAACTGAGCATCGACTGGAACCATGTAAGCAATTGGGCAATCTTAAGTATATATCACAGATATCTTGTTGAACACTCTGGTCTTATTTGAGCACAATAGTTAAATTTCGAAAGGAAAAAAAGATATATATATTCTCTGACTAGCATACCACCATATAAACACTGGACCACTTTGAAAGAATTATCACAGATGTTGGGCCAAACATTCTTATTTGAGCACAGCAATAGCAAGTTCTCGGAAGATAAAAAAATTGTTTCTGACTAAAGCAGCCGTCACTCGCGCGCTCCCCGTTGGTTCCGCCGACCCCTCCGCTGCCCCCGGCACAACCGGCTCCTCGTGGTTCGACATTTTGGTTTGAAGAAGGCGCGTAGCGCACATCCCGCATAATATTGGAACAACTTTCTCTCCAATTAATTCTTAAATTTATTGCAAAAGGGTACAAAAAAGCGGTTTGTTTTAACAACGCCCAAAAGGTTTTGATTGTTTTTCAATACTTTTACCTGTACTAGAACAGATGCGACGGCCAGCGACGCACAGGATTGGTTGCCGTTCCTTCGCTAAACGCAGGAACTGCTTCCCGCGTCGTCGTAAATCCTACCCCGTATCCCGCGCGTAGGGACGCTTCAGGGAATGCGTAGCTACTTCCGCTCGTCGGTGGTTGGCTCCGGACGTCGCTGAAACGGGTGACGGGTGTCAAGTTTGCGATGACGTAGCGGCGTCAAAGTGGGCAGAGCCGCCACATGAGTGTTGCTAGGATACGCTCCTCCTTTGCATTACGTCACTTCCATGTACCTTTTCTCAAATGTCCAACCTAGCGATCCTGGTCACTACTCTGAGAGAAGTGATGGCGGCTATAAGATTCATACAAATAAGTGCATTACAACTTTATTGTATGGAATAGATCGTCAGTTTGAGAGAAAGATTCTACTGTGTGGCCTCTTGGCTATGTCCGATATGCACTGTCATTGCCGGAAATATTTAAGATCCCCCCGCGATTACCCACTCAAGTACCCTTGAAGCTGTGCGTATAATAAATGATTGTGTTAAAAAGTGCTTTACTCTAGAAGTACATTCTATTTAAAGTACTTTGTTTCATGCACAATGCCCCCAATGTACTTACTACTTTACTTGAAGTACATAACCTCTCAACTACTTCGTACTTCCAGTACTTTTCTTGTGCACTTTGCCTAACACTGGCAGGGATATATTCAACATGCTACCAAAAGCTCCGTACCAATGCTTTGCTTACCCTCAGTCCAGCCATGCTGTAGATAAATGTCCAATATGGATGAAAAAAATAATTAAAAAATTTTAAGCTGGAATAAGTAAAAAGAATAGGCGAGGTGAATAAAAAAATGAATGATTATGCTTAAAACAAATCCACCTTTAGATGGTGTGGCGAGAGCAAAAGAACATTTGCTCCCATATAAAAAGTTGTGCTAATCGAGATGGCATCAGCCATGGTACACCATATAGAAGAGCAAGCTCAGCAGTTTGATCATTCTGCCAGTATCCAGTGATTTGATATTGTCATATCATGTCCTAGAGCAGGCGGGAAATAAGTGTTTATTTTTTCTCTGGTCAATGGTAGGCATGTAACACAAGGGACACTTTCACAGGATAACAAAAATATGCTTTCATTTGGTAAATGGAATGTCTTTTCAAAGAGCTCAGGTCTTCGTCGCTTGACTTTTGTTTTTGTCATTTATGGATAAAAGAAAAGATCCCTCTTTGGGACCAGCTCTCCACCCGAGTACAAATCAAGTCGTTGAAAGCACATTTCATCACCAGGCTTTCTTAGGCAGAAGTTGCCTGTTCGTCGCACCTTGTAACAGTGTTTTTGCTTACGAAAGCCCTCCACCTGGAGCGCTTCAAGAAGTAGGAACGGTTCCCCTCTAACCAGGTACACAGAAGTCATCTGAGCGAAGCTCAGGGTGGTGGTTGTGTTCATGATAAGGACATCACCTTTGCGTTAGTCACCTGTGCTTGTGTCAATCGATGTCGCCTCCCAAACTGGACCTTGACTTGCTAGGTTTTGTGCGCAGGGTTTGAGTTTGCGTGGATCCACTTGCCTTAAGCCCACAGCAGAAACATGCTTGTTTAAGATGTATGTGTGCTGTTGGTAGCTTTCGAGAAGCTGGTGCCGTAGTGAGAGCGTTTTGCGGATGTTGCGGAAATTCTTGACTTTTGAAACCATACTTTTAAAGTATTGATGCTTTGCTTCGAACTTCATGCACCAGAAGTGGCGAAGAGGCCCAAACTCCGAGATGATCCGTGAATAGTGAATCAAGTAATGCAGCTTAGCGGTGACGCTGGCGGATGGATAGAGCTCGTGGTAAGTCTGAAGAAAATTCTGGATCCGATATCCGAGGTATGGCAAGATCTCACTTGGCATTTGAGTCGCAAGCACAATATCAACGATCTCCCGATATTTTAAGTACAGGTCCCAGTGCACATTGCCCTCGGGGATTGTCGACGCAAAGATCAGAGGCAGTAGCCGGAAGATGCACCATTTTTGTGATGCCGTGCGTTTTAAGGCATGGTATACCCTTTGATGATATTAGGGTGCAAGTATTCAGGTTTGTTTTTCTGGTCGCGAAACCCTACTTTAAATGAAGCAACCTTCTTCAGATCTGTCAAGACGAAAGTTCCTTCCGAAACAAGTCCTTGAAGAGTGTGGTGCAAAACAAGCGCCATTCCTGCCTCGAAGAGGTCATGCATGACGTCTGGCATTAACTGCTTTGTCACATCAAAGTGCTCCAATGCCAGCATTGGCGATGGTACATAAACACCATAGGCCTTTTTGAGTCCCGGGTTCGCCGAGATCGTTCTCAGATGCTGGCTGTGTGTTGTTGCGTTCCTCATCACACACAGCTGCTGTCTTGTGAGCCCTGGCAGCTTTGGCTTCAGTGCCATGCAGAAGCGGCAAACCCTTCCACTGTTAAAAAAACATAAAAAGCCACCAAGTTTGTTCAAGGACAGAATGTCTCCACAAACTCCCACAACTGTTACTTTCATAGTTATAGTTAGGGTTCCGCGTTTTCGGTTTTCATTTTTTCGAAAATCGGCGTACTTTTTTGGCGTTTATTTTAAAATTCGATTTTTTTTTCGGTGTATATTTATTCTCAAAAAAATTCACCATTTCTTTCGGCTAATTTGAAAGAAACCCCATCGGACACCGGATCAAATGATCCTTTAGCTATGATATTTGTGATCAGTCAAAAAATAACGACACTTATACATACGTGGTCTTCGCTACAACTTCCGCCAGGACACACTTCGGAATTGCGGAATTCGCGGGCATAATCTTCAGTGCGCTCCTTTTTCCTTCCCATTCTGACGACGTGACCGTCTGAGGTGATGACCGTACACAAACCAGCAAAATGGCAAATAAAAAAAAATCTATTGTATTTCTGTTTTTAACCACAGAGAAGTTTGAGGGAGGGTGTTAAAAAAGGTATTGACGGCTTTCCTTGATGTCCTCTGAAGTGCATGAAGCGAAAAACCTTATACTAGCCCACATCCGAACTTTTTTTTGGGGAACCGGGAACTTGACACACTCAACCCGATCAGAGAAAGGACACAGATGTCCCGCGAAGGCCAATCGAATACCTCTATTGTTGCATGTTGAACCTTGGAAGGGGGCAATCACGAAGACGTCACACAATGTCGAACCTTGCAAAGCCGTCGCTCTCTCTCCCTCTCCCACCCACCTCGAAAAACAGTCCCTTTTCGGTTAAAACCGAATTTTAGAAAACAAATTAGACGTACTTTTATCAGTTTTTATCAGTTTAAACCGAAAACGCCAAACCTACAAACTGACCTTTTTCGTTAAAACCGAATTTCCGAAAATGCATTCGGCGTGTTTTTATCGGTTTAAACCGAAAGCTCCGAACCCTAGGTATAGTGTCTTCTTCTCTTCGGACTTGGAGCCCATCTTTCATTAGCTGGTTCAATCATAAAGGAGGGGCTCTAGTAGTTTATCCAAGCTCTCACGCTCAGAATCTTGATGTCTGGCCATGAAGGTGAGGTGTATATTCTTCAGCTCAGATCGGTAGCGTGGGTGCAGGTCCAGCACCGAGAAATAGACGACTAGCATTTTATGCTGCTTCTGCTTGGACCCCAGGGGATTTTTAATACCAAGCTCATCTGTGTATAGCACAATGTGTAGCATATGCATAGGTACCTTTTTTGACGCCTTGCCATCACGAAAGCTCTGTACTACTTCTACTTCATCGTGCCTCAGTGCCTCGGTCGTCCCTTGTTCCGTTTGCTGCAGAAGATGTTCCAACAGTTCAGGTACCTGAAGAAGGTTATTGAGAACTTGGCCAATGGGGACATACTGGAAGGGCAAACTCGCAGGATTTGCAAACAAATGTTCTTCGGGTTTAACAAAGAGATAGCGGCTCATGGCGAACTGTTCCCTTTGATATAAGCTCTTCACTTTTTCAAACAGGCATTGAGGGAACTCATCACCAAAGATCCTGTGACTGTCTGTTGGGTAATTGGGGCCGCAGGTCTTGTGAGTTGTTGAGTTTGCTTTGCATACTTGTTCAGCACCAGCTCCAACAAACATTGAAAGTCCCCAAAGATCTTTTCGGATGTCGCTTGAGGTACTTTATGTACCTCGGCCAGCTTGAAGAAGAACATGCAGATTATCTTCTGGACATCCTGCACAAACTCGTCAAATGTCTCTGGTGGAGGGGTGGAAGGTCTCGCTACGCGTGAAGAAGCAGCAGGTCCCGCAGCTTCTCCTTGAAGCCGGTGTTCGGCGCTTGCGCATGCCTCTGGTTCAGCTCTGATGAGTGGGAATGGTTCCGTTGATTCACCGTGGCCGAGTTCTGACGTGTTGGTACCTCGTACCTTGAGGTGATTTCGGTGGTTGCGATATAGATGACGTCGGTAGGACTCGAACAGCTTGAAGGTCAAGCAGCACCCATCAATCCCACAACTCACAACAAAATTTGTTTGTGTATTGTGCATTTCCGCAATGTGCGTTATGACGCGAGTAAGTCTCTCCGCGAAAAACGAACAAAGCGGGCAGCGGTAAAAGTTCATCTTGAACAGGAATGATCCCAGAGTCATCCCAACCCTGACATTGAACCCGCGTACAAAGCAAGCCCGAGAGGGCAGGGTGAACGTAGTAGACGCGGGTGTCGTCGAAGTGGTGAAGGTGCCGAAATGGTCGAAACTCGGCCACTCGGCTCAAAGTCCACATCAAATCACTGACAGGATGGCAGAGTGAGAAAAGCAGGGCGAAGGAAGCGAAGGCTGGCAGGGAGGAAGCAGGCCAAACCAGACCCAATCACTGCCCCCCCCCCCCCCCCCTTGTAGAGGCTAAGCTCTTCGCGCTAGCGGTCGTCGAGGCGAGCGGGCGGTCTCCGTGAGCGACATGTCACGTGATCCACCCCAGTGGCACGCGCTAGACGCGCTGCGGAGCAAATCGAGCGAGCGCCAACGCTTTCAGAGCGTCTGCCTTCGCTTTTTAACCGTTTCGGTTCTGGGCGCGTTCAGTAGCGGCTCCGTCAGCTTCGAACGGAGTAACTCGAGTCGGAGTCTCCAAAACGCCTACTGCACAAAAAGAAAAAATAAAAAAAAATAAAATAAAGGTTTTTTTTTTTTTACGCGTTTCCGTTTTCTCCCATGTGCCAGACGGTCTCCGGATAAGATGGCAGCAGACGACGATGACCACGATTGCTTTTATTTGACGCCAATATTGAAAAAGGTTTTGTTAAGGTCGTTGAAGAAAAAGTGAGTGACTACGCACACCAGCAATGCTGTTTGAAGCGATCCAACGCGATAGAGCCCTTCGTAGGGTGGTGCAAAGGCTGCTACTGTTATAAAACCCGACAAAAACGTCGTCAGCACACGCAAATTATGGAGCTCGGCGAATTTACGCCGCCGGTTACGATACTTTTCGACTGCCATACGTTTGTTCTGCCTTTCGTTACGAACTTCCTATAAAATGTATTCGTATACGCACGGGAAGTTCGGTGCAACGGCGATCAAAACACGGCGCCAAATGAACATTTACGTTATTTATTAGCATATCCGAAACGAACAAAATGCATTCCAATGCATTTTCTGAACAGAACCTGAGCTGGAAAAGAAATTCGAACGCGTTATTCGTCCCGCGCTGGTATGCACGCCGAGCCGTTGCAGCTTATCCCGCCATTTTTTTTTTCTTTCAGCACCGGAATTTTGTAAGTGATCCGGAAATACGTCATCCTCGCTCACCGTCTCGGGACTCGGTGCACGAGAGCGCGACTCCTTTAATTTTACTTACATTTACATAAACCCGACGAAGAGAACTAGGATTATTTGTACGAGCTGTAGGATGCAATTAAGCAATACTAAACAGGTATGCCGTAAAGTCGTGGGCGTACCAACCGGGGGGGGGGGGGGGGGGGGGGAGGAAGCTCCAGTCTGTCTTATGAGCCCCATGTGCGTTTATAAGACAGACTGGAAACACAGAAATATAATGGCAAGATAGTTTAGTGATTGGAACACCTGGCATGTAACCACGAGACCCAAAGGTCGAATCGGGCCTGGCCGAATTTTTCAATTGTTTTTTGGCGTCTTCCTGATTGCTAACTTCAATATTGTTAGAAGCGCCGGGCTGCGCGAGCTGGTCGACGCAGCACGCGGCACGAGCGCAGGAGACTCGCGCCAGGCAGAGCTAGCCTGGGATACTCCGCCAATGCAAGCACCCCAACGGTCGCCCCGTCAGCTCGCCCCGTCAGCTCGCCCCGTGAGGACCGCAATAAACGTGCTGACATCTTGGTGGAGGTGCCGGCCGCAACACCCTTCCTCGCCCTCAGGTACGATTATGGAGCTTCGTAGTGGCACCCTATCTCAGCCCAGCACCTCGGCCGCGCAGCCACCACCCGCCGGCACCTCTCGACCTCCCTCATCCGCCCTCACCACACCCACAGCTGTAGGTTCCAATTCAATTCAACCTCCACAGCCCTGGCCCGTCTGGCATCCATCCTCGCGCCAGCGGGATCCCAAGGTATTCTCCGGTCTAGGAGACGAAGAAATCGAGGAGTGGCTAGACATCTATGAGCGGATTTCCACCTACAACCGCTGGGATAACGCCAATAAATTGGCCAACATCATAGTCTACTTCACCGATGTGGCCAAAACCTGGTATCTAAATCACGAGACAGAGTGGCACACATGAAAAGCCTTCACAACCCGTGAAAAGGAAATATTCCGTAGGCCTGAAAATCGCCGCGCCACAGCAGAACGTCGCCTTAACTTTCGTGTGCAGCAGCAAGGCGAGAGCTACACAGCCTACATCGAGGACGTACTCCGTCTATGTCGCCGAGCGAATGAACAAATGCAAGAAGGTGAGCGCGTCCGCCACATCTTGAAGGGAATATCCGAGGAAGCTTTCGCGATGTTCCTCAATCAGCCGCCTCCCGATGTCAACGCCGTCGTCAGCGGCTGCACTCGTCTCGCGGAGGCCCGCCAACACCGCGTCCTGTCTCTTGGAGCGGCAGTAAGTGTGCCGGGACACCTCCCTCCTGTCCCACAGCACCTACCCTCCCCTGCCATTCAACCAACAACTCAAGACGGACTGCGATCTCTAATTCGCGAGATAGTGCGAGAGGAACTGAACCAACTTCTAGCACAACCATCGGCTTCCCCAACGTCCCAAGCGCCGATTCAGCACGTAATTCGGAATGAACTCTTACAACTCATGGGTATTCCCTCACCAACATTCTCTGAGCAGTCAACACCCAGACCCTCATACGCGGAGGTCCTTTCCAGAGCCCCAGCACCAGTTGTTTGCACACCTGCAACTGTACTGCCGCCCACGACTACACCCGCGCCTGTTGCACCCATCGTTGACTCACGTTTCGGTCAACCGCAAAACAACTCGTGGCGCAACGCACCACCGACCTGCTATTACTGTGGTGTGCTAGGACACATCGCACGTTACTGCCGACGACGTCGCAACGACGAGGAACGACAGTGGTTCCGAGCATCAAGATACAACTATGACGAGCCCCCACGCCGTTATTCCAATACCCCGAATCGCCGCACGGATCAGCCTCCCGGATACGACAGAGCTGCGGAACCCCGCCACAACCGACGACAATCTCTTTCGCCGTATCGTCGACGTTCATCATCACCGATGCTTCCTGCATCCTCCCTTCCAATGCGGCTACAAACGGAAAACTCAATTACGCAGTTCCCGGAGGTGACACTGCCGTAGTCGATCATCCAAACAATCCTCCAGTTGCACGGAACTACATTAACGTTCTCATCGACGATCACCCATTTTTCGCCCTCATTCACACAGGTGCATCTGCCTCCGTTATGAGAGAAGACGTCTGCAAACAACTCCGTAAAGTGCGCACACCAGCCCAGGGCCTACTCGTGGAGCGGACACCGACATCATCCACACTTCTTCGGTGTGTACTGCTCGGGTTTCTATCGCAGACGTCCTCTATCACGTTCAGTTTGTCGTTTTATCGAAGTGCATAGCTCAGATAATACTTGGGTGCGATTTTCTTCAGCCTAGCGAAGCCTTAATTGATTGTGGTCTTTATGAACTACACCTTTCGAGCGAATTTTTTTGAGGCTCCGAACACTAATCATACAGCTAAATTATGTCTAACTTCTTATGTCGAACTACTCCCAAATGCGACATCCCTCGTTGAAGTATTTCCGTCAACACATATAGCTGGAGATGTCCTTTTTGAGGCCAAACGTTTACCCCTACTGCAAAAGGGGTTACTTCTTCCTCACGCCGTAGCCACTATCGAAAATGGAGCCGGTTGGGTAGCTGTTGATAATACCAACCCACACGTCGTAATTCTTCCAAAAGGACACACACTCGGATAATCAGAGAAAGTGTGTTTACCAGCCATACCTCATAACGCACAACCTTCACCTCCGCAACCTGCGGAAAGACCCACTACTCCATCAGACTCGTTGCTAGTAGAGACCATGTCCTCCACGCTGGAGCCAAACCAACAGGAACGGCTTTTCGTTATGCTGTGAAGTTTCCGCAATGTTTTCGATATCTCCCCTACAACATTTGGACAGTGCTCCCTAACCGAACATCGCATTTCCACAGACACAGAAAATATTATTCGCCATAGACCATATCGAGTTTCCTTATCGGAACGAAAGACCATTGAAACACATGTTGCAGAAATGCTGTCACAAGGTGTTATTCGACCATCTTCCAGTGATCGGTCATCACCTGTCGTCCTAGTCAAAAAGAAAGACGGAAGCTTACGCTTTTGTGTAGATTATCGACGTTTAAACAAAATTACGAAAAAAGACGTCTATCTTATGCCCCGCATAGATGACGCTTTGGATACACTGGCCGGGTCCTCTTTCTTTTCGTCTTTGGATCTGGGATCTGGTTATTGGCAGATACCGGTGGCCGAACAGGACAAACCAAAAACAGCTTTTACAACACCAGATGGTTTATATGAATTCAACGTAATGCCTTTCGGCCTCTGCAACGCACCGGCTACCTTCGAACGCATGATTGACTCTGTCCTAAGAGGTCTCAAGTGGAAAACATGCTTGTGCTACTTGGACGACATTATAATTTTTTTCCAAAAACTTCAACGACCACCTCACCCGACTTTCAGAAGTCCTTTCATGCCTCCAAAAAGCCGGTCTCAAGCTCAACACCAAAAAATGTCGATTTGCTGCTGAGCACGTAAAGGTTCTCGGTCACATTGTAAATGCAATTGGCATCAGCCCCGATCCTGACAAAATTCGAGCAGTAGTCGACTTCCCCAAACCACGCAACATTAAACAACTTCAAAGTTTTCTTGGCCTTTGCTCATACTTCCGCCGTTTCGTCCGCGACTTCGCCAAAATAGCCAACCCCCTCCATCAATTACTACAAAAAGCCACGTTGTTTCAATGGTCTGATCAATGTCAGAATTCCTTTACCCTCTTGCAGTCAATCCTGACAACTCCGCCAATTTTACGCCACTTTGACCCCTCTGCTACCACAATTATTCACACTGATGCAAGCGGCTTAGGCCTTGGCGCTGTTCTATTACAAAGATCAAAAGATTCCCCGGATGAACAAGTTATTTCGTATGCAAGCCGCTCTTTGACCAAACCTGAGCAAAACTATTCAACCACGGAGCGCGAAGCTCTTGCCGTAGTCTGGGCGATTGGCGAATTCCGACCATACCTCTATGGAAGACACTTTGAAGTGGTCACGGACCACCACTCTTTGTGCTGGCTTACATCTCTTGAGGACCTAACCGGCCGCCTTGGACGATGGGCTCTGAAACTCCAGGAGTATGATTTTCATATCGTCTACAAAAGCGGTCGAAAACATCAAGACGCCGACACCCTCTCTCGATGTCCACTTCCTCTTAACACTACTGCAGTTCCACCTGACACAAACACCACGGCCTCAATCGCTCTTATTTCCCGTAAGACTTTCCCCTCTGAGCAGCGTGCAGATCCGTGGATAAATCAGATAATCTCTCACTTGAATGGCACCAATCCGTCCAATAATCGACGTTTTCTTAATAAAACTAAACAATTTTCTATTATTGACGGAATGTTGTTTCGGCGAAATTATGATCCACAAGGTAAGCGTTGGCTTCTTGTCATCCCTCAACACCTCCGGCAAGAAGTATTACAGCATGCACACGATGACCCTACTGCCGGCCATCTAGGATTCATAAAAACCTACACAAGAGTTCGACATCGGTTCTTCTGGCCCGGAATGTATGCGACCATATTCAAGTACGTCAGGAGTTGCCACCTGTGCCAGCGTCGAAAGCGTCCCACGTCGTCTCCCCCCGGACTGCTCCAACCCATTGCTCCACCTCATTTACCCTTCGACGTTGTGGGAGTTGACCTCTTCGGGCCCCTCCCGACAGCCACGTCCCAGAACAACTGGATAATTGTCGCAATCGACCATCTCACCCGGTACGTCGAAACGGCGGCCCTTCCCAACGCCACAGCACCCGAAATTGCTGCATTCCTGCTTAACCAGGTAGTTCTCCGCCACGGAGCTCACGTACTCTCATAAGTGATCGCGGACCGTCCTTTTTGTCTACCACCGTCCAAGCGTTACTCAATAGAGAGTTTTAGGGAACCGGAACAAAATACGATCGATAAACAAAAACGATCGATACCTTGGATCGGGCGTGTGGACCGATCGTGTGCCCTGAAATGGCTTTGGGGGAACCGTATTTGCAGACGATAGCAGACGATCGGTACAGGTCGCGCCCCCTGGCAACGGAAATCTGCATCCGCCTCATCGAGAAAAGACAAATTTGCGTGTGTTTGTACAAATCGCAGAAACTCAAGTAAATAAAGATCGCACCCTAAATATATAGAGAACCTAAAATATTGTGTACCTACTTATAGTTCGTCTCATTTTTTTTAGTGGAATGTATACGCTTTCGTAACACAAAACCTGGCGCACCACGGCCTGTCGCCCCTAGCACAGCGAAGTTCTAAAATGTCCGTCTGCTAAGGAAGCAGACGAGCTTTCCGACAACAATGGCGCTCGATCTTTTTGACCATGACTTGGAGTTGGCTCTATTCAGCGAAAACAATTTAGAAAAAGTGATTTTGTACGACTGTCTGCGCACTAAGTGTGGCGTGAGTCTCTTGAACTTAAGCGAGGCACGCACGCACGTGCCGTGGGGCCCGTGACTTGTGCAGGGGCACGAGGGAATAAACATTCTTTTTGGTTTGCCGTGACACGGAGTCAGTCGCATTTCTGTCGGGTGTAACCGAGCACCGATACACTAAGAGAAGGCGCTTGTTGGCGGTAAGGCATAGGACGTTCAACTTGGCGTAGCTTTTGAGCAAACAAAAAAGTTGTGATACCAGGAATGATGTGCGGATACCACGAATGATGTGCCAGCGTATTTTGGGTTTTTCTTCTTTCAGTTTACCAGATTTATATACTCGGGGAATAAAATAATGCCTCGACCGTACATGGTAACTTGTTTTCTAATAAATCATGCGTTATCAGCGGGCAAGCTTCGGTGTTTTACATCAACCAAATATGATGTTTACACCAACCACGTCCTGATATGCTGAAACGTTGCCGAAAGCAAACTCGATTTGGCACAAGAACACGCTCGCGCGCGCTTATCATCATTTGAAGTCGTCTGCTAGCGATCCTGTCTCTTTCCCTCGAGGCCCAATGCAGGATCGAGTATTAAGAAAGCTATGGACAAATAAAACTAGAAATATTAAATCTCGAAGAAAATACAAAAATAACCAAAATATACTCCCTTTCTCAAGTTGATGCGGTCATTTTTCTTGTACAAAGCTAATTCAATTCAATTTTCAATTCAATTTTCAATTTAATTCAATGTTTATTTTAAGATCAAGTCATACAAAATAAAGAGCTGGCCCACAAAAGCAGCATTCTGCTTGTATGTGGGGCCAGGCGACCAACTACAATACATGTTGTTACAAAAAAAGAAAAAAAGAAAACACTCCGCAGCACAAAAAAAAAAAAAAGTGAAAGGAACACAAAATTAGCAGCACAAATAAATACAAAAATGAACACTTTAGAGCATGAAATATAGGTGTTTATAGCCAAGTCTACTCGCACAACCATGAAATAAAAGTACGAAATATCTCCAACGGTTAGGCTACGATATCTACAGCTCAGATGCTTGACACCAATTCCTTAGTTTCCTTTTTAGTACCCTAGTGGATCTATATTCATAGGGGACTCTGGGAGTTTGTTAAATAAGGAAAGAATATAATGATTTCTGTTTTTCTTTCCATACAGTGTGTATATCTTTTGGAATGACGTATCTTCCAGTACGTCTCAAATCTCTATTTTTATTTACGAGGAGGTCAATCCGTTCCTTCGCTCCTCGCTACGAGAGGTTCTTTTTCAACGCTGCGTCATTCCAAAGGGCTGGAGCAAAAAAGGAGTAGCGCCTAGCACCTCCCGAAGTAGAAAGATGTTGTCTACTGCTGTAAACCGCTTGCGAGGAGGAGGCGGAGGGACGGAGGTAGATGCGGCGCTCATGTTGCTCTCTTACGGTACAGATAGCAGACGATCACGGTCGTACGCCCGCGTACCGATCGTTGCGCCGTGTACGGTACGACCACGAAGAAAATATAAAGGGAAACCTGTAACTTTACTGCTGTGCACTTATTAAAACTATCACCCAGTATTCAAAGGGCTCGTTTTATAGCATATATGGGATTAGCATTTGTGCAGAAATTTTAATTCATGCAACGTTTTTAAACTAAAAGTATCCAGAGCCTTGATGCAGAAGGCTGTTGTTCACTCTGTTGCCACTACAGATAATCCTCAGTCATAACAGCAGCTGTAAAAAAAAAAAAAAAAAAAAACGGGTGATAAGTGCTCAAAATGCACATCCAATGTGTGTATAAAAAGAACAACAACAAAAAAAACTTATAATTTAATATGTAAAAAAAAAAAAAAAAAAAAAAGGTGTCTGGGACAGCGGGATTCGAACTCTCCACTACTGGTCCTCTACGAGCACAAGAAACCGGCGCTCCATTCCACTGAGCTACCGAGCAGACGACTTTTGCCTGCGCTAAACACCAATTTATTTCTATTGAAAAAGTCCTATTGCGTTTTGTTCTTTATTCTTTTTCTTTTTTGCTGACTCAAACTTTATGGACTTGCTGTCACACATGGCGCTCCTGCCAGGCACTGCCACGAGTTATTTTCTTCATGTTTGGAGCCACGGCACGCTCCCTCCGCCCGCGAAATCGCCGTTTTGCTAACCAAGCGAGACTGTCCATGTCGGCCATTGGTCGTGCCGGTCGTGCCGGTCGTGCCTTACGGTTCCACCAGCGCATTACGGTAAGATCGCAGAAGACAGGCGCATGCGCAGTTCGTACCGGAGGGCCCATCGTATCGTATCGGATGTGCAAAAACGGTTCCCTAAAACTCTCTAATGCCTGCAACATCACACACCGTACCACGACCGCGTATCACCCTCAGACAAATGGGCTGACCGAGCGATTTCATCACACATTAGCCGACATGATTTCAATGTACGTATCAGAAACTCACACCAACTGGGATAGCATACTACCCTTCATAACATTCGCATACAACAGCGCTCGTCAGAGTACCACGGCATTTTCCCCTTTCCATCTTCTCTATGCACACGAAGCATCTTGTACCCTGGATTCCATCTTCCCCTCGGAACAGCTCGACTATTCAGACAAATTTATCGCGGACGCTCTTGCCCATACTCACGAATGCCGCCGACTAGCCCGCTCTCGCATATCAGGCCAACAGCTACAATCAAAAATACGCTACGACAAAGTTCATCGCAACGTCAACTACTCCCCTGGAGACGAGGTCCTCGTCGCTTTTCCCCTGCGCAAGCCTGGTTTATGCCAAAAGTTTCTACCGCGCTACGTGGGACCCTACCGCATCGTCCGGCAGACGTCACCCGTCAACTACCTGGTCCAGCTTCTGAACCCACCAAGTGACGCCCGAACCCGCGATCCAGACGTCGTCCACGTCACACGAATCAAGGCCTATCACCGCCACGAAAATGGCCAGGATGGCCTTTCCCCAGAGGGGGGGGGCATATGTTAGAGGCGCCGGGCTGCGCGAGCTGGTCGACGCAGCACGCGGCACGAGCGCAGGAGCCTCGCGCCAGGCAGAGCTAGCCTGGGACATACCTCGGCAAACCTCACTCATGAGGGCCCTCACTCACCCTCACTCACCCTCATCTTCACAGGTGAGGTGAGGGTGAGTGAGTTTCTGAACCAGGAAAATTCATGAGTGTGAGGGTGAGTGAGGGCCGTGAGAGCCGTGAGGGCTGTGAGGGCGGTGAGGGCCGTGAGGGCCGTGAGGGCGGTGAGGGCCGTGAGGGCGGTGAGGGCCGTGAGGGCCGTGAGGGCCGTGAGGGCGGTGAGGGCCGTGAGGGCGGTGAGGGCCGTGAGGGCCGTGAGGGCCGTGAGGGCCGTGAGGGCCGTGAGGGTGGTGAGGGCCGTGAGGGCCGTGAGGGCCATGCAACTCGGAGCAATTCGAATGCGTTTGAAGCGGCTGCATCCAATCAGGGACGCAAAATTTTCACGTGATACCTCGTGCCGGTGATGATGACACCGAAAGACTTGGTTCTGGTTTGAAATCGATCGTTTTTTTTGGAAATAAACTGTTTCAGAAAGGTGCATTAGTATTCTTAACGAGATTTAAATGCATAAAAACACGTTTATAACGCGTAATTGTGTCTAAATAGTGCAAGAAAAATAAAATTTTATGATGACGATGGCAAATTGCAGCAATTCGTTGCTGCGTGTGATCGCGGGCGGCCCGTGTTGCTGGTGTTGCGACGTAAAGTTTCTGGGCGAAATTGCCCCATCTGAACCTGGCCTGAGTGGCGTGAGGGCCATCAGTGCGTGAGGGGCGTGAGGGGTGTGAGGGCCGCAAGGGCGGTGAGGCGCGTGAGGGCGGTGAGTGGCGTGAGGGCGGCGAGTGGCGTGAGGGCGGTGAGTGGCGTGAGGGCCGTGAGGGCGGTGAGGGCCGTGAGGGCGGTGAGTGCGGTGAGTGGCGTGAGGGCTATGAGTGCGTGAGGGCCGTGAGGGCGGTGAGTGGCGTGAGGGCATGAGGGGCGTGAGGGCGGTGTGGGCCGTGAGGGGCGTGAGGGCCGTGAGGGCGGTGAGTGCGTGAGTGCCGTGAGGTTCAGTGAGGGTGAGTGAAGGGCTGAAGGTGAGTGTGACTGTGAGGGTGAGGGTGAGTGAGGGGCGGAAGGTGAGTGTAGCTGTGAGGGTGAGGGTGAGTGAGGGGCTTAGGTAAGTGTGGCTGTGATTGTGAGGGTGAGTGAGGGCGACCTAAAATGCCGACCTCTGGCCTGGGATACTCCGCCAAAGCAAGCACCCCAACGGTCGCCCCGTCAGCTCGCCCCGTCAGCTCGCCCCGTGAGGACCGCAATAAACGTGCTGACAATATTAATTTTCTTATTACGTCTCATCCCTCCACTTGCTATTATATATTTATATATATTTATTTGATATTTTTTATATACTCCCT